>NW_003852402.1:27040722-27077034 GCF_000181295.1 Otolemur garnettii | reverse complement strand
GCCAAGCCTTAACCTAATATCTTGATGTGATGGCTAAGATGTATTAAACATCGTCACAGAAAGGAATAAAAGGAAAGCTGGGGTGGCGCCTGTGGCTCAAAAGGATAGGGCACTGATCCCATATGCTGGAGGTGGTAGGTTCAAACCCAGCCCCAGCCAAAAAAAAAAAAAAAAAAAATAGGGAGAGCTGTAGAAAAGTTCAATGGAAGTTAAAGGGGCCTCCATTGGTGTGCTGGGTTCCTGTCAATCACCATGGCTGACAAAGGCCCCTCCCACACACGGACCATCTCCCCTCCCAGGCCTGGCCTGCAGGCTGGGAGTCACGTGTTTGCTGTGGGCTGCTGCTTCTGAAGGAAGAATGGGACTTGGCTTATGTCTGACATCAGAGGAAGTTTTTAAGAGTAAAAATAATTTTCTCAGGACAAGAAAGAACAATAATAATCCAACACCCTTATACGTGGTGGTTTTTTTCTCTGCCAAACTCTTATCTTCAGTATTTGTGTGGCAGGTCTGAAAAGTGAGCATGTTCCTTTATATTAGTGAGGAAACGGAGGAACAGGGGGATGAAAGAATTTATCTCAGGTCACACCAAGGTTAGAATCCAATCCTTGCACTGAACTTCCAGGTCTCTTGCAAATATAAGAAGTTGGCTCCCGATTTATGTTGGGATTAACATAAAATAATGGGTCTTACATTATAAAGGATATGAGAAGAGTCTAAAAGAAACCAGGCTAAAGAGCGCTGAATATTTCAGGACTTTCCTATTATTATTTTCATGATTATTAATGACCCCCTAGTGGTATATTTTAGGATATTGATGAGCCTTGACCTTGGATGCCACACCATCATGACATTATTAAGTGTCAGGAGAATTGATAGCTTTTAGAAAGTAACAGCAAGGCTGAAATTAACCCCCCACCAGTCTGCAGTTGACAGCAGCAGATAGATGGCAAGGAGCAAGGAAAAAAATGTGGTTGCAAAGGAAATCACGGCTCTGCCTCTCGATGCTCCTAAATCCATTAGCATCTGTTTTCCCTACCACCTGTGAACCCCCACAGAAGAAGATCCTGAAGTTCTTTCTTTCTACTTTCATTGACCACTGAGCTGTAGCAGACGGATTTGTGGATTCCTTCGTTAAATGAAAAGTCATCCTTAGTCTCAGTTCTAGATAGGAAACAAAATGATTAGGCTTTAGCTTCCGTGCAATCAGACATTTGGTGAAGGTCCCAACAGACGGCAGACTTTGGAAGAGGCTCCCAGCCCACCAGAGATTCCGAAGGCTCTGTTGTCTCTTGGTTTCGTCAACCTGGTCTGCATGTAGATTCGAAAAATGGTAGCCAGCGACTACCACGAAACATAAAAATGTGGAAAAGGGAATATAGACCAGAAAATGTTTAGTTATTTTTTACATGGAAAACACAATTCCTGAAAGAGTAGTTTATGATGTTCTATTGGCTTTGGTTTGGTTTAGTATCAAAATTAGCTTTGACCTTTGGCTGGAACGGATATGCCTCCCGAGGGCCTTTTGAAATAGATGGTGTGCCACTACTGGGTGATTCTGAGCCCCCAAGTCCTTGGGTAGAAATGGAGATCTCTGGTCTCTGGCCCCTGGGGCATGGGTTGGCACTCCATTTTCATCTTAGCTGGCAGCACTGGGCTGGATCTAATCTCCTTTGCAAAGCCAAAATGTGCAATATCAGTCTTGCAAAGAACACTGTGTTGCTGTAAGTACTCACCAGGACACAAAGCCCAAAGACATTTAGGCAGAAAGTCTCGACCCCATAACCATGAGGATGATTATTAGAAACTTTGCAGTAGGCCCCTAATGCCCTCTGCTTTAGAGAGACATTATGAAAACCGTGAAGAGAGTGAAGGCCTGCAGATGGTGTAAGGTCATGAGAGCATCCCCTCCTCAGGTCTGGGGAGGAGGTGAGACAGAGGGAAGGGAACAGGACACGGGGAGAGGAGTGAGGAAAGTTTTCCCATAAGCAGAGTCTCCCCTGGGCAAGTCCGTACCATTTTGCAGTTTAGCGGCCTGGCTTCCTGAAGAAGGTTCCAGGTGATTGCCGGTTTCTAAAGGGAAAACAGAGCTGTAAGTCAGACACAAAAGAAGAGTTGAAAGAGGAAAAGCCAGGCCCTTCAAAGGCTGCTGCTCCCCTAAGTGACTGGCCTCGATTTTTTATTGAGGGAGGGTCTGTCATCGTTCCACCCGCCTCTGCTCCTCTGAGTGCACGGTGGCCAGTCACGAATGAGAGGGGCACTTACAGAGGGAGTGGGCCTCAGCCTGGGCTCCAGGGGGAGTTGGGGAATGTATGAGAAAAGGTCCGAGCCGTTCCAGAGCTGGGCAGAAAAATTGGCAGCAAGGGTGATAGAAAATGGGGGTTTTCAAGGACGTTAGCTGCTTCCCCACCCAGACCCCCACTCTAAGAGTTTCTCCGTGATCTTTCTTGGCCCCCTTTTTCTCTCCCATATTTCAGTGACTTCAGCAAACCTTCTTCCCTCTCCCCTGTATTATTTTTCTCTTCTCTCTAGTTTGAGTGGGTGAGGTTTTGCTGGTCACTGTCTTAACCCACCCTACATTTGTCTAAGTAGTAGGAACCGTGTTACTGAGCAAACGCACACGTTACATAAGTAAGCACACGAGGTAGGCTTTACTCTCAGCCACTCTCGGGATTGGACTAGCTGTGCCATGATCCCCAAGCCTGAGTCTTCAGTCCTGAGACTCATCTCCCAGCTTGCCAGGGTCGGATTGACGGGTTTCACATCTCCAGTTGTCCCTGTGAGCAACTCACGCCCAGACCCCAGAACCACCATCCACTCCTCCATCCCAAACCTGTTCCTGTCCCTACGCTCCCACCTTCTGTCACAAGGATGACCATCCACCTCTCAGCCACATGAAAACCCTTAATCACTGTGATTCCTCAATCTTCCTTACTCCTAAGTACTCCAATATTTGTTAAATAGCATCACTCTGGTGCAGCCATCGTACTTGAATCCAGCTTATTCCCTCCCTTCCAAAAAACTCCGTTAGTCCAAAACTCCCTTTAGGGATTACAACAACCTTTTCCCCAGCCTGTGGCCTTTTCCACCTCCCACGAAGGGAGGCCACACGGGGTAGCCATTTAATTTCTCATCCAAACCAGGACACTTTTGAGAGTAAAAGCAGACACTACTAACAATTACCTCAGGACAGTAAGTGCGATCCAGTCTGCCCTGGGTGGCTTCCACAGCCTTCTGACATAGTGAAGCTCAACTCTAATATTGCACAGCCCTGAATGAAGACCTTTTCTCACTTATTGCAGCTGATCTAACAGATTTGATGCTTTAAACACACAGCAATCAAGAGCTCGAGGCTCTGGCCGCAGCCTGCCATCCCTGTGAAGCCAGAAAAGTGGCCTTCAAGATGGAGTGTGAGAAGCTGAGGGACAGCAGCACCTAGTTTGCTCAGCCCATATTCTCTCCCCACATACTCTCCATGTTTATCTAGGTAAAGTTTTGCCGCGATTGTGAAGATTTTATCTCAAAAGACTTTGAGGAAGGTAGTAACAGACAGTAAGTGTTGGCATATTGTGAGAGTATAAGTTACTCTAACAATTGGTACATTGTTAGACTTTGGCTACTTTTACATTGTTTTCTTTGATGATTCATTTAGATATAGTTAAAATGTTCTAGATTTGATACCTTGTAACCCATTATAAAAACTATTAGAATTGTAACTGAGGCAGCACAGTCTTGGAGAGGCTACTCTCACTGTTCTCCAGAATTGCTGCCCTTCTGATAATAAAGCTTGGTGGATGTATCCCCCATCTCTGAGTACTGGCTGGACAGTGACAGGCAGCCAGCCCCCTTTGTCTGGTAACACCTGTTGTATATCTTTCGACCGTTCCTGCTGCCTCTCTCCTCCAGCTGAACTCAGAAACTTCTGAGTCTCTGCCTCTTCTAAAATGTGGCCTTTGCCTTTACTTTTCAAATGCTCCCTCCCAATCACTGCCAGACTCCCGATGTCCAAACCCTGCCTAATGTTCAATGTCATCCTTAAGACCATCTCTTCTGGGAAGCCACTCCTATCTTAATATAGGAGGCTCAGAAGTCAAGCTGCCTGGGTTAAGGTCCCAGCTCCATCGTTTGTAAGGAGTGTGCCATTAGATGTGTCACCTCCGTCCTTTGTTTCCTCATTTGTAAGATAAATGCTGAAAACTGCTGAGAATGGTGTCTGGCTTGCGAAGAGTACCTGAGCAGTGTGAATGATCGTGACCTTCTTGAGATGTATCTCTCTGGGTTATATGCCTTGCCACATTCTACCTTGTACTCCCACCTTTCCCAGGATGAAAATATTTTGAAAATAATATGTCTTGATAAGAATAAACAAGACAAAAACAAAAACAACAGAAATAGAACATCACTGCCCCCCTCCCCTGGAGGCCCTGTAGGCAACCCATATTACCCCCAACTTCTTGGCAGAATTCTGGCAGAAGGGTCGTGCTCACCTGTCTTACAGTATTGGGGTGTGAGAGGCAGTGAGTAAACACCGAGGTCACCTGTTCTGGGAAGGGCCAGCGTTGTTGAGTAGAGGCCTAAGGAAGTGACACAAGGCCTAAGGAAGATCAGGGTGAGGGGGGTCATAGGTCAAGTGCAAAGGGGGACAAGGGAAATTCTCAACAAGGGAAGATGTTTAAGAGCCCTGTGACAGGAAGGGCCATGGCAGGGTCAGTGTCAAGAGTGAAGGACAGTGCCAAGGGAACTGAGGCTAAGGACTGGGACAGGACCACTCAGACCAAGCTTCACGGACCATGAGGAAGAGATTGTACCCCCTCCCAAGAGCAGGGGAGAGCCACTGAAAGGGGTTGGGCAGGGAGGTGGGAAGATCATATTTGCCTTTGCAAAAATGCCTCTGCCTGGGGCTCCTCTCCTAGAGTCGGAGTTAAGCAAAAGGAATCAGCTTTCTTTCCTAAGGGGTGTCTCAAAGGCTGTGAAATCCAAATACGTACCATGGAGACCTAGGGCAGATGGGCAGCTGGGATGCAGGTGGTCACAGATTCGCTTGACCACAGGCTTTCATTTGTTAATTTGAGCCACCTATGATTGCTAATTCAAGCCATCTAGTATCATATCCTAAAGTCTTGTTCTCAGAACACCAGTTTGGAAAACATTGATTAGGCTTCCATAAGAATCCTTGCTACTGAGATGTCTATGGAAATGAAACTTTTCCCTGAAACCCCTTCAGGACAGGCTCCCACATAGAATTTCCCTATAGCCTTTGAGGCTGGCTTGTCAATGCTAGTTCTGTTGATAATGTTATTATTATTTATTGAAAACTTGCTCTGGGTGCCTGACACTGTGCTTCACATATTTTATCTCATTTTACCCCCATAAAGTCCCTCCAAATTTTTAAAAGGTAAAAATGTATTTTTTTGTAGTTTTAGGCAAAAACACACTAAAGTCATCCAATGTGAATCTTAAATTCTTTGTCATTAATTTCCCTGTTTTATTTTTTTTCCTTTCCTGATTTGCTTTGAAAAATGGGAGGTAAGGGCATTCTAAAGCCATCAGCGAAAGCTCCCCTAGTGTCAGGTGTGGCTGCTTGGGAAAGCTGTAATTATGACAAGCATGGGTGGCTAATTTTAGAAAATGTTTTTTCCACAAAGTAAGAGTTGAAATGACAGCTTGCTCCTAGACGATGACATGATTCTGTATGCAAAGGACTCTTATTTGAGAAACCAGGAGGTGGGAGATTTAATGATCAAGTACTTTTGGCCAGCCGCCCGGCTGTGCCTCCTAACCAAGCTCCTGTCAGTGACAGGAGGCAGGTGTATTCATATCCGCTCCTCCCCCACAGCCCTGGGAGGAGGGTAACTGCAGGAAGCCTTGGGCTTGCAGCAGTAACACTGTCACCCTTCAGGAGTCAACCCTTCTCTACATGCTCCACATAGACAATAAAGAAAAGTGCCTCTTGGATAATTCAATCCCCAGATCTGGCCTGAATCATCCACAGAAGGGCAAAAGCTCCCCAGAGAAGCAGAAAAGGGTTAAATTTGTTTTGGAAAGGTGGATGGATGTTCTCAGCACCGTCTTTACCTTAACACGTATCTGAGCCAGTATGCACAACTGACTGAACAGGAGGAATGATACCATTAATATTTCTATTTGTGTGAAATTCATTGAAAAATACAGATAAACGAAGATCAAGCTAGCAAGTTTGTTACTGATAATGCGTGGATTAGACTATGTCATCACATTGGGTTTCTTGAATATTCCCCCAGATAAAGAAGAACTTGTCCCTGTGAAACTGTCTGGTTCCCCCAGATCAGGGCAGAATCTGCCTAGATAAGCTTTCAATATAGTAGAAAGCAAATGAAAATATACTCCCTCTGCAGAGGCAAAGCCAAAAGACTGAGCATGCTCAGTTCCTCTCCCCCATCACCAGTCAGAAAACATTCCTCTGTTCTAGGAGGGAAGGAGTAAAGGTCAGAAAGAGGGTAGAAGAAAGGTCTTCCTTTCCTATGAGAGTGAAAATCCCATTAGTAGAATAAAATTCCTTCTACTAAAGAATAGGGGAAGGGTGGGCAGCGCCTGTGGCTCAAAGCGGTAGGGCACTGGCCCCATACGTCGGAGGTGGAGGGTTCAAGCCCAGCCCCAGCCAAAAACTGCAAAAAAAAAAAAAAAGAATGAGGAACAGGAAATGCATTTCCCTCAGTCATACTCTAACAACCACAGCATGGAAGGCCAGCCCTTTACACAAGTGATCATAGATGGCATCCACGTTTACTGGGGGGGGGGGGGGGAGAATACTGACAATGTCCCCATTTTACAGGTGAGAAAAGTGAGACTTTGTGATTTTAATTGACATATCTACATTTGCCCAGTTAATAAGAGAGCACTCAAACCCAGCTCACTTCTAACTGCCCTGCTCTGCTGCCTTAAATTGCTGTCAGTAAGCAAATCCACAGGTCTGGTCTGGTCTCCGTGAAATGAATCAGTTTCTCAAAGAAAGACTTTTTGGCTGCAATTACAGCTGTTATGTAATGTTATCTACAAGTTTGTGCTTCTGATTCTGAGGGGCTAGGAAGGACTCTCAGTGGCCCAGTCCTATGTGCATGGCCGAGCTGCGTTTCCCAAGCTGCGTGGCCTCCTGCCTGGCCACCACCACCGAGAGGACACTGCACCATTGCCTGACTCCCCGCCATGCCAGCCACCCCATACGGCTGTGGACGTGACCTTCAGAATTGGAATACGAGCCGAGGCCTGGACACACAGTTACAGCAGCTCGATCTAAATCCCATGTTTGCTTCCCTTGGATTGTCTCAGAGGACGAAACAATGAGGGGTTCACAAAGTAGGATCCATGGTGCTTCTGGGCCTCCAGTTCCCTCCCTGAGCTCCCCTGCTCTGTGATTTGAGGAGACTAATCACACATTAAGCAACATGTAATCACTCTGGATCCATTGGCAGAGTCAGCAGCCTCTGAGATGGGTCCCCAGCTGTCCCCACCTCCTGGTGTTCATGCCCTTCTGTAATCTCCTCCTCCTGAGTATACACTGGACCTGTTAACTCACCTCTGAGATTAGAATATAGTGAAAGTGATAAGATGCCCCATCAAGTTTGGGTTCATGAAGACTGTGGCTTCTGGCCTACATGCTGGCCCTGTTCTGGGTTGCTCCCCAGCTCTCGGTGAAGCCAGCCTCCTTGTAAGCTGCCCTGTGGTAAGAGTTACCATGTCATGAGTAAGTACCATTTAGGAAGGACCCGAGGCTGCCAGCAGCCGTGCAGGTGACTGTGGAAGCAAAACCATTTCCACTCGAGCCATGAGAGGAGCAGAGCGCCAGACAGTACCTGGGTTGCAGCCTTGTGGATACTCCGAGTCAGAGAGGCCTTGCCACACCTGGATTTGGGACCCACAGAAACTGTGAGATAACAGCTGTGTGTTGTTTGAAGACACTGTGTTTTGGGGTCACTAGATGTATAGAAATAGGTAACTAATACAATGGGAAACAATTTTCATGGTTGGGCACCAAATGGCGACTTCAAATTCTTCTCGGCACCATCACCTTTTAATGTTCTCCCTACACACACAGCGCAGGGATCGTGGAACTTCGCAGGTCCCTGATGCAGTGGGAGACAGGATGGGGAAACATTTTCAGCTGACTCCGTGAGATTTGAAGGGTAAGAAGTTCTGCCTTCACTGTCCTGATGTGCCCTCTGTCTGGCCAGGCACCTGCCCCTTCTACAAGAGCAAAATTGATATCCTGCATCTCCATCTTCAAATCTGATGGCCTCTGCTTAATTATAAGAGTAAGATTCTTTGGAAAAAACAAAATAAGAAGTTAACTGATCAAAGCGTTCTATAATAGACATACTTCTATCTGAAAAAAAAAAAAAGAGTAAGATTCTTGTATGTGTGTTTCTTTTCTTCCTCCAATCTATATATCTACACATATAGGTAATATATTTTCTTTGGCAGATTTTTTTTTTTTTTTTTTGGCTGGGGCTGGGTTTGAACCCACCACCTCCAGTATTTGGGGCCAGCGCCCAACTCCTTTGAGCCACAGGCACCGCCCTATATTTTCTTTTATATATTGACACAAACTATCAGCTCCATGATATGAATAAATGAACAGTACAGCATTGGAAAGATGAGTCTTTATTCTGAGAGACTTTAAAGTCATTATTCTACAGTAAGGGTTAAATGGTAAGCACTATAGCAGAAAAAGAATGCAAACCAGCTTTGCTTTACTAAATATCAATGGAGCACATCTGCAACATGCAGGATAATTTATTTCCTAACAGAACATGAAAATAGACATAGGGAAACAGAAATCATTAAAAGCTACCTCACCACTGATTGGTCATTAAGAGTTATTTTCAATGACTGTCACCTCTTCATTATAATGACCTCTCCCCAATTTTATCTTCTTCGTATAGAGAAATACTCTTTTCAGAGAAATGCTCCCTCTTTCCCATTTTTTTGAACTTGACTGTCAAGCTCTGAAAAGCTCATGACCGCATTTGGCACTGGAAAAGAGGAAATAAATGATCCTCTGTAAATTAACCCTACTATAAAAAGGCAATTAATCCACCCCTCTTTCCCAGAGACTCAGAGAGAGGATCACCATGAATAAAGAATGATAACATTCCTTTTCACACACACACACACACACACACACACTCAGTCCCTTCCCTCAAAGTAGCTCTATTTTTTCCCAGTTAATATTTGGACAATGATAAGAATTTGGATCTTAGGACTTACTTGATCACTGTGGTGATACTTACAACCTCCTGGAATACGAATGATTTTCCATATACGGACTTTGCCATGCCAATAGCAGCACAAGAGGAGGAAGCAGGTACAGTGTCCAGATAAATGAGGCAAAGAGACCCTAGCGTCCATGCGTTGGCAATCACATTGCCTGTGTGATACACGTATTGTGTATGAAACTGTCACCAGATTGACCCCTCCCCCAAAATGCATCACTTGGGCCCATTATAGCCATCTACACAAATGAGACGGCTCCAGCCAGCCAGGTTAGCACTGACAGCAAGGCGAAGCAGTGCAGATGAACGGCCTGCTTGCTCATGCACAGCTGCTAAATGAGGGGACTGGGAACAAGTACCCTGCAAGGTTTCGCCAGCTCTGCAATTCCTCTGCTGCACTCTGAGCACAGCAACGTGGGAAAAGCTCGCCAAGAGAGCTTCACGACCACAGGGAGCTGGAACCCGCACCATTAGCCTGGCCTGTCCACCTGGCTGCGGGATCAAAGGGCTCATCAAAGCCCCTGATATAAACTGGAGGGGCAACAAGCCCAAGGAGTTGGAGGCTGTTGTAAACGGTCCCTCCTGGGAAACGCTGGGTGTTTTAAAGGCCTGTTTGGATGGTCCCAGAGCCTCCAGAGAAGTACATGATGTCTTCCTGCTTCTCATCAGAAGAGAATGGAGTCGTTGGACAAGACAAGGAGAAGACTGCCATCATCATGATGCTTCTGAGTCCTACCACCCCATGCCAGCCTCCAGTGGTGAGCTGGGTCAAAAGGCTATATGAGAATGACCTAATGATTAAGGAGGTCTGGAGACATAGGACCTGGGTTCAATTCCTAAATCCACTTTCTTTTTTTTTGGCCAGGGCTGGGTCTGAACCTGTCACCACCGGCATATGGGGCCAGCGCCCTACTCCTTGAGCCACAGGTGCCACAAAATCCACTCTTTCCTTGTGTGGCCTTGGGGGAATAACTCAACTTTTCCTGAGAAATGGGGACAAGTAAGACTTCCATATTTCCGCCTTCAAGTCTGACTCCCAAACAAGGAAGGCATTAAAGACCCCTGTGCTGCCTGTACCAACTCGGTTTGGTATCACTGCAACTGGGACACAAAACTCAGCCCCTTCTTAGCTTCCATACAAACATACACACATATCCAGTGCACCACAACCACAACCCACAAGATTTCTGGCTGTAGTGAAATTTGCTGATGGCTGACAAAGGAGAGGTTTGCACCCAGTAGTACACGCCACTTCAAATTGAACTTCAGGGTCAGGTTAAACATTAGATTTTTCTGTTCTTCACATACCAATGAGCATCAAGGAACTTTATGAGCCACTTCCTACTCCAAGAAAGCCAACTGTGCCATATACGGCTGATTTTTTTCTACCTACACTCACCTTCCCACCCCCTTTTCTGTCTTCTCTTTATCTTTCCATTTTTCTTCTCAAAAGCACAAAGGCATTAATCTCATGGCCTCATTCCGAGAATCATAACCATTACCTTGGCTCTCCTGGCTACTATGGAGAGCACCATCTTTTATCTACAAATACCTTACTGAGGTGGTTTTCTAACAAAGAAGAGTCATTTCAGCACTAGCTGTTGAAATAATCCCCTAACTGTCTCCCTGCAATTGGATCATTACAGAATCGCTCTGCAACAACCAGCCTTGTAATTGACTAAGCACCTCCTCAAACACAACCACGGATAATAATTAAGCTTGTATCTTTTCTGTTTTCTTTTCCTGTACTTGGTTTTAGTAAAATTTCATGGACTGCTCTTTACCACTTAATTTTACATATATATATAATATATTTGTGCAGAAATGTGTATATATTTGTGCCGAAATGCTTTCTTTTGCTCTTAAAGACAGAAATTTGAAAAGCTATTAGTCTGATTTACACTGCCTTGGAAATCTAAATTAAATTATTAGCCCATAAATATATCAGCAGTTGAGATTATATATATTCTACAGTTTTTTTTTCTAATGACATCAAAGACTGCACAGACATATTGCTAAGTGAAAAAAAAAAATATATTGCACCCTGGGGCGGTGCCTGTGGCTCAAAGGAGTAGGGCACCAGCCCCAGATGCCAGAGGTGGCAGGTTCAAACCCAGCCCCAGCCAAAATCTGCCAAAAGAAAAAAAAAAATGTGCACACCGTTTTTTGTCAAACTATTTTGATATTTTTATGAGTAATTATTCACTATAGCCTGCCCTCACACTGACTATTTGAGATTCTGGAATACAGGTGATCCCAATCAACCTGCTTAAACACCAATTTAGCCATATTTCCTCTTCTTCCCTAAAAGACAGCTTAACACGACAGTCTTTGTTAAATGCAGTCTTAAAGTCAAAGTATACTACATCAAAAAAAATTCTCCTTATCCATGAAATGCAGAAAATAAGAATATAAGTCATTGGTTTTTTTAGACCGTGCAAAAGAGACCCATAAAGTCTTTCCTAAGTTAATTTGATTGAGTTGGGAAGGTGTGAAGGGCTTAACCAGGCACAGAGGGCACTCCCAGGGTTAAACAAAATGTACAGCAATCAATACAGCAACGTCCGCTGAAAGACCGAGGAAATGGAAGTGATCATTTAACTATCCAGTGTGATGTGGTCAACCTTGCGTGCTGACGATGCTTTCACCAGGGAACACGAGGCACAAATCAGTTTCTGCTTCTTGTCGTCTCTAAACTGTAATCTAAAGACATATTCCTTCCTGAAAAGAAAACAAAACATGAAATGGGTTAAAGTGCTCTGTGGTCATAAAAGATGACTCTCTCTTTACACAATGACCCTGGATTGTATAGGAACTAATGTGCATTGCACTTTGAAAAAACTGCACACTCGGCACATTATTTATACATAATGTGACAGTGATTCGTGCCTTCTCTTGCTTGAGAAAGGTTCACGGGTGTCATCTGAGAAAATGGAATCACGTTCCTTCCACGGAGAGTGCTGGCTTTACAGAACAAGCCGGGTTTTCTTTCTTTTCTTTGCATTTTCTTTCAGTCCTCAGAAGCATTTTCAGGAGAGCAGAAGGTTTATGCCTCTCTGCTTCTCGGGGCTCCTGCTGTCTCTGTTTATTTACCTCCTGAAGTCTTAATTCCCTGTTTGTAACACCACGATTGGCTACTGCGGAGATAATTTGGACATAATCCTTGCAGAATTATGACAGGCACAGAGATCACAGGCAAATGGATGAAATTTTACAGTGGGTCCTCAATGACAAAGAAGAACCAAAACCAGGGTAATTTTCAGCCTAATTATCTGCACTATCTTTATTACACTTAAAAAATAAAATCCACACATTTATGTTCTCCTTATGGAGCTTTCGAAACTCATTTCCAAGGTTATTATTGCTGGTATTAACCTCTTCACAGCTAGAGTTCTGACAAAGGAGTCACTTTATGTTGAACGGGGCGAAATGTCTATCAACAGGACTCCGGCACCACTCGGAAATAAATTTTACACCTAAGTCTCATCTCCTCCCTTTGCAAGGTAGAACGTTTGCTGCTGGCTCAGTTCAACAACGGAACGAACACATTCACGTAAGTCTAAGCATTACCGTGAGCCTCTGCTGAGTCTCAAGGTAAAATGCAGAGCAGCCCACCGTGCAGTCCAACAGAAGAAATAAACCCCACCCTGCTGCCCTGGAGTGTGGGCAAACACAGATGGGCTGGTGGAGAGCCAGGGGCAGCCTTAGGAATTGGGACACCTTAGCTGTTCCTGCTTCCTGGGTTTCTACGATGCCCAGTTTCTTGGTTTAATTTCAGTTTTCCACACTGGCTTCTATCCCTCAGTAACACTTCAAACCATTCTTCAGGCCAATCTGACGTCCCCAAGACAGAGTAAAAGGAGGCCATGGTGCTAGAGGCCAAGAACATGTTTTAGCCTAGCTATGTACCAATTAGAAAAACTCAATTACTATTGAAATGATTGTCCCACTCTCCAGTCCAAAACTAGAGGGCAAGACTGTCCTGTAGGCCTTCCAGAAGCAAGCTCTGGGGTGAACCCATGGCAGGGAAATGCAAGTGCCTAGGAACTGAGACCCTCAATCCTATCACCTCAAGGAGCTGAATTCTTTGATCATGTGAGACTCTTTGAAGAAGTATCCCTATCCCCACCCTGAGCTCCAGAAAAGACCATGGTCCAGCCAATACCTTGATTGGAGCCTTGTGAGACTTGGAAAGCTATGCCAGACCCTGACCCACAGAAAGTGTGAGATAATAAACGTGTGCTGTGTTGAGCCACTAAATTCATGGTAAATTTTTATGCAGCATTAGAGAACTAATGCAGGGCCAGGAAAATATTCACATTGGAAAACCATCTGTATGACCACTGGAAATGAAGGATTGGTGCAACTAGAGTCCAGAAATCTAGAGGACTTAATTCTTCTGATAGAGTCTAAGTGGTCCTGGGTCAAAGGGCAATGCTGAAAGCTGCCGTTTTCCTAAGAGCAACCTTTCTGGAAGGTAGAAAAGGGAACTAATAGACCCCCGCCCAGTGACACCTCTGTACCAGTGAAGATGCTTTGGATGTGAACAAAGAAAAGCATGACTCCAAGCATCTTAACAATAAGGGAAATTTAGGAACTTAGGGAAACATAAATGCAGAGAAATGTCTTTCTAGAGTCTGAGAACTGATTCAGCTACTCAGGAATTCACTAAAGCCCAGTTTTGTTTTCTTTAACTTTACTTTCCCTGTCACAATGTCAGATATATCCTACCACAGGCTGCTATAGCCTCAGCAGTTCCCACTGCTGCCTGGGAACTGTTCCTCTTTCACATGTACTAGGAAAAAGAGTCTTTGTCCCAGAATTCTCAGCAAAATCCCTGATAAGCACACCGATTGGCCTGGCTTAGGTCATGTGACCTTCTCTTCCACCAATCCTCACAGCCTGGGGCTTAGAATGTGTGTTTGGCTTAGCCAAGGTCAAGTGTTTCATGGCTCCCACTCCCAGTTCCCAACCCCCACCCCCATAAGACTCAGAAGGGAGGACCATACTGGGAACTTGGGGGAAGCCCAGGCCTTTGGGACCCCTCACTTTCACCATAGCAGCCATGTGGGAAGGCCCCACACTCTGCTCCTGGTAGAAAGTCTCAGAAGGCAGAGGACTGGGTAGGCTGTCCTTGCAAATAAGTGCCAGGGCACACAGCTCATAGGCTGGTTGTGGCTATAGCTGTGCCTCTAGATCAGGTGTTTTTCAACCCTTTTTAATCTCATGGCACACTTGAACTTACAGTTAAACTTCCACAGCACACTTTCATTCCATTGATTAAAAAAAGAGTTAAAAAGAAGAAAAAGATGGCTCAGCGCCTGTGGCTCAAGTGGCTAAGGCGCCAGCGACATACACCTAAGGTGGCAGGTTCAAATCCAGCCCAGGCCCGCCAAATAACAATGATGGCTACAACCAAAAAAATAGCCGGGCATTGTGGCAGGTGCCTGTAGTCTTAGCATCCTGGGAGGCTGAGGCAGGAAACTCGCTTGAGCCCGGGAGTTCGAGGTTGCTGTGAGCTGTGATGCCATGGCACTCTACCCAGGGGGATAGCTTGAGGCTCTGTCTCAATAAATAAATAAGTAAATAAATAAATAAAAGAAAACACATTTAAAAAAGAAGAAGAAGAAGAAAAAGAATATACTTACTGTGCTTTGAACTTCTTTCGAAAATAATTTAATTAATGATCTTTAAAATTTTTCATGGCACACTAGTTGAAAATCACTGAAGATCCTTGTCACTTAGTCTCCAAACTTGCTGAGCAATTAAATTAAATTAAATCTGGTAAGGCCGGGCTAGGTGTGGTACCTCACACCTATAATCCTAGCACTCTGGAAGGCCAAGGCAGGTGGATTGCCTGAGCTCACAGGTTCAAAACCAGCCTGAGCAAGAGTGAGACCCCATCCCTAAAAATAGCCAGGCATTATGGCGAGTGCCTGCAATCCCAGCTACTTGGGAGGCTGAGGCAAGAGAATTGCTTGGACCCAAGAGCTAGAGGTTACTGTGAGCTATGACACCAGAGCACTTTACAGAAGGTGACAAAGTGAGTCTATCTCAAAAAAAAAAAAATTTAAATCTGGTGATTCAACTTCATTTTTCTCATTTCTTCCTTCCAAACAGATTCCATTGGAGATGTTCTGGTATAAAGCCACATGTTACTTTATGGAACCCCGTCTGACCTTTTCTTGACCATAAATCAATGCCAGGCAATTAAGGCTATCAGGCTATCCCTCTATAAGGAATAGCAAATAGAACAGCTATGGGGCCTAGTTAAATAGCTTGCAGGTCCTAAGAATAAGGTAAACAATTCTAAGATGGCTCAGATATTAACAAGATATTAGTCACCTGAAATATGGAATTGTTGGAGTTCCATAACCCTAAAACCTAAAAAGAAGCTCTCATAAAAATCATACTTCTTCAAAACAATTAGAAAGAAAATAGTTTTTTAGAAATCTGCCAATTCAAAGCCCAAAAGTAAGCAAACCAGAATGCCATCTTTTGACACAGACACAATTTTTAAAGAACACTTTTTATTGAAGCAAAACATACATGAACATAAAACCACATGTACATTAAGAGAAGTGCACTGGGCACAAGCTTCCGCTGCGAGAATACACTCTGCTTCCAGCACTCAGATTCGAAAATCAAACCTAAAAGCATCCCAGAAGGGAGACTCTCGACGTGCAGTCACCACCTTCCCCTCAAAGTTAAAACCACTACTCTGACTTCTAACACCGCGGATAAGCTTTACCTGTTCTTGACATTAACGTAAATGGAATCAAAAGTCTGGCTTCTTCTACTAAACCTGATATTTCAGAGTAGATCCATTATAGAAATACATCTATGTCAATGTGTTCATTTATCTGTTGGTGATGGACATCTTATTCAAATGGGTCTTGGGATTCTTTCCAGTTTGAGGCCATTACTTCTCATGCTTCTAGAAGAAATGAAACCCCACCAGCACAATGATCAATAGCAACAACTTTATCCTGTGTTGGGGAGACTATAGGGAGTGGCAGAGACTGTGGTGAACTGGTTGGTGCTAGTCCAATATCATACAGGGAGCCAGTTCTCAGATCCAGTCCTTTGATACACAGGAGAGAATGGGGATATGAAGGGAGTGTGGCCAGATTGATTAATCTGAATAAAAGGTAAAAGAAAACTTACAATCTAAATGTTTCTATAAAATCTCCTAATTTCTAATGTTGGATTAATGTTTTAGGCTCAAATCCAAAGGCTCAGTCCAAAGCTTGCAGCCTCAGATATGAATATTCAGTCTTTAGAACTCCAAGTGGGGCATATCCCAGGTGACCGTCCCCTCAACCAAAACATCCTGTTTGAGAACCACAGAGAGTAGGTAAAAAAATTCTGCCCCCCTTCAGAATGAGAGAGAAACCGCATGTCATATTGAGATGTAAAAGGCCACTTTTGCTGCCAGTGGGGTTGCCCTGGATCTTGAAATAGAAGCTGACCCTCGGGCACCCCCTTTCCCACCCAAAATGCCTCCCTGTCCCCGTCTTCTTGACAGATCAGGTCAAAGTGGCACTATTTTGTCCTGATAATCCTTTGTGACCTTTCTGTAAGACTCTTAATTTTCTTCTTCAAGTTACAACCAGAGGTCAGAAAGTTTTGCATTAGGATCAAATATTCCATCACCTTTATCCCCCTGGAAGAGACAGTCTGATAGACAGTCACCATGCAGGAGGGCGCTGGTAGATGAAGCACGTCATTCTGAGACAGCCTTGGCAGCTCAGACTGTTTGACGCAGGCTCGCTGCTGGCGAAATAGATGTTCCTAACATTTCACATCTGTTGGTGGTAGTGATGGTGCAGTAAGGGTGAGGGAGGAGATTAAGTCATTTTTCAAAGTTCTAAGAAATGGTGTTCTAATGAGACCGACAGGAGAGAATTAAAGAAACTAAAGCAAAGGCTATCACAGTGCCAGCATCTATAAATTAGGCCTTCTTAAATTTTTCCGAAGGCAGCGGTTCTCAAATTTTCATAACTGTAAAAATCTCCTGGAAGGGTTTTTAAAAACATAAACTTCTTCTGCCAACCCCAGAGTTCCTGAGGGGGGGCTGGGGAAGAGAATTAGCCTTTGTAACAAGTTCCTAAGGGATGTTGATCTGTGGGCCTATCTACCCGGCTTTGACAATCACGGACCTTAAGGAGCCTTCACAATAAGTATCTGTAACGATTCCAAGCCATGCATATTTCAGTGAGTTAGACTTAATTAGAATTAGTTTGAATTTGTTCTGATGAAGTCTACAGAAACTTTTCACCACTGCATAAAGATGCATTATCTCTACCTAGACACCCAATACATGTTCTCGGGGCTACTGATCTGATGAGAATGCTGGCAGATACAAATGCTTTTCTATTTGCATTTTAATTATTTCAAAACTAATGCTCACAAATTTGTTCCCTTGTACAGCAATCACCTCCTCTATGATTCAAGGCTTATCAAAGCCACCCATTAATAAAATAGATCAACACAAAATGTTTTCAGGTAGGAAGCAAGTAAGGCTCCAGAGAATGATTCTCACAGCTTCAGAGAAAATAAACTGAGTAGAACCCTAGAACTGCCTCTCTGAACAATCAGCGATGGTTACTGAACACTAAAGGGAAGTAAAATGCCACGTTTTTGCATCGTTTCTGATGACCCGTGCTGGATCAGCCATTGTCACCTAACTACTTCTCCACAGCTTAGACTCCTCACCTGCTTCCCTTCAGGCTTTTCATAAACAAATGACCAGAAAGGTCTCTAAGGAGGGGAGAGGCCAGTTCCTCATTTCAGCTCCTATCAGTGTTGCTTGCACTCAGCCGGGCATGGCCCATTGTCCCAGGTGTGGCACCTGCTGCTCCCAGCCCTCGCCTGGCAGCTTGCTCTGTGCTTCTGCGGACTCTGGGGATGATCAGCGCCCATCTGGACCATGTCACATTCAGCCCCAGACCCTTCCACAGGTAGTCAAGGCAACTTTCAGCTGCTCTCTGGGTTTCCTCCTTGCGCTGTTTGTCCAGATCCTGTTGCTACCGGCTTCTCTCGGTCTCGTTTTGCTGGTCTTTCCAGGTCTAATTAGAATCAGTGAATCATTAATCCATGTGGTTTCATTTCTAGTAGAAGGAGATGGTTTCCCGAACAGTGTGGGTGGGGGCTTGCTGGATTCTTAAGGCTTGGGAGGTCAAAGGCTGGTGACTTTTCTTTACAATGATTATATATTGATTTAGTCTTTTCATCAGAAAGGAGAACAGGATGAACTGCCTGTCTCCTTACGGGAGCGATGAGGCGTAGTCATTCAGAGAGGGCCTCCCTGGAGCCTCAGCCATTATTTCATTTAATTCCTGCAATAAGCCCATGAGGGAGGCTTTGATGCCCTTTTTATAAATGCTGCCCAGAGGCTGGCAGAGAAGTGGCTTGTCCTCGGTCACACGGCGAGTTGGCAGTGAGACTGGGAGAGAAACCAGATCCGTTTACTCCGGCTCAGGCTCTTCATACCTCTCTGCAAACCTCCTCCCAAAGCCCTGCTGTATTTAAAGTTTCTCCGTGTCTGCGGTGAGTCACGTCAGCAGCTGCTATTTCTTGGTTCCAATGTTTACGATACGGACAAATAATACTTCATAACTTAAATCCTATTGGATATGAATAAACCTCCTACCAGACAACTAGAAAGGAAACTCAAAGGTGTATCCTACCCCCTCAAAAGAGGAGACAACAGTCCAAAAAGACAGACGAAGGATGCTGATCTGACCATTATGCAAATGCCTAGGTGAGCAGCTGGAATTTCTTTAACATTGTTGCTGCCTAAAACTTGGACAATCCTCTAAGAGAAAAAAATAACAGAAAGCCCGGGGCATATATCTGCATGAAAGTGCCTGTAACGCTGATGCTCAGCTCAGACACTTGTTTGTGGGGAGAATGAGGAACTGGCCCCTCCCCGAAGCAGCAGTGCAGAACTTTATCAGTGCTCGGAACAGACCTCCGCATTCTTCTCCAGCTAAGTTGACAGCAACCTCTAAAGCAGCAGCCAGAAATTACCCATCTAAAAACATGACTAGTTCAGCCTCACCTTAACTACAGGTAAGTCAGTGTTCCAGCTGGTACGACCCGCTGGCCTCCACCACCCCTGCCCAAGGATACCTGGTGCATTTCAGTTCTGTAACAAAAAATATTCAAGTCAAGCCAACATTAAGAATTTCAGATTTTTTTTGTACATTAGAGTTGTATTGACTTTAGTTGGTGTTTTTGAGCGACTTTCTGGGCTGAAGTCTGATACCAGCTAATTTCATTTGTACGTACACAAAATGAGAGAAGTAAATTCAAAAGAAGTAAGCATGAGAGGCAGAGAGTCCCCAAATCAACGTCATGTTACAACATTGGGCTCCTCCTCCTTACTGATAAGACTAAATCTAAGAGCCTATTGATTCTTTCTACATGAGGTTGTTAGACTTCTGTGTCTGAAACAGATTAAGAGAAACAAAGAGAGAATGGTTGCCAGGGGCAAGTACGCAGAATGTAATGGAAGGAATGAATAAAAATTAGGGAGTACGGTACCAGTGTGGGGCCATGCGGTGCGGGGGAAATTATCAGAAGCTATAGGAACACGGAATAGTCATTGTATTTGGCAGTGAACAACGGTAAGCATAGCAATCATCGTGCTGAAAGCACTGTGAGAGATAGTCCAGGTCAGGTCTCGAGGACAAGGTTTATTGGTATTCAGTAGTAAGAAGAAGTAAGTAAATGGTATACTCAAGGAAAGAGTTCTACTGAAAAGTGTTGTTAATGCAATTAACATTAGATAACACTAAAAAAAATAAATTATTAGCCACCCTCAAAATCTGGCTATCCAAATATGGTCATTCCCAAAGGGTTACAGATGGCCGGGTTAAAACCACTATTGGAGATCCCAGGATGTGAAGGACGGATGTTCCATCTACCATCGTACACAGTCTGAGCCACCTTCCGCGCTGTCCATAGAGATTCTACCTTCTCTCCCACAATCCCACATCTAGTCCTTTAATGAGCCAATGTGAACTATTCTGCAGTAATGGACAGGACAGGCAAAGACTGATGTGTTTCCACATGTCGATAGCGTCTTCATGCGGGAAACTACAGAACAATGGAGCCGTAAGACGCTTCCATGAATCAACTTTGCTTCAGTATGAGAGGAGTTTAATCAGGAACTAATTCCGAATGCGTAGATCCTGGAAATCATTGGGGCACCTAGTGACATCTGGACTTTTCAAACCTGCAAGTCATTTTTCCAAAACATGGGCAAAGATAATTGATACTTCATGTTCCTTGTTCTTATATCCCAGGAATGCACCCAGTGCGTATGTACATCTATACACAGATGCAGACGGTAAGGAGAATTTAATGTATGTTTGATTCCCTCAAAATGGAATAATCAAATGGTCAGAGGAGCTCGTGGTTTCCAAGAAGTGTCTTTAAGTCACCAAAGTTTCTAAAGGCTTTTTTGTTTGGATTTTGGAAGAGAAATTAAATAGAGAGTAAACAGATTTCAATATGCTATTTAGATGGGATGGCTGGTGTCTTGCTAATTATCTACAAAGCATAAAGAATGCTAATGTGACCTGGGCCCTACCTGTCCCCTATGAGGTTTTCCTTGGAAATTTCGTATGCCTTTTTTTCTCACTGCAGTCTTCCTCCTTTGCTACAGATTCCACAGTCTGCTATTCCTCACTAAATATGCAACAACCTGCTTGCAATTCTCTGGAAAAGGGCAAAGAAACCCCGGAGGAAGAACAGAACTTGGGTACAGAAACCGAGCAACCCCAGTGTGATCCAGAGAAGAGCAATTCGGACGATGTGCCCTGGAAGCTTCCGGCAACGGGTCCTCTTAGCTTCCTGGAGAAGCAGGCGTCATCCTGCCCGGTGGTGCTGTGCCCAGACGTTGTACCCTCTCCTCAGCACCCCGCAAGGAGCCTGTCTGAAAGGCACTGTGAGAGCCAGGGCTGGCTGCTCCAGTTTGACCGGCAAGCCCCAGGCCGAATTTCCACCTCTCCCACTCTGAGGAGGTTACGGGGCAGTGGCTGTGGGACGTTACACTCACTGCCTCAGCAAGAAGGCTTGCAGGTGCCCACCTGGGGAAGCTGGGGAGAGTCTGTAGGCTGCACACATTACCTGTCTAAGAGTCTGCCTGGACACCCAGAGGCTCCTCCACACTCCCTGTCGTCCTGGAGACTTCGCTCTAAACTTCCTTCAGACCCTGAACAGACCCTGGATACAGCTGACTCATTCAAGCTCCAGACCAGGCCCACTGACCAGTGCGTCCTTCCTGAACTTCAATCCACCGACAAGGAGTCTCTTCACCAGGCCTCTCTTCCGGGGCAAGAAGCCCACTCACCACCCAGACCCACGCTGCGGTGCCCTGGTCCTCAGGTGACAGAGCTCTCAGCCCCTGCCTCTCACTTAGGGGTCCACAAACCAAACTAGGTTTCTGGGGTTACCACGTGCCCCCAAAGGCCAAGATCCTGTGATAGGAGATGGTAAAGAAGTCACTACCAAGGGAACACATACTCTCAAAAAATTTTGGCTCTCAGGTTAAAAGGGTGTAGCAATTTAGGGAGGAGATAAAACAGAGGTCCAGCTCACTTTCTTCTAATCCTTGAAGGCACTTTAAGAAAGGGCCCACCTAGTAGTTCAGTGGTTAGAGTGTCAGCCCCATGCACCACGGTTGGCAGATTCAAACCTGGCCTGGGCCTTTTTAACAACAACAACAAAGGCCCACCAAAGGCCAGACTACCAAAGATGTGCCCGGCACTGGACCATGTTAATAGTGGCCTCTTGCAAACACGCTCCATATAAAGACAACCTGCTGGTAACTGGTTTAAAAGGGAGAGAAAAAGCCAATTATACAAATTTCTAATCCTTCCCTCCCCCCAAAACATCCAAAACATTTTAACTAGGAGAGTGAATTGTTTCTCCTTTCAAGATGTCTGCTTTAAAATTTGAGATGGGTTTGAGCAAAACTAACATGTATGTTTTTTTAATTTATTACAGGGAGAGGAATCACGTCCATCCAGGTATGTATGCAGCTGTTTTCTCCAGTGTTATGACATCTATTGGTGTTCATATTTATGTCTTTATTTCTGTGCTGACATAACAGATCTGATGGTGTATTGATCAGTGCACTTTGTCTTATAACACCCAAGTTGTTCTTCACATTTGTAGGTGAGACAGTCTTAGTTTCAAGAGTCTCCTTTAAGAACACAGCATCCTGGGGGCTAGGGTATGATAGTTGTCATGGCTTTCGATTTGAATTGTCAATGCCTTGGCCCTGTGGCTTAATTAACATCCACTGCGTAATAGGTTCTGTCTAGCAGAGAAAATGGAAAGGCCAGAAATATCTAACAGCTCTTCAAAGAAAAATTTAAAGGACAAGAATAAAAAGGAACGAGGTGTCCTGTTTAAATCTAGGGCGACTTTAAAAATGCCTGTTATGACAGACTGTGCCCTTATCTAGAATGAAGTGGACTGTGTGATTTCAGAAACCAGCTCTGAACTCTCGGGATGGCCCCCCAGGTAGAGACTGTGAATTTGCCATCCCTCCCATGTATGAATGGATCTTTTCCTTGGCAGCAAGGGAAAGATCCGTGCTCAAGTTCACCTCCCTCATTTGTGAGATTAACAGCAAGGTCCTCATTTCATTTTTTATTACTAGACCTCAATTGTCAAGCAATAGTCGGCTGTTCACAGTAGAAGGGACGATATCTACCTGTACATTCTAACCCTACTTAGCCTAAAAGTATGAACAAAGGTAGAAGGTTTTTACAAAGCCATGGAAAATGCAAATTACTGTGTTAGCGTATCAGTTAGCAAGTCATCCTAAAACCCTTAAATAACATCTTGTCATTGTGTCTTATCAATCTATGTGTTCCCTGGGAGTTGATCTAGGCTGGGCTCAGCTGAGAGTTTCTGATCCCCATGTCTCTCTCATCCTGCTTCTGGGACCAGAAGGCTCCTGCAATGGGCATGTTCTTCTTACAGTGAAGGGAGAGGCCCAAGAGGATAAGTGGAAACATACCAGGCCTCATGGAGCCTGGGCTCTATCTGGTCCAAGTTTCTTGGCCAGGCCAAGTCACTGGGTTGAATCAGAGTCAGGGAATTTTGTGTAACCAGCAGCAGAGAGGCGCACTGAAATGTTATGTGGCAAAGAGAGTGGACACAAGGATTAAGGAACAAGTGGGGGCCCTTAGCACAAATCGGCCATGGATACACAACAGAAGAAAGCTCTACAATCACAGCTAAATCAGATGGGTCCAGAGAAAGTGAGAGAGCATAGTTTCAAAGAAAGACAGTGACATTTGTTGGAATGAGATCACACAGGGAGTAACAGGATGTTTACAGATTTTGTTCTTTACCCTAAGAGCATGGAGAAAACATTAAACGGATTGATACAGTCAAGTGGATATAAGGCAACGGTTAAAACCTGTGGGTCATGACACTCTTTATAACAACGAAAATGCATTGCGGCATTAGGAAGGTCGAGAACCACTGATGTAAGGTATACACGGAATTTAGATGAGAGTGGACTTAAGTAAAATAATTAGAATCTTCTTTTTTATTTTTGGCCATTTTTGGCCGAGGCTGAGTTTGAACCCACCACCTGTGGCATATGGGGCCGGTATCCTACTCCTTTGAGCCACAGGCGCCACCCAATAATTAGAATCTTTAGGTATGAGAAGTTGGTGAGCTAATCTATGATGAAAGAGACAATGGAGTCAAAAGGAAGTGTCTCAGCACAAGAAATATTTAGGAGATGCAATAACCCAGACTTTGTGAATGGTAGATAGTAAGGGGTGAGGAAAGGAAATTGTCAAGAATGACCTCCAAGCTTCTGGCTTGTACAACTGGGTAGCCATTCGTTGACTTATGTAAACTTGGGAAAAGGAGGGAATTATGGGTGGATGGGGCGTAGGTCTTTACTTCAGGTGTGGACATATTGAGTTTATAATGGAGCATCTGACTGGATGTTCTGAGTAAGTAGTTGATTAGTTAAGGCATCAGGGATGAATACACTGTATATATGTGTGAGTATTTAATCAAAGAGTGTTTCCTAAGACCGGTAAACTCTGGGTCCAGCTTTGATTATTAAATGGGCCATCCGATACAAAGGCTAAAGCAATGGGATGCATCAGACCATCAGCAAAAGATGACACGGGGGTAATGTTCACTGGCGTGTGGGATCTTTGCGAGGAAAGAACAGAAAGAGTCTTGGTAATTTAAAAGAACAACTAGGACAAAGAGATAGAGGTTTAATGAAAGTGTGGAGTTCCATAATCTGTCATGGGATTAGTTTTAAGAAAGAAAAGACAGCTGTGGCATTCCACATGTCAAAATCACGTACTACAGTTGAAGATTACAAAAAGTGACATTAGAGGTGGGAGAGGAGGTGATTTGAATATCTTGTATCTAGCGATGACTTTGAATTACTCAATATGATCTCTTTAGGACCTAGCATAATTCATAACACACAGCAGGCGATGAATAAAGGAGAAATTAAGTAACAGAATCTATGAGCTAATATTTTAAGGAGACATTCTTACATTACTACTAATTGCAAGAAGTAAATAGATACTTCCCCTGCTACTCTGCTCCCTCCCTCTCCTCCTCCTCACTCTCTGCAGTCTGTGTTGCAGTAGCCATTCAAGGGAAGTGGGCGCATGAAATAGCTGTGTAATTTCATAATGTTAGGAAAAGAGCCCTGTGCGAGGCCTTAGCAAGAGCTCAAAAACATTATGCCTATTTCACTGTATAAGCCAGAAGTGAGCAAACCATGGTCCCATGGCCGAAATTCAGCCCACCGCCTGTTTCTGTAAACAAAGCTTATCAGAGCACACTGATGCCCATTCATTTGTACGTTGTCTGTGGCTGCTTGTACACTACTAGGGAAGAGTTGAGTCATCATAAGAGACTGCCGGACCCACAAAGCCCAAAGTATTTACTATCTTGCCCTTTACGGAGAAAGTTAGCTGAGCCTTGGTGTATGCAATTAAGTAATGATTGCCTGGGTGGCCACCAATCATAACCATCTTTTTTTGGCCTTGCAGAATAGATATAAATTTTTTTTCAAAAATATTGATTCTTCTTTTATTCTAATGTTTATTTAACACATGGCCTAACAACTGGGCAGGTTTGTGTAAGTGAGAAAAGGCTTAATACTCAGTTGTGAATCAGCTAAGTGGTAAACATTTGTTTCTAGGTTTTTCTTGGTGATCTTTTTTTGTTGTCATTTCCTCTTTTCCTCTGTAAGATTCAACTCAATTCACACTAACTCTGGACCTTCTCCCATCACCAAAATATGTCTCCGGGGGAAAAAAAATCTTTATAATTCATTCTTACTAAAGTGTGAAGGGCATTAGGCCTAAGGGATATAAACTCTCCTCTTCCCAAGTAGAACCAGTACATTCCTCCCTTTTGAGTTTCCTGAACCTTATAAAAGTCTCCATGGTACTATTTAAAACACTGTATTATGTTTCTTTTACCTTCATCCGCCTCCAGAATCAAAACCTTCCTGAAAGCAGAGGCCACTTCTTATTTATCTACGAACTTCCAGCTCCCAGTACTCAGCTAGAATCTACCTCCCAAAATATTTACTGAAAAAAAAGATGAAGGGAAGAAGGAAGACAGGCAGGCAGGTAGACTGCTTGGGTTACAGTGTCTCTTATCTATCCCCCTTGTATTTGCATTTTGACAAAGGACCTGGTTTGAAGCCAAACAGTGAAGCTGCATTAGTGGGATTTTAAACATCAGGGGACAAGTGGGGGAGATTTTATGTGTACGAGACCCTCCTGATACCCCTTCAGTTTTGTTTTTACCAAAAGCTGTCCGTGCCGCTTAATTTTCAGATCAGCCCTGACACTGAGAAGGGAAACTTACATACCACTGTTCTATGAGAACATAGACTGAATTTCCAGGGCTCAGACAGAAATAGGAAAACATTTGAATATATCCAAATAAGCAAGTGGGAGCACCATTAGCCTGATGTTCAAATGATGAGATATTTGAAGGTTTATCCTGTGAGGAGAAAAACAGACAAAAATACTAATCCCAGTAAAACTTCCCCCAAAGTCAGAGTCACCTGGGGTTGCTGTCAGGCGGCAGCATAAGGTGAAGTTAAAAGCTATTGGTGCCTGTAATCCTACCACTCTGGGAGGCCGAGGTGGGTGAATTGCCCTGGCTCACAGGTTCCAGATCAGCCTGAGCAAGAGTGAGACCCTGTCTCTAAAAATAACCAGGCATTGTGGCAGGTGCCTATAGTCCCAGCTACTCAGGAGACTGAGGCAAGAGAACCACATGAGCCCAAGAATTTGAGGTTGCTGTGAACTGTGATGCCACAGCACTCTACTGAGGGTGACAAAGTGAGACTCTGTCTTAAAAAACAGCTTTTGGAGTCTGACTGCCTGAGTTCGAATCCCATCTCCATTTCTCTTGGGTGACGTGATCTTGGGCAAGTTCTTTATAATAGCTCCAAACTTCAGAGTCTTCATCTCTGAAGTGGAGCAGCTAATACAGTCATGGGCTGCATACTGACATTAGGTCAACAACCTGTGCATGGAGCATGGTCCCATGTGATTATAATATTGTATTTTACTTTGGCTTGGTGCCTGTAGCTCAAGCAGCTAAGGCCCATCCAGAGCTGGTGGGTTCGAATCCAGGCTGGGCCTGCCAAACAACAATGACAACTACACCCAAAAAATAGCTGGGCATTGTGGCAGGCATCTATAGTCCCAGCTACTTGGGAGGCTGAAGCAAGAGAATCACTTAAGCCCAGGAGCTGGAGGTTGCTGTGAGCTGTGACACACTCTATTCAGGGTAACAGCTTGAGGCTCTGTCTCAAAAAAAAAAAAAAAAATTGTATTTTACTGTGTCTTTTGTATGTTTAGATATCTTATTCTCTTTCTTTATTTCTTTTCTTCCTTTTTTTTTTTTTTTTGAGACAGGAGTCTCACTCTTTTGCTCTGGGTAGAGTGCCTTGGCATCATAGTTCACAGCAACCTCAAACTCTTAAGCTCAAGTGATCCTCCTGCCTCAGCCTCCTGAGTAGCTGTTACTATAGGCACCTGCCACAACACCTGGATATTTTTTCTATTTTTAGTAGAGACAGAGTCTTGCTCTTGCCCAGGCAGGTCTCAAACTCCTGAGCTCAAGCAACCCTCCCACCTTGGCCTCCCAAAGTGCTAGGATGACAGATGTGAGCCACCGCACTGGTCTATGTAGATATATTTTAGATAGCTAATACTTATTATTGTGTTACAATTGCCTACAGTATCCAGCACAGTAATGTGTACAGCTTTGCAGCCTAGGAGCAATAGGCTATATTGTATCTCCTACACTTGTAGATGTAGGCTGTATCATCTAGGTTTGTGTAAGTGGTTACACTCTACAATGTTTGCACAATGACAACATTGCCTGATAACACGTCTTGGAAAGTATCCCCATCATTAAGCCATGTGTGACTTGTAGTATCCATCCCACGAGCCTTTTAAACTGATTAAATAGTACACCAAAAATAGTAGCTATTGTTATTTGTAGAGACCATGCATTCATTTACTCCTCCGTTTAGTACTTCCCACGTATAAATCATTGAATTACCTTTCTAAAATATTCTGACCTCAGAGTGAAATTAAATGATGGATTGCAGAAAGCTCATCTGCTGTGCCTGAACATTAGGTTCAATTCAATATTATACCCTCCATGGACTTTTATTTATAACCTATTCTGTGCCTAGCACCATCTATAAACACTAGAATTACTGGAGGGAGAAGACTCAGTGTCAGCTCTCTCGGAGCTTTAAAGCTCATTGGATTAACTAAAGGCTAATAGATGATCTATTTTTAATAAGGCAGGAGACTGGGTCTCTGGGGACCCTCTTGATCTGGGCCTAGCAGGAGGGAGCCCTCGTGCTGTTTTTCCACCAGCAGCAGCTCACCTAGAACGTAAGTTTCAGGAAACAGGACTTTGTCTTGTTCATTACCATATTCTCAGTGCCCGGAACTGAGCCTGGCACACAGTAGGTGCTCAATAAATGTTTAAGGCAGGATAAAGAAAAGGAAAGAAGAAGTTGATTGGTTAGCTAGGTTTTGACGTCCCATGTAGCGGAAATTTTATGATGCCCTTTTTGTTTTACATATTTTTACCTCCAAGTATTTATTTGGTTCCCTCCAACTGCATTAGCCCCGCCCCCCCACCTTCCTTGCTGTTTTGTGATCCTCTCTGGAGTGTACTGAGTGTTTGCGGGGATTTATATCGTTAGATCCATTGACTCTTGTCCAGAAAAGACAGTAGCCTACAAAGAAGGTGAGAGTTCTGAGCAGGTTATCAGCAGCTACCATGGTGCTCTGAACATACCTATGTTCAATAAATGCTACAGATTGACTCAAGGAGTGCCAGCACAGGTGTTCCCACACCGGCAGGGCTCCTGCTCTGTGTTACAGACCAATCTACTGGGGACAAATCTTCCCTGTTCAGTTTACATTTATGAAACAGCCGCCATACAGCGGGTTCTGGGCAGTCGAGGTGCCTCACCCTCTCTGCCTTCTCATTTGGATTTCCAGTAAATGGAACATTGGGATAGAAAGCCGGACTGGAAACTATAGACAGATATACAAAGGAACTTTCCCAACAACCGTCTGAGACTCCTAATGGAAAAATGTATCCTGAATTTAACCAAGAGAGCTGTATGGCTTGATAATTTGCAGGAGACTTGTCATTTCTCTGTTGATTATTTTTTAAAGAGATGCTTTTTTAAAAATGTTACTGGTTCTTCCTTTGCTCTTCCTGAGTAATTACCGGTAGTTACCAGCGAGCATTCCAAATTGCACTCCATTTCTTGCATAGGGGAAAACACTGTGATTCTTGAAATAAAATGCCTACATTTTTAGTCAAGGAATTGCTAAAAGGCTGCCCGCTGAGAAAGGCTACCCTCACCATGAACCTTTACTATCAGACAAGGGCTGTGATTTCTGAGGAGTCAGACTTGATCAGCCTGTCTGATCAAAAATAATAATAATAACAGGCAACATCCATAGCAAGGGAAAAGATAACCTCGGGTGTGCCTTGTCCAAATTGTAAAGCCTTCAATGGGATGTTCATGGCTTTAAGACACACTTACACCGTAGAGTAGTTGGACCCCCCACGTTCTCCAGCATTTTTATTTCTTCTTCAAGTTTGCCCCTGGGAACTTAAGGCCAGCAGTCCTTGGTTTAAGACCCTTGCACAGTAGGCATCTCATTAAAATGGAAATGAACTATTGATCGTATTTCTAAAAATGAATGATGCTTCTTCTGAGATTTCTGCCAAGCTAAAGTTCACCACATAATCACCAGCCCCACCGTGGCCGCTGAAGGGGAACATGCAAGCCTTGAGTGTGAGCCCCGAAAGTTATATCAGGATGGACGAAAACAGCCCCCCTCATCACACTCATTTTCCACATAAGGAGATGAGGCCCCCCAGGAAGTGACTTGCCAAGGTCACACGTGAAGGTCACGGTTGGAATCTGGGTCCTAAGTCAAGGGTCCTTGCCACCTGTGGTACTGCCCCCATATTAATTTCCTGTGGCTGCTGTAATAAATGACCAGAGACCACGTGGCTGAAACAACAGACACGTGTCCCCTCTCAGTTCTGGAAGCCGCTAACCCTAAGTCACAGTATAGGCAGAGCCACAGTCCCTCTGCAGGACCTAGGGGAGGACCTCCCCTTGCGTCTCCATCCCAGGGGTCCTGGGCTGTGGGCATCCCTTTCATCTCCGCCTCTGTCCATCTTTATGTGGCTCACTCTCTTCTCCGCCTCTCTTTTCTGGGTGCCTTTTGTAAGGTCACTTGTCATTAGATTTAGGGTGCACCCACTAGAATGATCTCTCAAGACCCTCAACTTAATTACATCTGCCAAGACCCTTTTTACAAAAAAAGGTCACATTCATATCCTTTTGGGAGGGGGGCACCATTCAAAACATTATACCCCCCTTTACCTCAAGTAATAACCATGATTATATCCATTTTTTAAAACTCTCTGTGCTTTAAAATGATTGATAGTACTGTTTCCTCTTTTTCTGCTCCACTAGTCGTTTGGGAGTCTGCACTGCATATTTGAATCGTGAACTCTGGCTCTGTCACTGACTCAAACAATGCAGCCTCAGGGGAGTTCCTCATCCATCCCTCTAGTCCCCAGTTCCTCTGGTCTAGAATAAGAACGGTAATTTCCATCTCATACGGTGCTTATGAGAATCAGCATGAGGATTCCCATAAAGTGCTTAACATAGGGTCTGGGAAGAATCACTTCTCAGTAAATGCCAGCTGATTTTAAATTAGAATATTCACCCAGACCCATCTATTGCTTGCAAAATGTATACACTGAACGTCCACTGGGGAGACACATTTCCAGCAGCCAGAAACTTTTCTGGCACCCTCCCACGAGAGCAGCCTCACTGTTGAGTGTTAACGCCTGGGTGTGCGGCCTGCTCAGGGGTGGGGGGAGAGAATTCTCTGGATTCTCTGAATTGTTGCTGTCCCAGCCCACACATGGACCTTCAGATCTTCAGAAGAGGACAGAATAAGGAGACGTTCTCTTGCCAGAAGGGAGAAGAGATTATTCCAGCCACCATGGGACTAGTCCCTTCGGATCTGACCAGTTTGGAGCAGCACAACTCAGGGTTAGTGAAAGTGGCTGTACTGTGGCTTCTAAATGTGGGGTGGGGAGTGAGGCTGGGGGTGGGGTATCAAGCCCTGGGGAGCTGCATGTCTGGGTCAGGCAGGCACCCAGTAATACTACAGTCCGCATCCAGAGTTTGTCCCGAAGCAAAGAGCCAGACTAGCCAAGCATCAAACCCACCCCCTCAAAAATATGTATTTCTCAAAGTTGTCTAGTCGTGTTTTTCTAAACAATTGAAGGGCAGCAGGAAGTTGTACTATATTTACACAGCGACGATGGGTTTTGCTCAAATATTTTCCATTTATTATTAGTTCATTAACTAGCTTAATCTTCCCTGCCCTCTTTTTTTTTCTGGGTTTGAACCTGCCACCTCCGGCATATGGGGTTGGTGCCCTACTCCTTTGAGCCACAGGTGCCGCCCTTCCCTGCCCTCTTTACACAAAACCCCCCTACCCCACATGGACACCTTTTTGTTCAGGGGAGGAGGGTAAGACTTCTGAATCCACATTACAATGATTGCTTCCAGAGGATAATCAATCCAGAATTAGACGCAGTAATTCTACACGAATGCCACTTTTTTTTTTTTTTTTTGCAGTTTTTGGCTCGGAATGGATTTGAACCCGCCACCTTTGGCATATGGGGCCACTGCCCTACTCCTTGAGCCACAGGCACCACCCATGGATGCCACTTTGTATATGAAGCAATCCTAATGTTTAGAACAGCCGAACAATACACCAACTTGGAACTATAAACACACCCCTCTACTCATTGCAAGATCTAAATTGAATGTCATCTGAACTCATTACAAACTCATTACTAAATTCAATGTCATCTGCGTTAATATCACTAATCCAATGATCCGAGCAACACTGACTGACCCAGACTTGGGTCCTTTCCAGAATACCCAGAAATCTAGTCCAAGGCCAGGCACGGGTGCCACAGAGGCACATTTGCGCCACCAGTCTACATCTCTTCACATTTCTAACCATATATGTTCTCTCTGATTGCTTTTCTAAGTCTCTGTATGGCTACAACTGTGGTTCTTGATGTTTTTATTAACCCACACTCTCTTTTGATGAACAAAATAATTTTCTGTCACAGAAACTCTATTACACCCTTCCAGAGGCACACCTGCCCTTCCAGAATGAGCATGGCTGGGTTTTCAACACCAAGGCAAAAAGCCAAGGTCATGGCTCAAGCCCTGTGCAAACCACTTATCTCCCCTCTGCTGCATATATGCACATTCAAGTCCCGCCCTGATCTGTGCTCCCAAATGGATGCATTGTGTCAGAAAGTATTCCAGGCAAAGGGAGAAATAAATGGATGGGGGTCATGTAACCAACCACTTTGGGGCTGGGGTTGATGAGTGCAAATTTCATTTTGCTTCCATAGATGCATAATTATTCATTTATGATCTAGAATGGAAAACAAATTTCTTTGAGGACTGTCCAGTGTTTTATCCTATAGGTCAACATAGTCTGTTTATTCAACAAGCCAATCTGAATACCTGTTCTACATCAGCTTCTAGGCTAAATGATTCGATTCTGCACTATATAAGACCTAGTATAAGTCAAGGAAATTATTATTAAGAGACAAGGTAGGGGTAAGCAAGGGGGGAGAAGAGAGAGAGAAATTAAGCCTTCCTGAGTGGATCAGAAAAGACTTCTGGAGGAAGAATATCTAAGCAGGAATTTGGAGAGAACATGAGTTTGCCAAGCAGATAAAGTAGAGATAGGCGGGCAGATGGGAACTACCTGTGCCAACGCACGGAGGCGTGAAGTGCAGTGTGTTTAAAGAACAGTACGAACACAGCTAGCTCTTACCAGGGTACACATTCTGTGGGTGTTTGTGTAGGGAACTGACAAGGATCAATCACTCTGAGTATGTGCAGGATCAGTTAATTGCTTCATTTAGTTAAATGTTTACTGAGCTTTTGCTAAACAGAGGGCCTTAGACCAGGAGTTGGAGATGGGGGTGCTAAGGAAATAAGATATGAATCTATCACACAAAAAGAACCTTGTGAAGTAAGATGCTTCCCAGAAGGAAAGACAACATCAGAGGATTATTTCATTCCTTTGCATTCATCAGGAATAATGGATTGAGTTCTAAATTAGCACCTACCAACGTACATGTTAAGACATGTTTCTTGCACGTAGAGAGCTGGCAGTCTAGTGGAATAAACAGATGCATAAATAGAACACTATTATTATGTTCAATAAAAGACACAATTGTGTTTTTGACTTCCTACTAAGTTCTGGACACTGATCTAAGTGCTTTATATAGATGATAATCATGCAATATGATTATCATCTGCATTTCTTAAATGACAAATTAAGGGCCAGAGAGGTTAACTTAACTTGCTCAATCCAGGACACACAGCTAAGACTGATTGACATCCAGACATCTGACCCCACATTCTTAACCAGCACACAGAGAAACCTGGGAGGGAAATACGTAAGTCGATCTAGAAGGGGCCAGGAGAGACTCATCCTTTCACCCCACCAGCAGTCATGTGATCTCTGAGGTTTCCAAGAAATAGAAATATAATTTCTAGAATCTTAGGAAACTACCAAGCTCATGATACCAGATTGTATAACATCTAGATTTTATGCTCAAAAGAGTAAGTAAAAATTTTCCCCCAAATTCACCTAGCTTATATTTTTTACTCAAATGATTACAGTTTTTCCAGTCCTTACCCAACCCAGCTCAGCTCCCTCTATCCCCATAAATACCAAATTCTCATTATATGCTTCTAGGATTGTTTTTCTTTTTTTGAGATAGGGTCTCACATTGTCACCCTTGGTAGAGTGCCATGGCATCATAGCTCACAGCAACCTTAAACTCTTTGACTCAAGTGATCCTCTTGCCTCAGCCTCCCAAGTATCTGGGACTATAGGCAACCACCACAATGCACAGCTGATTTTAGAGATGGGGACTCACTCTGGCTCAGGCTGGTCTCCAAGTCCCGCGCTCAGGCAGTCCACTGGACTCAGGCTCTCAGAGTGCTAGGAATATAGGCATGAGCCACTGTGCAGGGCCATTTCTAGGATCTTTTATCAAGGGAAGGATAAAATTGATGGGGAAGTTTCTGATGTTTCTTCTCAGGAGTCTTCTTTCTGTGGGCTCTCGACATCTTATGCTATATAATACCTTGTGAATACCACTTTGAGGATTCTTGGCTGAATTTGTGTACTGCTAATCTACTATGTGTCATTCCCAATGTCCTGTATCCAAGCCCATGAAACTAGAATTATATTTCTCATTCAAATTGAGAATGTTACTTTCCCAACTTCCCCCAATTCAGCTCTCTTGTCCTCGTAACCAACATGGACATTGGGCTGCAAATAAAATAGGAAGGTTACAAGAAGTTGTAAGCCTAATTATCTTATTATAAAACCTAATCACAAAGTAAGTAGAGAGAAAGTCAAACAGGAGTGCAGATGCCCAAAGATGGCCTCATTCTCAGAGGAGGAAGTCTGAGATAGGAGTTCTGTGAAATTAGGGGTAGTATTTGTCTGCATATCACAGAACTCAACCCAAAAGACTTAAGCAAATAAAGGGCGGGTATAATATAACCAGATGTCAGGTTCCTGTTTTCCCTATTCTGCTGTTACCTTTGCCAGATTCCTGTTATACATTCAGGTGTCACTCCATATTCCAGACAGCAAAAAGGCAAAGGGCAAAGGGAAGACACTAGCCAAGTCTGTCTCCTTTGAAAAATTTTTCCCATAATTTACACACTTAAGCCTCCATTTAAATCTCCTTAGCTAGGTGTGAGTCACAGGGCCTTCGTTAGCTGCAAGAGAGTCAGTGCAGGTCAGTGTATTAACTCAGCATGTACCACTTCCAGACAAAGCAAGTTCTTAATAGCATGGAAAAGAGGATGTGTGCACATTGAGTAAGCAACTTAGCAGAGTTTGTCATATCATCCTAAAGTTTTCCAATTTAAAAAAGAGAGAGAGAGAGAGAAGAGTAGAGAAAGGGTAGGGGGAACAAATTACAAAATCAAAGGAATATAGACAATTGAATAAAGCTGAGCCAAATGATACTTAAGTATTTCTCTTTTATGCTACTTAACATAGATAATCCATGGGCCTGAATTTCATGTGTTGAGTAGGAATTAAACAGGCTTGGGGAAGGAAGGGAGAGAGCAAAATATTCCCAGTTAAGGCACCAAGATGTGACACACTGGGAATTACAATCCATTTCCTACTTTCAAAGAATAGATTGTAAAGTAAGGAATAACAAGAAGGTAAATGGGGCCAGATCATGGAAGGCTTGTGTTTATCTGGTGTAAGATGAAAAGCCGGGGAGGGACAGATCAGGCTACACTTTGGAAAATTCACCTTGATTGACTGCATTGGATGAAACCAAGAAAAAGTTGAAGATGCAGAAAAAAGAGGAGACTGTTAATAAAGATGGAAGATGCTGAGGGCCTATTTTGTGGGGATACAGAGGAGTGCATAAATGTGAGGAATTACTTCTTTGAGTATCAGGAAAGACTTTCTGGAGGATGCAGCCTTTTAGAACTGAAAATACACTTTCTTTTATGCCTAAAGCATCTGTCTGCAGAGTCTGAAGCATCCTGACTTCATATATTTTGTAGAAATTTATGAGATATAAGATATTCACTAATTAGGAACTCCTAAACCATTTATTCTACTGCTCATAAGTAAAATGATCTTAGAAAGTTTTTAGCCAAAGGCTGAAAATTTGAGATAAACCTTAAAACTTAAATATAGGAGAGGCCTTTATCAAGTTATTATAACCTCAAAATTAGTTGTGATCAAACTCTGTTGAGTATCCAGGAAGCCGCCTAAAACAGCAGGTGCAGAGGCTCACCTTAGCCATACTGAATCAAACACACCAAGGGTAGGACTTGGGGATGGGTATTCATAGAAAATTTCACAGGATATGCTAATGTACCCCAGATTTGGGTCATCAGCATAATGAGCCCGACAGGGCATGACTAGGACTCCAATGGCACATATTGACAAGAAAGGGGTCATGAGACCAGGTGCAGCAGTTTACGCCTATAATCCTATCAGTCTGGGAGGCTGAGATGAGAGAATCACTTGAGGTCAGGAGTTACAGCCCGGCCTAAGCAAGAGTGAGACCCTATCCCTACTAATAATAGATAAATTAGCCTGGCATTGAGGAGGGTGCCTGTAGTCCCAGTGACTTGGGAGGCTGAGGCAAGATCACTTGAACCCAAGAATTTGAGGCTGCTTGCTGTGAGCTAGGTTAATGCCATAGCACTCTAGTCTGAGCAACAGATTGAAATGAGAGAGAGAGAGAAAGAGAGAGAGAGAGAGGAAGAAAGGAAGGAAGGAGAGAGAGAAAGGAAAGAAGGAAGGAAGGAAGGAAGGAAGGAAGGAAGGAAGGAAGGAAGGAA
>NW_003852402.1:26907632-27040702 GCF_000181295.1 Otolemur garnettii | reverse complement strand
GAAAGAAGGAAGGAAGGAAGGAAGGAAGGAAGGAAGGAAGGAAGGAAGGAAGGAAGGAAGGAAGGAAGGAAGGAAGGAAGGAAGGAAGGAAAGAAGGAAGGGTCTGTCATGAGATCCAAGAATGTACCATTAAGAGGCAAGAGAAAAAGGGCAGGCGGAAAGGCCGTCACTCACATAGAAGGGCAGAACCATGGGAACTGGTCACTGCCTGATAGGGTTTGATCAGTAGGTAGGCAGGAGAGAGGAAGGAGCAGAGGAAGAGCTGGGCTGAGAGATTAACGGGGATCCAGGCATAACCACCTTGGAGGGCGGACGATACCCCACAGTAATAGACAAAATCCTAATATCCAAAGGGATATGACAGACCTGGGCTCTCAGCTTTCCAGACAGTTCCACAGCTATGCAAGACAAAATGCCTCTCTGTGTAAAGTTATATGCTGGATTACTGGTTGGTAAGAGACAATTTAAGAGATTACATTAGTCAATTAATAGAAATGTCTCCCACCCCTTAGAACAGACCAAAGGAATATCTGAACAGTTCTGAGGAGGAAACCGTGAGAATCCCTTTGATTCCAGGTTATCAGGCAGGGCCCCAGCCTGACAGACTCTTGCTGCTTTTGCTTCTTAGAGATCACTGAGCAAAGGCCTCGTGGTTTTGCAGCCATTTCCCCGGCATCTGTTAAGTCAGCCATCAATTCTGCAAACATCCACCAGACAAGAAGTTTCATGAAACAGGGTAGAAGGAGAAAGTAGATAATCGTGTCTGCTAAGCTTTTCCAACAGTATTTCTAATTTTCTCTGGGAAAAATAACAGTGCTGATTTTGAATAACCATCTTTGGATCACCCCAGGCATCCCACTGCCTCTTGGGGCAGTGTGAGTAATTGGAAAAGCCTTCTGTAGCTGAGGTCTTTCTCCTGGTATCCTTCGAGGTCAGAACAAGCAGGGTGCATTTGTGTGGACATGTCTAGATGAGCTCTTCTGCTCATTGGTCAAAATCATAAATGGTCAGTAAGGTTCAAGGAAATAGTGAGCACGTGTAGGAGTGGGGTGTGTGCGTGTGTTTCATTATGCCCATCCCATGCCTGGAGCCTGAGTGGCCTCTGCGTCCTTCCTAAGAGAGCAGCAGTGCAGGGGCCAGCAATCACTTTGCGTGACCAGAGGTGGTGGGTGTGAACGATGAAGCTGCCTCCACCCAGCTCTAAGTTCTCTCCTCTCCCTTCTCGAGCGCAGGTTCTATGAACACAGACGAAGTTCCGTGGTGCTGAACTTACCCGGACTCGAGGTGTTTCCTGGGGACCTTCTGGTGTCAGCTGGGGCTGCGGATTACCTGTGCCACCCACTTCTGCTGCTGAATTCAGGTCCTGTCCATTGAGCATACTTGTATGACATGGTGGATATTGTCACAAACAGGGCGTTTTTAAAATGTTTAATACCTAGGATGTGTGCACTGACCGGTTAGAGCTGAAGTCTTACTAATTACAACAGGCACCAGCTGTGAATCACAGAACCAGCTGAATACCAGTCCTGCTGTTGGGCAGTCCATTTACAGAGATGAACAGGGCCTAGCTCTTCCCTCCAACTGTACCCTGTTCAAATAACTTCTCCCCAGTCCAGGCCCTGGCACAGGTGCACCATCTCGGATGAGAGTGCCCTCTCCAGGTGTGGGGGCAGCTCGCCCATCCTGGCTGTCATGCCGCTCCCTGCCCCACGCCAGGGCTTCGCCCTCACACTGGCATCTTCCAACCAGGGTGGCACCATGTGCAGACAGCACAGCAGATTAGTGCCAGAAGGAGGCAGCCCTAGGGGTGAACCTTCTGCGTCCTCACCTCCCTTGCAGAAGAACAACTGCGATATTCAAGGTACTTTCCTTATGATTCTGAAGGTGGAGAAATCAAAGCCTTTGAGAGCAGAAAGGAGATTTAAAGATTATCCATGTTGGCAGTTTTTAAACTGGCTTTGTTCTTAGCAGAGCCCTTTTTACCAACGAATCCCTCCTTGGAAGTCCAATGTATAAAAGTTCTAGGGAAAGTGGTCATGCTTGCAGCTGGGGTGAGCCCTGAAGACTCACCTCTAAGGCATCCCCAGGATCCCTGGACCCTTTGACAGACATTTTGAAAATGACCAACCCATTCCTCACTCACAGATGTGCCAAGGGAGAGCCGGAGAGGTTAAGTGGCCTAGTCCTGATGCCAGTGAGTCTGTGTGAAGGACAGGCATCTGCGTGTCTGCCTGCTGGCAAGTGCTCTCTCCACCGGCCCACGATAGTTGCCACCGGACGGGCAGCTGCAGCCTTCCGTAGGTGGCACCCAGAAGCCATCAGCAAACAAATCATAAGGGACTTTTTATAGCTCTTCATTCCTTAAAGATCACTTTCACATCTTCTATTTTACACAGTACAACAATTCAAAGGAATGAGGCAAAAGGGGTTGAATGATTTGCTGGAAGATGTGCCCTAGAAATCAGAGCTAGTGCTAAACATGTAACCTTACTAGGTAGAGGTTTCTAAATGCATGTTTTATGAGGCTTTGCAAACACTTTAAATGGGTAATAACCAAAGCCCTGGTTCCCAAAAGCTGGTCCCAGAGCAGCGGCTTCAGTATCACCTGAGAAGTTATTAAACATGCAGATTCTGGGCCCCCACCTCCGAACCTCTGAATCAGACTGGCGTCCAGCAGTCTGAGGTTTGGGGGTTGCAGTTCTGTTTTGTTTTTAACAAGCCCTGCAGGTGATTCTGATGCCAGCTACAGTTTGAGAACCAGCGTGCTCAGGCACAAGTGCTGAAAGATGCTTCCATGTCACACCAGTTGTATTGTGAAGTTGTGTGTCTAATATGGTGGATACCCAACAGTAAAAGATAAGCAACATCTCCCCCTTCTCAGTCAACGCCCTTTGCTCAAGGAATTTAGAATAGAAGCCTCATGTCCCCAAATCCTGTCTAAAGCAAGGCTTCTCAGGCTTTGTCACACATATGAGTCACCTACAGATATTGTTGAAATAGATTCTGTTCAGAAAATTTTATATTTAAGACAGATAATACAAAGTTGTGGATTCAATGTAGGCTCATTTAAACATTCTTCTGAATCTTAATAAAGCTTTCCCAAGGCTCCAAAATTATCCCCAAAGTGAGAAAAGCAGAGGAGAGAAATTGACCAAGAACCAAAACCCTCAATTATGGAAGTGCAAATTGGACATAATAACTTACCACCAGACATTTGAAAGGGCGGTGAAGCTGATTTGTCCCTAAGGGAGATTCCACCTAATCACCCATTATAGAGATTAATAAGCTGGTCAGCTGGGTGAGAGGGCAGGTGTCTTCCAAGGTCACGGTGGGAACAGTATCCCAAACACATCCTTTGCAGTAAGTGCTGCTCAGCCCGGATCACTCCCCTCTGGTTGCAGGAGTGTTGCACAGTCTTCTGAGGAAGCTGATAGAAAGAACACCAGACCTAAAAGACATCCATTTTCTGTTCTGGGTGGTCCGAACATCCCACCTAAACCTAAGAGACTATTCTCAGCTTTTTATGGGTATTATTACAGATGGATGCAAACAGCACAAAACTCAAAAGGACAGAACCTGCTATAATCTCTACTCCCTGGTCATCAAAAGAATGTGGGTTTAAATAATGACTTCCTTCTCAACTTGAAGCAACTCCTGGTGACTATTTAGGTGGTGACCAATAGCGACCAGCCCCAATATAAAGATTGGTGACGCGTGTTGTTCAGTCCTATTTCAGGAGTCTTCATTTAACCACATCTGGGATTGGTGGGTTGAGGCCATCTCCAAGTTCAAGCTCTGTCAGGCTATTGAACTTGCAAGTCCTAGGCTGGTTTATGGTACGATGGTACGAAAATGAAGGGCCCATCTTTTCTGCACCCAAGTGCTATGATTTCTATCTTCAATGAATTACTCACCATCTTTATCTAAGTTTATAGATTTCTCCCCAACACTGCTTCACCCACTCCATTGCAAAAATATAAATATTCATTCTACCCATTCTCAAGAGAATTACAGCAGGATGAGTCCTGTCTGGGGCTCATTTTCAAAAAGCAAGTTGTGTAAAGCATTGCAATGATCTGTCGCTTGAAGTACCTATAATCATATCTCTTCTTTAATTTCACCCACCAGAATCCAAAAAGCCAAGATGGCCTTTCTCCAAGAGAGGAGTGGTAAGTGTCACACATTGTCATTTTTCTCTTAATTAAGCCTCCTTAATGTAGCTAAGAAAGTAAGAAATGGGTGAAGAGCCTCCTTATTCTGCTTTGTCTCTGCATAAAGGCAGATGGCACATGAAATGTAAATGGTATCATCACATCCGTAGTATTGGCCACAGAACATGCCAAATGGTACCATTTTGTGCAGCTAAACAGTGCTAATTGCCAGTGGTTAATGAGCTCCACAAAAAAAAAAAAAGAAGAAAGAAAGAAAACCACAAAGCAATCCTAATATAGGGATGCTCTGCAGGGCTAAATTTATCACAGGAAACAGCTCCCTTGATGAAGCACATTTCCACAAATGTACGCCCTAGTTCACAGTCAGTCAGCACCGTGTATATCGGGGATATTGAAAAATGAATGAGCTATTACAGAAACAGATCCCACAAATACACATCTATTTCTGAGAAAGCCGGTCAGATTAGTCCTAGCAGGGTTTTTAATTCATTTTTGGTCCCATCAATTATGGAAGAGTTAGAAATCTACATCAGTGGCCCCAGAGTCTTCACTGCCTAGGAGAAGGGTGGCCACAGTCATGCTGTGGGTGGAGGGACGGAGTGTTCAGGATCACACCCTGATGCCTCCCATTTTCTGGAGGAAGGGTAGGGGCTGATGGTGTGTTCTCCCAGCAGGACCAGTTGTCATACAAGCAAGCACAGCCGGAAGCAGCTGCAGGGGCTTCTGCTGGTTACTGTACCTCATTCTGTTAAAAACCCGCCCACATGGCCTTTCCAATCAGTTTGGCATCAGTGGCGGACATCCGCAATGGTTCTGTGGACATATACACCTTGAAATTTTTTTGGGGGGGAGGGTTGTTTTGTTTTGTTTTTTGAGACTGAGTCTCACTCCGTTACCCTGGGTAGAGTGCCATGGCATCATAACTCACAGCAACCTCAAACTCCTGAGCTCAAGAGTTCCTTTTGGCTCAGCCTCCCGAGTAGCTAGGACTATAAATGCCCACCACAACACCTGGCTATTTTTAATAGAGATGGGGTTCTCTCTTGCTCTGGCTGGTCTCAAACCCTGAGCTCAAGCACCCCACCCACCTTGGCCTCTTGGAGTGCAAGGATTACAGGCTGAGCCACCAGGCCTGCCACTTAAGTCCAGTAGCTTAAATAAAAAGTCCTCTAACGTTCCAATCCTAGCTGCTTCACTTGCTGCCCTATGACCCTGGCCGAACGAAGGCCAATAGACCTCCCTCAGCTCAGGTCTTACCCTGTTCAACACGGAAATGAATAATGGCAGCCTCACCGGGTGGTTGTGGTGACTGATATATCGTGTGGAGCTTATCCCAGAGCTAGGCACTTGTAGACAATTTATCTTGGCTTTACTATCAGTAGCTATATTATTATAATTAGTGTCTAGAACAGTGGTTCTCAACCTCCCTAATGCTGCCACCCTTAAATATAGTTCCTCATGTTGTGGTGACCCCCAACCATAAAATTATTTTCATTGCTACTTCATAACTGTAATTTTGCTACTGTTATGAATCGTAATGTAAATATCTGATATGTAGGATGGTCTTAGGTGATCCCTGTGAAAGGGTCATTTAACCCCCAAAGGGGTCATGACCCACAGGGTTGAGAACCACTGGTCTAGAACATTGCTTGTTCTCAACAACCATGTGTATGATGACCTGTCACATTTTCTTTCAAAAATAAAACTTTTATATGAAACACAGTCTAAACACAATGATCTGCAAATCATAAATTATTAGTAACATTGTGACACCATTGTCACTGGGGGCGTTGCTCATCCGTGATTCCGGGACATGCTCTGACTGTTTTCCGGGCGGGTCTGAGACACAGTGTACAGAGCAGTGTCTCCTGAGCGCCTTCCTCCGATAAACAGAGGCAGATCTGAGGTCCCAGGAGAAGAGGCATCTTCCCCCAGCCCTCTTGAGGGGCCCTCCAGAACAGAGACGCTCTCAGGGCTGCTCGGGAGATAGGGTGTGTTTTCAGAAGGGAGGGGCTCGGCTGAGGAAGAGAAACTCCTACCAGGTGTCAGGATCAATCAATCCACTCTTGTCCCCACCAAGAAGCAACCGTGGGTGACTGTGTCAAGTATTGGGCCAGATATCTGAGATACCAAAATGCCCATTGCTAGCTCATTACTGAGAACACTGGACTGTTAAGTTGGGGGGAAAGGTGTTGAATGGTTTGTCCCTTGTGAGGGACTCAGTTGCGGAGGGACATAGAGGAAGAAAAATCAGTGGACTGACAGAACGTTCTCAGCAGATGCTCTTAGCAATGAAGAGAAGTGGGTTTCCAGAAGTTTCCCTTTCCCCGGTGCACAAAGCCTCGTTTCCTGACCATCAGCACATCTTCTTCCTTCGTTTGTTCGTAGCCTTATTTAGTAGGTAATTCACATGGATGATTCACATCAGTGCAACAAACACAGCTCTAAGCTGTGTTTTCCCAGCCCCTTACAGAGTTTTACTTGTCTTTGCTTTTTCCCTTCCTTTCCTTCTTCCTATCTGCCCACTATTGATACGATGTATGTTACTAATGGAAGGTAACACATATGTAACGTTTGCCACGTTACCAGGCACCACTGTGTTCTTGTTTATATACATCATAGTTCACATATGTGAACTCGTAAGTTCTCACAATAATCCAATAAGCTAGGTAACCCCTGTTTTGCCAAGAGAAACATGGGTTCAGAGAGGTTGACTGGTTTGCCCAAGGTCACACAGCTCGTGAGCAGCAGAGCAGGGATCTGCCTCCAGCACTCCCAGGCAGTCTAGCTCTGAGAACGTTCTGGCACCAGCCTGGTCCTGCCACTTTAACCCTGGGTGTCTCATAAGCAGACCTGGGAGCCCCTCCCTCCGTCTCTCCCTGGAGCTCTCAAAGATCCTGCCTGTTCTCACTGCTTCAACACTATCTCTTTGTAAACCACCCTACAATGTCTGTCCTCAGTCTTAACCTTCAGCTTGGCTCCAGTTCCACAGCGCCTGCTGCACACCCCCATGCCACCTACCTCCTAGTGACTAAGTTTGGGACTCTGCAGTTAATCTCAGCTTGCTGTCCTCACAAATACCCTTCAAATGCTTCCCTCACCAACACCACCACAGTGGAAGGAACGAGACACTACCTGGGCCTGGTCCTCTGGAGAGTTAGTTGGTTAACGTGGCCACCAAGACAAGTGTCTCCTCCCTTCTCCCTGGAATACCCACAAGCTATGAGGCCAGGAGGTTGGTCAACCCCACAGAAAGCCAAAGTGAGTGCCTGTCAAAGTACGGGGCTGGCACCTGTTTCCCCACAACTCCAACGCTGCTGCCATTGTCTCTGCTTCTTTCTTTCCCAACAGACTGCTGATTTTTTTTCTTTTTATTTCCACAACATGAAGCCACTATGGTTTCAGACATCAACAAAAGGCAGACGTCCCAATTCCGTAGGAGGTCCCCAACTGGCTTCAGGATTCCTCTGCTGCCGCAGAGGCTAATGCATCTACCCCAGAGACCAGCCACAGCCCAGTAGCACACTCTGAAACGATGACAGGGTCTCCTGTCACTCACCAGGGAGGCCCGACCTGCAACAGCAGACAACCTGTGCCTCTGTTGGTCATTAATGTAGCATTGATTAACTCTCACCAAACTTGAAATCCATGCCAATATCATGCATCCCGAGGCAATAGAACAAGTCAAAAATTATTTGTGATAAACATTCCTTTGAAATGCTGCCAAGTTGAGTTTAAAGAGCCTGGCACACTGACATTTGAGTGCTTCTTCCTGGTGTGGTTGGTAAAATGAACTCTTTCACTGGGCGGTTCCTGGTGTTACAGCAGAATGCTAAATGAATCCAAAAATGCTTACAAGGTATGAAGTTTCAAAAGCAAGTTATAGAGGATGCATAAATATGACACTACTTAAAAATTAATTATGCATATGATCAGGAAAAATTTTTCAGTGGGTAAAATTATGAGGGTAGCTTTAATTTTCATGGTGTTTTTTGAGGGTGAAATTATAGGTGAAAATTATGGGTAGCTTTAAGTTTCACCGTGTTTTTCTTTGTTTCTCAAATTTTCTGCAATAGACATATATTACCTATATAAAAACCAATTACCTATAAAAACCAATTACCTATTTAAAAACCAATCAGGTTTTTAAAGCCAATGTTAGTAATAATAAAGATCATAAGAAAAGTAAGTAGGTTGTTCCATTCCAAGGAAACTAAAGTTTCTAGCATATTGTGGTATCTGTTAGCATAAAATTATTATTATTGAGGCTCCTTCTGATGCTACATTCCTGTGGTCCAGAGTTTGGGGAATTTAAATCGATGAAGGATGTCCTGTCACCCCACCTGGCAGACACTAGACTCAGAGTCCACCTATTTGCTATATAATCACCCTGTGCCTTGAGTAATTTGCAAAATGAGATGTTTGCATTAGATAATCTTATGAACCTCTGTCCTCCAGACCTGACATCCTGCGGTCCTGCGGCTCAGACTGTGGCTTTGGAATTGTTAGTGGCTTAAAGACAAAATGTGCAGTGTGTTCTCATGAGTGGTAGACAAGGAACAAAGGAAGCCGTGCCGTTAAAAAATTAATGTTTGAAAATTCTGTTTCTAACGATCTTTAAGCAGAGCAAAGACAAACACAAGCAAATATCCGATCTGGAAAACTGTCTCTCCTCTGTGAAGATTACCGACTTCAGGAACTACGAGTTCTGCGGCTTTAAGGTATCTCACAAATTGTTTACTGGGTGGCAGGGGGTTTTCTTTTCTGTTTTGGTCATTACTTTAAACTGTCAGGTCATTGCTTTGTTTATATATAATACCAGCAAGTCTCAGGGCTGGGAAGGCCAGGTCTTTTCCTAAAACCTAGGAAAGTCATCTTACTGTAAATAAGGTAACGAATATGAGGGCACTTGGTAGACACGGAAGCCCTCTACAAATGTTAATACCATTTGTTAAATAACCAAATTTTATTTCTACTATTCATCCTTCTGGGCCTCCATTTGGTCATTTGAAAAATAAGTTGTCTTTGATTGGACAATTTCTAAAGGTCTCATTAAACTCTAAAACTCTTACTTTACGATGCTTTCGTTAATTTCAACAAGTTTTGAAGCAGACTCCCCAGTTTGGGGTTCAATGCTTTCGTTAATTTCAACAAGTTTTGGAACCAGACTCCCCAGTTCTGGGTTCAAGGTTTTTGAGATGGTTTTACAATAAACTGAGAAGGACTCCTGATAATTCGTGAACCTTGTTCAAAACAACATCAGTCTGAGTTTCTTTTCATTTTAAAGTACAAATACATCGTGCACCTCAGGCTTTGCCTCGGGAGGCCTTGGCATCCCAACGTCCCACGGAGGGAAGCTGCGGTTTGGGTAGCTTGAGCGGCCACTGCCCGGAGAGCTACCTGGGCCTGAAGCAGGAAATGATGATTTTCGAGATTGCCTCTCCCTGTTGAGCTGCACGCCAAAGCAAATAGCCAGCAGGTCAACCCGCTGAGGTGGAAATGTTCTGTTCTCTCCTTTCTCCTCATGTACAGGATAAGAGCTGGAACGAAGTCGTGGAGACACATCAGAAACTTCCTACTGATCAATTAGACTTAAGAAAGCAGCAAGAGGCTGTGTGGGAGCTTTTCACCAGTGAATGCACGTATTTCTTGGACCACTTACTAGTCCTTAAGATGGTAAGGCTTAATTTTTGTAGTAGATGAAGATATTAATGTGGTTTTTTACAGATTTGTTTTTCTCTTCCATACAAAGAAAAAAAAAGAAAGAAAAGGAAAAAGAAAAAAAAAACAGTTTTAAAGTTTTTCCTTTTCTTTGAGGAGTTTTATTGGGATTTTTTTTTTTTTTTTTTTTGAGACAGAGTCTTACTCTGTTGCCCTCCGTAGGTTGCTGTGGTGTCATAGATCACAACAACCTCAAACTCTTGGGCTCAAGTGATCCTCCTGCCTCAGCTTCCCAGGTAGCTGGGATTACAGGTGTCCACTGCAATCCCCCACTAGTTTTTTCTATTTTTAGTAGCAATGGGGTTCTCACTCTTGCCTCTTGTTTAGGCTGGTCTCGAACTCCTGAGCTCAAGCAATCCTCCCACCTCAGCCTCCCAGAGTGCTAGGATTACAGGTGTGAGCCGCTGCGCCTGCCTACTTTCAGGAGATGTTTAAGAACATTTTATTTATTTATTTATTTTTGTTGAGCTACTATTTGGTTGTCTCTTCATTCTTTCCTCAAACCTTAGATGAGATTTTCTAAGTCAATTAGCCCAGTCTCCCATCTGACGTCCGTAGTATCTTCTGCGTTAGCTCAGCAATGCACACACTCCTCGGGTGGGGGAGCTCAAGCCAACCTCGGGGCAGCCCATCCCACCCATGGTCTGCTTCTTGCTCCCCCATGAACAGTGCCAGGTGAACACTTGTTGTCAGCTGCAGGGCCACTGTCACAGACTTCTGGTGCCGCCATCTGCCATCTGCGTGCAATTCAGTTCTGTCAGATCACATGGTACATTCATGATGTCTTCTTTGTAAATGATGCCCTTGAGGTTGTACAGGGCTGCAGCCCTGATCAAGTAAGGCTCAGAGCAGAGAATTTCTTAGGGAAGAACCACAGGTCAAGGAAGGGAACTACAGGGCAGCTTCTTTGCAAGAACTTGGACTTCACAGCTCCCCAAATCGCCTCTGCCCAAAGCACTTTTGAACCCTGGTCTTACACAGCTAAAAAGCACCGTGTTGGCAGACCTGAGTTCAAGCCTTGGCTCCAACTCTGACATGCCTTGGAGAAGTCTAATCCCCCATATCTTAAACCAGGGGGTGGCAAAACACTTTTGTGTTAGTCCAGATAGTAAATCTTTTAGGTTTCGCAGGCCCCATGGTCTTTACTGTAACTACTCAGTTCTGCCCTTGCAGTGCAAAAGCAGCCAGAGACAATATGTAAAGGAATGCACCTGACTGTGTCACCAGAAAGCATCATTTCAAAAGCAGACAGCAGGCCAGATTTAGCTCAGAGGCTGTAGTTTGACAATCTCTGTTCAGGCTATAAAGGGAATGACAATACCATCCCTGGCTATCTCGGGAGACCATTGGGATGATCAAAGTCGTTTTCTTTGAAATCTACCAGGTTATTTTCTGTCATATGTATTGTCAGTCACAGCACTAAGCCCTTTACTTAGCAAAATTTAAACTACAAAGACACTCTATGAGCCAATTGAAATTTTGAGACTGTCTCAGTTAAGATGCTTATCAGAGCAAGGAAGAGAAAACTAGTTGAAATAACACAGGATTTTATTAGCTCACGTGACTGACGGTAAAGCCCAGAGGTAGGAAAGAATTCAAGATTGTTTTGATCAAAGGGCTCAAAACCAAGGGACAAAATTCCTTGCCATCTCTCATCCCTGTGGTCCATGGCTTTAGCTTCATCTGAAAGCTGGCTTCTGTTGCCATCACAAAATGATTGTTGTCCTGAGCTCATGGTGGGAGGGGGAGGGAAAGAGAGAGAGAGAGAGAGAAAGATCTTCTCAACCTTCACAGCAAAAGTCTTGAAATTCATTCTAATTGTTAGATCAATTACATGCCCACCCCTGAGGCAAATACTCCCACTAGGTAAAGAAGAAATGTGCTGATTGGCTGAAGGGAGTCAAGGCCCAGCCCTGGGCATGAGGTCAGCTTGACACTGATTGGCTGAAGGGAATCAAGGCCCAGCCTGGGCATGAGGTCAGCTTGACAGGTGGCACATGATACTCTCAGGGAAGAGTAGAAGCTAAAGGAAAGCCAGGCTGTTTTTAAGGAAGGGGGACATTGCATCTGTGGTGACCAGTCCAGTGTTCCCTGCAGAGCACTAATTCCAGAGCTTAGCAAAATTTAGTATCAAATTGCATAGCTCCCCTCCCTCCTTCCAACAAACAGCACAGAACTTTCTAGCCCCATAAAGCTGCCCATGTTTTTCAAATTAGCATTTTCACCTAAAGAGAAGGTCAATTTGAGTTCATTTGTATACACACATATACATATATATACCTCTCTTTACATAATCCATCATTTTTCCCAAGTTGCTTGTGAATTGAAAATATGTAACTTGTATAGTAAAATAAATATACTAGAGGACTCAGTACTTTTTTGTTTATGGTTAACATTTCTGTAAAGCAAATAATCTTAGAGCAAAAAGAGTTCTTCCAAATTGTCCCAATTTACCTGCAGTAATGAGTTTTGTTTCTTAAAATTATCTGTTTTAAATGCCTGGATATTGACAGATTTCCAGACAGCCGATATCATGTTGGATTTAAAAACCTCCAAGTCGGTGGTTCTCAACATGTGGTGTGCAGACCAGCCGCAACCCAATCGCTTGGGAACTGGTTAGAACCTTGCATTCTTAGACTCCTTCACAGACAGGTGGGGCCCAGCAACTCTGCTTTAAGAGCAACTTCAGGTGATTCTGAGGCAAGTTCAAGACCCACTCCCTGCATTAATTAAATAACACAGAAACAGGAATTGGAAAGGGTTAGCTAGGTAAAGTCCTGTCTTTTAACCCCTAAAATTCTTGAAATAATGGGTTGCTTTGACTGCTTCCCATCTTTAGTAGACAAAGCATTTCCATCTCAATAACGGGTCTCTCCTCAGTTTCCAGGATGGAGGGCAGGTGCTCTGTGAGGACTGTCCTTCCTCTCTCTCCACTTGCTGTGGAGTTCCCCCGTCTTCTTATTCCAGTAAGAATTACATAAAGACTCCCTTAAGGCTTGCATTAATATTTAATACCTTTACCCAAACCAAAACATTTTACAAGTTATCCAATATGAACTCATTCATTCTCTGTTAATTTCCTGAAAGTAAAGTGCATTCAGATCTTTTGCAGAGGAAGGGAGACAGGAGAAGACATCATGAACGTGTTTTGCTCTCAAAGTACCGTTGGCAGGAAGAGAACCTTTGGGATTTCTTTGGTGCTATGAAGCAGAGAAAGGCTATTTGGACCAATTGTGTTCAACGGGGAAGTTGTTAGGACTTGTAGAAGCAATAGCAACTTCATACCGAAGAATACTTTTCCAATATGTTTTGGGAAGCTTCAGTGTCATCATTTGTATGGAACAAAATTTCTGAACTTTGAGAATACTGATTTCTACAATGTTTGTTAACTTATGTTCAAGAGGTTTATGTTTAATGTTCTTACAGAGGGCATGTTTCAAGACTTCAAAATAGAAATTAATGTGCATTTATTTTCTTTAAAGATCTTTATGAATACACTAAAATATCTGCAAATGCATGAATTTCTCCTGGATGTGGATTTATGGAGACTTTTTGCAAACCTGGAGGAGTTAGCTCAGGTAAGCCGAAGTATCTTTGAAGTGTCAATAGCTGTATTTTTAAATTCGTTAAAGGACCATGAAAATTCATGCTTGGTCTGTTCTTGTGGCATGGATTCCATACTGGAATACGGCATATGATTCATTCCATATTCCATCCCCAGTGAGGACTTCAGGTTAATAGGCAAGAAGTCTAAACATCCATTGACATCTTTCCAATACACTATAGGTAGTAGTTAACCTTTGTTTTTTTTATTTTTTTCCATGGCTATTTAAAAACACAGCTACATTCCTAAGCTCTTTATCACCTTTATAAATGTTTATTTTCAAATAAATGTGCTTTTCTCATATATATTATAAATAAATAATAGCTTTCCTCTCAAATGGAAGGGAAGAGAGATTAGCAACAAGAATTTATTCAAGAAAAACTTATGAGAAAATACATATTGGAAAGTGGAGGAAAATAAATCTTTGAATTTTGCTAAGAGATAAATTTGAAATAGGAAACATCTGTAAGAATGATATTTGAAGTCCGTCAAATGTTTATTCCTTATCCCGGGTGTGTGCCTACTCTGGTTTTCTTTCTCTCTGGTCCTAGACAAGCCTTGGTTTTGTGAACAGTCTTTTCCGCCTCATCAGAGACTACGTAGATGCTTCAGAGACTTTACCTTCAATGGATTTTATCTCCGTGCTTACAAAGGTAAAATCCCTCTTGGAGATCTCACCTTTGTGAAATACATTCACCCACCTCCCAGGACAGCCATTCATATCTACTCGATTTTCTGCGTTTCAGGGAAAGTTCTATGACTACCCTCCCACAAAGGAACCATCCCTATCTCCACCAATCACAGTTTTCCAAAATAATTTGCAGATTCTGTTTTCCCATCACCATGTCTCATGTGGATTTTATGAATACAGAAATGTGCACGCATGGAAATGCCATTTCCAAGTCTATTTTTTAAATGATTTCAGTTGAAAGCAATATTCATGGCAATCGTTCAGTGTATGCTAATTACACGGTTCGGTTGTTCTTCTAACAAAGTGCCAGACTCTCAGAAAGAAACAAAATAAACAAACCTTCCAACCCATCAAGACCTTTAATAATATTTCCGTGTGTGAAATGAGGAGAAAAGAGAAAAACACGTTACCCTGCTTTGATAAATGTTATTTGTTTCTTATTTGGGCCACCTCCCCATGATTTTTTTTTTTTTTTACTTTAAAATTTTTAATCCACTTCCTATCTAGTCTCATTCAGCAAGATTTGAGTTCTTACACACCATTAAAAAAATAGATTAAGATTTATTGGCAATTTACCAAGTGCTATGTGGGGCCCATTTCCCAGATACAATAATGTGCAAAATCAGACAAGTCCCTTGCTCTTAAGGAATTTTCAGTCTAGTGGTGAAGAAATCATTCCAGTCATGGCACTAGTGATTATATAACCAAATTAAAATAAATGCAAGAGAAATTAAGGGATGCAGGTATGGGTCCAACAAAGAAAACCTTCTAAGTTGGGGTAGATATGGGGTGTAGTTCCAGGTAGGAAACTCTCTCTGGGGAAACGATGCTTGAGAAGATATTTAAAGGAAGAATTTTAAGGAGGCAAAAATAAGCAGGAAATTAGGTACAAAGTAGGAAGAGCCTTTAGTGAAAATTGACAACAGATTTAAATAAGAAAAGCTTTTAAAAATGAGAAAGAATATAAATTTGGGGGAATCGGCTAGAATTTCAGGATCTCTCCTTGAGTTAGAACATTTTTAAATGTAGCTTTTAGTAAATAGCTTGGAGAAATGTCAGCTTCTGATGGAAACACTTACATGCACTTATAGATCTACTAAAGAAAGTGATATTCTTAGACTCTTTATTAAGGTGCTATAATAAAGCCACATATGAATGTTCCATACTATCTTACAGATGTGCAAAGATGGGTCATAAAAACTTTTCCTAAATTCAGAAGGTCTCTATCAGTCAGGTTAGACTCAGTTGTGCCTCAGTAACAAACATCCCCAAATCTCTGCAGTGTGGCTCATATCTCATTTATGCTCTGCCTCCACTTTCTCCTTGTCCTGACTCTGGGGCCCATGTTGATAGAGCAGCTACCACTTGGAACATGACCAATTGCCATGGCAAAGACATAGAGACTGTGGCAAAGCAATCACTGGTTCTTTAAGTTTCTGCCTGGAGTGGCATGTCTGTTAGCCTTGCCTCCGCACACAGCCAAGTTTACCTTCAATGTAGCAGGTACATATCTTCCTCCCCAGGAAGGGTTAGGGTGGGGATTAAGATGAACAGTAAGCAGTCTACCCCCAGAATCTCACCAAGAACAATGTAGTTGCTTCTGAGACGTCACCATCTAGGAGACAGGGTTGTCTTACATTTACATGTGAGCTATCTGACAAAGTCATTCAAAAGGAAACTGAGCTTGGAGATTGGTTAATGTAGCCAAGATTATATAGCTAATGAGTGGTAGAAGTGAATTTCTAAGTCTAACTCTTAATCTTGGCCTCTTAACAATCCTAATTATGCCATTTCTCAAGCATCAACCTGTCTCATGAGAAGACACTCCCTTTAGCTCCAAGTCCTCCTCTCTGCCCAGCTATTAACATTCTCACATCCCCCCTCAAAAAAAAAAAAAAAAAACCTCATATCATTTTTCGAATTATTTCTTGGAAAAGTCAAAACTTGACATTGCTCTTTATAATGTTTTATCTTCTGAGGTCCTATAACAAAATATTTTTCTAGGTTTTTGTGACCTCTGGTTCTATTACTATCACTTCTTTTAGTGGCTTTTCAGCTGGGTCTGCTCTTTCCACTCTTGTGGTAATAACACTGCCAGCAATGTGTTTTCCCTGATGGGGCCCATGAGTTGCTATATATGCACATATTGGCCAATAAATCTATCAATGGGCACATGGAGGGAGCAACACTGTAGAGAGTGTGGGGTCCTGAAGTGAATGTCCACCAGTAATGAGTGAGTAGCATTGGTAAAGAGGAAAGAATAACCATCGTTCCTGAGAAAGACACAACTGAGATGGCTGCTTATTGTGTGATATGCAGTTGCCCACTATATGTATGAATATATACATAAAACATGACTTATTCTAAAATGAATTTGGCGTGGCTTACAAAGTTGTGTCATAGCAAATGTAAGACATTAGATAAGAATCATGAAGAAAATCTAGTAAGCGTTAGATTAGGTAAGATTGGTGAACAAAATGCGTGCTACTATAGTACATTAAGTAGGAGCATACCAAATCTCTATGTGGTTAGAATCCTGCAGAGTTACATTTATAAATCTTTTTGAGGAATATTGGATGAAAAGTTAAATGTTGTTACTTTAATCACTTACTACTGACACAAGCTTAACGTCAACCCACCTGGTCACCCAAATCAAAGGCAATCTTTGTTGATAGGTGCCAGACATAGTGTAGGGACCTTATGAAAACTCAAACAGAAATAAGAATGGATTAAGTTAAGGCATACTACATAGAATTTTCTTTAAGTATAGAGGAGAAAAGACTATTTATCGAGGAATCAGCTGCTCATTATGAGAATACCATATCTTTTTAAAAGAATGCTAATTGCAGAGATTGTCTACACAATCGTAGCTGCTCTACCTTTCTCTGTCCTAGTTAATGATATAAGTGAAGGGAAAGTCTGCCAGGGCTCAGCACATCCCTCTTAACTTGTGTTTTTTGTGCTTTTCTCTTGCAGTATTTCCGTGGGAGCCTCTGTCAGAGCCACCAGACCTACTGCCTGAACTACTCAGCAACTGTCTTTTACCTTGACAGCCTGAGGCAGAGAGATGACTTTGGAATTTATTTAAAAGTAAGGTACCATTTGACTTTCTATTTTTCCTGACTTTCTTTGGGCGAGATAGGTATGAGGAATTAGTATACCCAAATTAAACGGGAAAGAAGAAATCAGTGATCAACAGTATGTTTCAACTAGAAATCTGCTTTCCTCATAAAGACGTCATCCATTGCACACATAGGAATTTTAAATGGTGTACATCTGGAAGCGTTGTATCACCTAATATTCTGCTACAAATTGGGGCTTCAAAAATATGGTACTTATTCATTTATTTTTGTTTGTTTGTGGCAGAAATCAGTGCATTGTAAGGCAGAAACTAGAATAAGAAACTAGAAACTGAGCTTTGTTTGAGACTAGAAGTTTGGCTTTTATAGGATTTGGTCCCAGAACAAACACTTGGAGCACCATGACATTGGATCCTGTATGAATGGCACCCCTAGATTAGATCGCAGAGCAGAGGCCAATGCTGCCACCAAGCAAACCTGGAACCAATGTTCTCGGACTTCCCTAGCTCTGTTGTCCCCTCTCTGGGCAATTCTTTAATCTGAACTGCACCAGTTTGGTACCGTGCCAGAGACCTTTTGTATGATCTACAGAAAATGCCTTTCCAGAAAACCAGCTCTTCCTGCAGCTGCAAGAAGCCCCTGCCAGAGCTGCATCTTCGAGGCCAGGGAGGAAACGCCGCCCCAGCTTCTCATGACTCAGCTGTGATCATTGGGCTTCACCTGCCAGGAAACCTGGGTGTGGCCCAGACCAGAAAAGGGGAGTGATCTTAGGGAGGAGACACTGGGCCTGTGTTTGTAGCTTCAGCCTCTCAGTGTTTTCTTTTGTACTCAAACTGCAACGTGGAAGCTCCTTAGATTCCCGAGTGTATAAGTAATCCTAGTGTAGACATTTCCCCTGGAAGCTGATGGATTAGACTCTGAGCTAAGCCCCTGTCTTAGTCCATTTAGCATTGCTATCCTGTCTCCGACCTGAGACAGGATAATTTTTAAAGAGGTTTATTTGGCTCATGATTCTGCAGACTGTGTAAGAAGCCTGGTGCTGTCATTTCCTTCTGGTGAGAGGCTCAGGGAGCTTCTCCTCATGATGGAAGGCAAACCAGAGGCAAATGCCACACAGCTAGAGAGGGGAAAGAAGGAGGTGACAGGCTCTTGTCAACAGAATGCCACTAAGCTGATCTTGAGAGGTCCACCCATGACCCAAACACCTCTCACTAGGCCTTGCTCCCAACATCTGAGATCAAATTTCAACATGAGATTTGGAAGGAACAAATATCCATACTATATCAGACCCCAAACTGGGGGAAATCCAGGTACATATCTGTCCCTCCCAAGCTAGGAGAAAGATTAATTTCATAAGAGCCAGCCACCATTTTCAGACACCTGTGGGAAATTTCATACCCACGTATTAACAGCCAAATTATTTTTTGACAGAGGTACTAAGAGCATACGTTGGGCAAAGAATGCCATCTTCAATAAACGATGCTGAGAAAATTGGATATCCATATTCAGAAGAATAAAACCAGACTCTCTCACTATACACAAAAATCAAATCAAAATAAAGACTTAAACATAAGGCCTGAAACTATAAAATGACTAGACGAAAACACAGGAGAAGCACTCCCAGCTATGGATAGTTTAATTACCATCATTAATCATTAATTAATTATTTGATCATTACACATTATATGCATATATCAAAATATCACACATACCCCATACATGTGCACAATTATTATGTGTCCGTTATATGTGTACACACACACACAGCCCTAAAGATATTTCAGGAGAGGGAGTAGAAGATTCAATAATGTCAGGGTAACACAGGGTGCCGATGGTACACCTTCTCCAACAACTCTTTTAATTCTTAACACAAACCTGTGACCATTGCTTGTTCCCATGTGTCCCTGAGGCTCCGAGAGGTTATGTAACAAAGCCGCGTCGTCAATAGTTGGCAAAGAAAGAACTGTATAAAACTCTTTAGGCAAAAGAATTCAGTGTTCTTGACACCCGAGCTATTTCCAACTCCTCAGGGATATTTTCCATCGCCAGGGAAATTTTAGCCTCATGAAACAAAAGTAAAGAGTCAGGGAGAGACTTAAAAGAGTAGACAGTGAATCTGCCTTCCCCAGCCCCACCACAGGGAACAAAAGCTTTCTCACAGACGCTAAAGGAAACTGGCTGTGAGCCTTTGCTGTGGGCGAGGCACTGTCCTCCAGGCTGGTCAGCTGCGGTGTCTTGGTCTACAGAATAACTCTATGGAACCTGATACTACTCTAATTTGTCAGGAGGTTAGGCAACTTACTGTAGGGTACTTGTTGTTCTGGGGTAGAGGTCAGATTTGAATTCACACATGTCTGAAATCTAACTTTCATGCCCTGTTATAAACAACGGTCTTGGAAAAATTAAATCTGTGTCATGTCATGGATGGCCTGAAATGAACCCATAAATCCACTGAGATGAATTTACCCTCCATACCATGTGAGGCTGGGTTTTATGAATGTATCATATGTACATTATCCTGGTACATTTCCATTAATGGAAGTCAGATTCTTCCCAGTCACTTAGAAACAATTAAAATGATGCAGAGGAAGAGACTTAGAACTTTGCACCTGGTCTCTTAGTGTGGCTTGATTACCCAACACTACCGTAAACTGGGTGTTGTGATGTGCCAAGCATAGTTCTAAGCACTTGGCGTGGATTATCTCATTAAAACCTCCCACAAACCCAAGGAGGTAGTTAGTCTTATTATCTACATTTCTCAGATGAGGTTTAGAGAGGGTAAGTAAATTTCCCAAGGTTCCAAGAATGCTGGTTGCCCCAGCCCACTGCTGTGTCCCACCAGGACAGATTTATTAGAGAACATTTTTATCTTGGGCCCTATTAGAGCTCCCCTAAACACATAGGTATTTATTATAAAGTGAAAGTAGCCTTCATCAATCTAGACCTGTCAGTCAAAAGGCTTTTTATGTCTAATATTTTTTGATAGAAATGTTCTTTGTTTTCCCTAATGGACCTGAAAAATAAAGGCAATAGAGAGATGAAAGAAAAACTTATAACTTTTCTTTTATAATTGTCAACAAACTTTTTTTCTCTTTTCTGAGGTTTTCCAAAATACTAACAGCTTCCATTATCCCTGCCTGGATCTTTGTCTAAATTATTTACCAGTGATGCTTCTTGCCTGATTGTCATTTGGAGATTGGCGTTTTCATAATTGCCCTGAATACCAGTGGTCTCCAGCAGCCACAACTGTTCCCCAAAGCAGGGAAATTTGGGGCAGTGGCCTCAGGGTTGTGTGTTTTGAGAAATCAGTCACAAGAACTTCCAGCCACCCAAGGGGACCACAGACAGTGCTGGAATGCTATTGCCAGCTAGTCAGCATGGAATTCAGCCACTAAAAGTACAGGTCTGCCCCCTGCCACTCCCGGCCTCCTCTCATCTGCCTGCTTTCTGCTCCATCTCTGCCAACTCCAATGAGGACCACCACCATCTGGAACTGGATGAGAACTTGGAGATCTTTGGATACCCTCCACCATTTCACAGAAGAGGAATCAGAGGTCCAGAGAGGAGAAGGCAATCCCTGTAACCTGGCTCCTGAAGCCCAAAGCTCCCTGCTCCCCTGTGCTCACTCAGAGTGGAGAAGACTCTATTGGGCACAATTCCCCTGAGGAGGTGCCAGAATGTTCTAAAGGACATTCCCAGGGACTTGGTCAAACTATGAAAGACAAATTACTAAGTAGGAGGCAAAGAGCTCTGTTTGCAAAGACGAGGATAGAGCCAGTAAAATAGCAGAAGGGACTGTGGGCTGTGTATCTGACCCCTCCACAACCCAAAATCTTCAGTAAAATAAATATGCACACTCACAAAACTTTTGACATGAATGGGTTTACACTGGGTACTGACCTAGAAGACCAACCAAGGATCTAAGTTTAGTTTATGCTGTTCAGGGAGGAAATAATGTATATGTACACAGGAGTTCAGGGGCCAGAGAAGCCATTAGACTCTCAGTCCTTGTAAGTTTGTAATTATCTAGGGAGGGGCTACTGTACTAGTGGGGGATTGAGCCAACCATGCCTAGACCACTGAAGTGCAAGGGCTGCCATTTTGCAGTGACATAAAGACATCTTTGAGGAAGCAAGGGAGCTGCCCACATTGTGCCTGGTCTACCCAAGGATGGTCCTGAGGGATCACAAGGCAGTTAATCTGGGTTTGAATCAAAGGTAGAAAAGAAGCAACCAGCTCCAGCAGGAGAAATGTTTAGTAAAAGGGCAGGATTCCTGCTGTAGTCAGTATGAGCACAGAAACAAAGTACTATAGACCGGTGGCTTATACACAACAAAAATTTATTTCTCGCAGTTCTGGAAGCTGGAAGTCTGGGATCAGGGGATCATCCCGTTCAGGGATTGGCGAGGGCCCTTTTCTGAGTTGCAGACAGCTATCTTCTCTTTGTATCCGCACATTGTGGGGAAAGATTGAGAGAGCTCTCTGGGATCAGTCTCATGAGGACTCCATGCTCATAACCTAATCCCTCCCAAAGGCACCACCACCTAACACCGTCCCATTGAGGGTTGGGGTTTCAGTGTGTGAATCTGGAGGGAACCAAACCTTCAGGCCCTTGTGGCTGGACTCAAGACAAATTTGGTATGAGTGGCTGGAGTAAGATAAGAGGAAGAAAACACCTCCCCATAGTCCTTCTTGATGTGCATACTGACCTGCGACCCACCTCCTTAGGTCATGTGTCACCTTGGTAAAAGCTGGAGCCCCTTAAAGAACTGTGTCACAGTCAAAGAAACAGCCTGGCAGATAAAACAAATGTCAATGCTATCCTCATGTTTACTTGGGTTTCTCAAATATCAGTTATGGAAGTCCAATGGATAGTCCACAGCAATACTTAGTGAAATTCTTTGTTCAGGTTTCCCCAGCATCCAAATACTCTAGAACTGTAACTTCCTCCAAACTCCAAATGCAGACTCTCCCTATTGAAAATTATCTGTATTTAGCCCTCTCTTCTCTTCTCTTTACCCTGATCATGGAGATCAACTTTGCCTCTCCAACCTCTACTTTCATTCTCTCTTCACTTTTCATCAGTACCCTGATTCTCCCCAACAAAAGAGAGACAAGAAACTGACCCAACCAGGGCGAATCCTTCCTCCCCTCCCACCCCTCCCACCCCTGTCTCCGCTCTTGATTCTCCATCCTCCTGACTGCATCACAGCAAGGACAGGAACAAGCAACCTGTGGGCGAAACTAAACCTTCAAATGAGAAAGATAAGCAAAGCTGGAACACATATATTAACACATCTTATTACTACTACTAACGGAACATGCCGTTTTAGGGGACTTGGTGAGTTTGAAACTTTTCTTGTACTCTCAACTCTTGTTAAATTTCCCCATTGAGGAGGACTGAGTGGTGGAGTTATAAGTGATCTGAAGGCTACTGACTTCATCACCATTTCTGGGAAGGCAAAACATCTAAAGAAGGATTCTTTCATTTCTTTAACTGAAAAGTAACAATGTTAGTCAGTAATAGTCAATAATACTTCTTAAACCAATCTAAGAGCCTATACAGGCACCATAGCTCACACCTGTAATCCTCACATTGTGGGAGGCTGAGGCGGGAGGATTGCTTGAGCTCAGGAGTTCAAGGCTTGTCTGAGCAAGAGTGAGATCCCGACTCATGAAAAAAATGGAAAAACCTTGTCGGGTGCCACTGCAAGCGCCTGTAATCCTAGCGGCTTCAGAGGCTGAGGCAGCAGGATGCCCACAGCCTGAGTCTGAGGTTGCAGTGAGCTACGACGCCATTGCACAATGCTCAGGGAATAGGGTGGGACTCTGTCTTGGCAAAAAATGAAAAAAATAAGAGTCTAGATTCAGACCCTGGGTTTAGCACTGATACAGTTTAATATGGAATTTTCAAGAGCCTCATTCATAAATTTCCCCAACAGGTTCCCAAGTACATCCTGTCCTTAGTGAGTAAAATCTCTGAGAACTTCTCACGTCCAGGCTTCTTAGAGCCCCCACAGGAGAAGTGATATTCTCACGTGTCTGCTTTTGCTTTCCCCAGTGGTGTGAGCAAAATGAGCAATGCCGACGTCTCCACCTGCCAGAGCTGCTGGTGGCCCCACTGCACAGGCTCACACGATATCCACTGTTGCTGAAGAATATCTGGAAAAGGAGCACAGACCCAGCTGAGAAAGTCATGATCTACTCCATCAAGGAAAGGGTGGACAGGTCAATCCGTAAGTCTATGAGATAAGTGAGCTGAATTAAAGAGCTGGGGCCCTGTGGCTCCTGGGGACCATCTGGACTTCCATCCTAGAAGGTAATTCCATTGAGTTGAGGTCATGACTGTCGGAAAGGCAGACTCAAGTCAGAGTGCGTTGTAAATCAAACACACACAGAACAATGGGCTCCAGTCACATCCTGGAGTGTTATGAGAACACTAAATGGACTTTACACAGGACGTGGCTCTGTCTCCAAGGGCCTCAGAAGTGAGTTCAGGCAGGAAAAGTTCTACTTCCCAGATTATTGAAGGTACTTTGTTTTTAACATTCATACTGAACCCACACACAAAGCAAGTGGGAATAAACACTATGAAAAGTGTATCCGGAGGATAAATTACCATTCATCATTTTGTAAATCACTGAAATCCAGGGCCAGGGTGAAAATAATGTCAGTGTTTACAGCTGAAAGATGGGGATGGGAACGGACCAAGCCCTAAGCTGACTTACATGGCTCTGTGTAATAGAAATTCGACTAAAGAGGTCCCTGATTTGTATCCAGAAACCAGGATTTCCTGGTAGGCATCAAAAGGGAATATTTCAATTTGATAATTATCAGCTGTGCAGAAATGGTGTTCTTTTTCTTTTGCATGTTTAAAAAGTAAAATGGCCCTTTAGTTGGGAATTTCTTTTCTTAAATTTTTTATTCAAATTCTAAAATTACTTGAGGAACTGGAATTAAGTTTATTAAGTGAATAAGACAAAAACTCCATTAAAGAATTTTTTAAATAAATTGCATTTTTTTAATTTTATGGATTATTATTCATTTGAATAGGTTTATGAGGGAAGATAATGGCAGCTCCACTGGAGATTTCTCAAGGAAAGTTGGACTCTCACTGGTGAAGGGAGGAATCTGTATGGCCTTTCTTTGAGTCTATTACCTTAAAGATGAATCTCAAGGATTCCCTCAAACAACCTTAACAATGTGATTCTTGGTGCATGTGGCTTGCTCTCCACGTGTGCAAAACTCATTTCAGAATCCCATAACAACCTTGGGATTTTGTTGTAAAATGTTGGAAAATTAATACAAACCTTTAAAAGAGAAATTGAGTTCTTATCAAAAAGAAATCGTCATCTTCATCATGAAGTGAATAAGTGTTTTAGGATCTGTACAAAAAGATATGTTTGCCCTTGTTACTCTGATTTGCTTTTGTTCCTCTAATTATTGGCTTCATGGTATAGGGAATAAGAAAAAACTACCAAGAGCTCTATTAGTATTATTGAATTAAAACTGCACAATACATTTCCAACTAACTGAATTAAATTTGTGAAGCTTCATTTTTAACTCCAACAGCCTGACTTCCAATTAGTGACTTTTCTAAGACACCTGAACCGTAAGCCTATGTCAAATGAGCCTGCACTATGGTTTGGCTCCAACAGCAGCCAGCGTCTCTGCTGTGGACCTGGTTAAAACGATGCTACTATGTCACATGCATGTAAATATATATTGAATGTGTCTTGTCTTTCAGGGGACCTTGAAGGAAAAGTAAAGTGGCTGGACAATTTCCAAAAATTTAGACAACTACAGGAGATTATAGTGTGGCCTCCACTTTGGGATAGAGATAAAAGGTTTTTCATTCCAGAGGTACAAAAGAAGGATCAATTAGGACTTCTATGCCTTTCCAGAAGCTTGGTGGAAACTCAACTATCTTAGAAAGTCTCCCTCTGTCCACTTGAAGAATAAATCTAATTTTATGATCAAGAAGCAAAGCCTTCATGGGGCATTGTATGTGGGGAGGCTGACGTCCCTGTGGCATCCCTGGGATGGTCCTTTTCAGAGATTTTCCCATTCCTCCTCATTCCCATGTCCATCCACTGGCATTTCTAAATGTTGTGACCTTTCTGGATGGAGTTGCTTGTCCCCGCTCCTTGATCATGCTCCCCCAGGCGCTAACAGCGTCTCTTTGATTTTCTCCTTTGTCTTGCAAGGGTTTGAAACACATTTTTAAGGAACACATGGCCGAAAACATCTTGTCACCAACCAACCGACACCTTCTCTATGAAGGCAAATTAACTCTTGCAGGTAAATAACCACTTCCTTGAGAAACTCAACATCTTTGCTTCCTTATAATTTGTTCAATTGCCATTAATTGACGGGTAGGAGGAAGGGCAGCCCCTGAGAGTCCAGGCTTCCAACAAAGGCCATTGGAGAGCAAACTCCTGGGGCTGGCTGCCTGGATCAGGCCCTGCTTGGTTTTTTCAGTCTCTGCAACCTTGGGCCAGTGACCTCCCATGCCTCAGTTTACCCTTCTTTGTCGTGAGCATTAAATGAAGCAACATATGGACAAACAGTTGAAAGAACAATTGGCGCAATGTTTCTGTTCAATACGTACAGCAGAGCCTCCTTGGTTGATCACCTCCCTACGCTGACCACCTCCTAATTTTCATGCACCAAATGCGCAGGTCAGTACAGTAGGCCTAGTCCTTTTTGATGACCAGCTCTGTGTTATGACTAGCATGTTGCAGTCCCTTGGGTGGTCAACTTAAAGAGGTTATACTGTATTATGATGACCAGAAAGGACTGCCTGGCTGAAATAAGACTTGCACTCACTCATTACCCATTGTTGCACAAAACCCAAACCTTGGTTGGGCACCAGCCAGCGTGAAGCCCTTTGGGATGGGAGGTTGCCTCTCTGTGGTGGTGTGAGGTTGCCTCTCCGGTGGGGAGTGATTCTTTACTCTGAGAGAGTAAAGAAGAGATTGAGGCTTGGCTGTACTGAGGAGAGTCTCTAGATCTCACACTCTCTCTTTGCTGTGTAAGAACATATCCAGAAGGTGGTTGTCTGCAAACCAGGAAGAGAGCCCTTACCAGGAACTGAATTGGCTGATGACATTGATCTGGTACATCCCAGCCCCCAGAACTGTGAGATATAAATTCCTATTATCTAAGCCCCTATGGTTTTTTGCTATGGCATTCTGAGCTAAGATAAAGGTCTAGTGTTGTTCCAATCCCAGTCCTGTGTACATGTATCAGCTGGCGTATAGATTCAGGCATTGGAGACAGAGATAGATAACAGTCACCTGAAAAGATAGTTTATTTCCCTCATGTTAAGTCTTGAGCTATGTGACAGCTTCACTTCGTGAAGTGATAAGGAACCAAGGTGTCTTCTGTCTCATTTCCAACTCTAGATTATTCCTTTCTTCTCTGTGGCCCAAGATGATTCACCAACATATCTGTACTCTGCCCAGTGAGACAGGACTCAGAACTTGCCAAGTTGTGTACTTTTGCTCACAGTCCTGGTCAGAATTTAGTTGTAGAAGATGTAGTATTTATTCTTAGTGGGTGTGTACTCACTAAAACTCAGGAATTCCATCACTGCAAAAGAAAGGGAGAATGATTTCTGAGAGACCAGCAGTAAAGTTTCCGATAGTGATGGGTTACAATTTTTAAAAGATATTCAAAGACTATCCAGATTGAATAAAATGCCTGATTTCTCTTCTATGCAAATATAGACAGAACCATGCCTCTAAACTTAAAGTAGAAAAAGGAGATAGAAATGAATCCAAGGCTGGGCTCACCGGCTTACACATACAATCCTAGCACTTTAGGAGGCTGAGGCAGGAGGGTCCCTTGAGCTCAGGAGTTTGAGATCAGCCTGAGCCAGGGCGAGACCCGGTCTCTACTAAAAACAGAAAAGATGTGAATTATTCAAATTAGGGCAATTGGGGTTTCCATCACTTCAGGCACTTAACATGCCCATAGTCCCAACTACTTGGGAGGCTGAAGCAAGAGGATCTTGTGAGCCCAAGAGTGAGAGGTTGCTGTGAGCTATGACACCACAGCACTCTGCCCAGCGTGATGAAGTAAAACTCTGTCTCAAAAAAAAGAAAGAAGGAAAGAAAGAAATGAATTCTAAATGTATTATCTCTTAAGTTTAACCTTTGCCACCTGACTTCCAAGGATAAAAGAATGTGAGAAAGAACTTCTAGAAATAAGTGAAGAAATAGACAAACTAAAAAAGCTTACTGAGTTTTCCTATGTTTACTTTAAGTACCTGTCACATCCCCCTCTAAACAGACTGCCTTGTCCTCTGAAATCCTTACATTTAACCATTTCTAGTTTTCTAATTTCTAAGGAATAGTGTGAAATAAGGAAGGAGATACTTTAAAATTTAGTTTCTCTTTCTTTTATTCCCTTCCTAAGGAAAAGTAAAGAAGCCTGTTCACCTACAGTAACTATCAAAAGTAATATCAGAAAAGTGTGTAAATAAATATTCTCAACTACATGAGAATATTTAAACCTTCTCCAACATGCTGTAACACTCGAGATATAAGCAGTTTTCACGATGGTCTTCGTCGGCCTGGGCCGCCATAACAAAATACTGGAAAATGAGGGGCTGAAACAACCGAAATTCATTTCTCACAGTGTGGAGAGTGGGAAGTGCCAGGTCAAGGTCAGTTCCTCATGGGGCCTCTCTATAGGGTGAGAGAGAGGAAGATCCCTGGAGCCTCCTCTTATCAGAACACTAATGCTCCGGGATCGGGGCTTGAGCCTTTTGACCTCGTTTTAATGACTTTCTTATTCCATATACAGCTGCACTGGGGGTTAGGACTCCAACATACAAAATTTGCAGGGACACGACTTCATAGTCCATATCAGCGACAAAATGCCTTTCTCTTATAATAGGTGCCTTTGCCAGTAACCACCCAGACGGATCAAGAGGCTGAAATGCCCCAAGTTCAATTAGTTAATGGATGTGTCCCAGGCTTATTTGAAGCCATTACAAATACCACCTGAATTATCTCAGATTCACATGAGATGCATCACAAATACAATTGTCTTCAAAGTCGGGAGCTTGGGTTCTAACCCAGTCTGCTTTAGGAAGAAATCAAGTCCACACTGATGCGGGCAGTTTGCTGACCTAGGTGCTCACAGCCCCCAGGTGTATCATAATACCCACCCTTTGGTTAATTAAGGAATTCATTAAGTTAAAGAAAAAACCCTACTACTATTTCAGGTCCCCACTTCACCTTCTCTTTCTTTCCTCAGAAAGCACGAGATTCCTAGACGTCTACCTGTTTCTCTTTGATGATTTCCTCTTAGTTACCAAAACTAAGCGCAACAAAAAGGTAAAGTGCTGCCATTTTTAAATACGTTTGCTGAAGAAGTTTAGAAATCGTTCTAAATGTGTTGTGTTAAAATGTATTCTTACACATCAGATTGAATCTCTCTCCCTTTTAAAGATGGAGGCGTTATAAAATATTGGTCTTTTTAGTCAGATAGCTCTGAATTGAGGAAACAAAAATAAAAACAAAAGCAAATTACATTTCTCAAGGACATCTAGGGAGGTATATGTCTTCAAATTTTTTACTTTTAATCATTATGGGGACATAATGGTTGTATGTCTTTATAGGATACACGTGATGTTTTGATACAGGTGTGAGATGTGAATTATTCAAATTAGGGTAATTGGGTTTTCCATCACTTCAGGCGCTTAACATTTCTTTGTGTCAAGAACATTTTAGGCCATCTACAGCAAACCCACAGCCAGTATCATATTGAATGGAGAGTAGAATTGGAATCATTTCCATTCAGATCAGGAATGAAGCAAGGATGCCCACTGTCTCCACTGCTATTCAACATAGTAATGGAAGTCTTAGCCATGGCAATCAGGCAAAAAAAGGTGATCAAGGGTATCCCAACAGGGTCAGAAGAGATCAAAACTCTCACTCTTCACTGATGACATGATACTATACCGGGAAATCCCAGGGACTCAACTTCAAAACTCTTAGAAGTGATCAAGGAATACAGCAGCGTCTCAGGATACAAAATCAATACTTACAAGTCAGTAGCTTTTATATATGCCAACAATACTCAAGCTGAAAAAACAATCAAGGACTCTATTCCTTTTACAATGTGCCAAAGAAAATGAAATATCTGGGAATTTGGGGGCGGGGGGGCGCCTGCGGCTCAAAGAGTAGGGCACCGGCCCCATATGCCAGAGGTGGAGGGTTCAAACCCAGCCTCAGCCAAAAACTGCAAAAATAAATAAATAAATAAGAATATATATGTAAAAAAGAAATTATCTGGGAATTTACCTAACAAAGGATGTGAAAGATCTCTATGAGGAGAACTATGAAATGCTGAGAAAAGAAATAGCTGAAGATGTAAACAAATAGAAAAACGTACCATGCTCATGGCTGGGAAGGACCAACATTGTTAAGATGTCCATACTACCGAAAGCAATCTACAGATTTAATGCAATCCCTATTAAAGCATCATTGTCATACTTTCCAGAACTTGAAAAAATAGTACTTCATTTTATATGGAATCAGAATAAACCTCGAATAGCAAATACGTTACTCAGAAATAAGAACAAATCAGGAGGTATCACATTACCAGACTTCAGACTTTAAATCAATAGTGATCAAAACAGCATGATACTGGCACAAAAACAGAGCGGTAGATTTGTGGAACAGAAGGGAGAACCAAGAGATGAACCCAGACACTAATCGCCATTTGATCTTCAACAAGTCTATCAAAAATATTCAGTGGAGGAAACACTCCCTATTTAACAAATTTCTGGGTGACCTGGCTGATGACCTACAGAAGACTGAAACTGGACCCCTACCTTTCACCATTAACAAAAATTGATTCTCACTGGATAAAAGATTTAAACTTAAGACAAGAAACTATAAAAATACTAGAAGAGAATACAGGGAAAACACTTGAAGAAATTGGCCTGGGAGAATATTTTATGAGGAGGACCCCCCTGGGCAATTGAAGCAACACCAAAAATACATTACTGGGATCTGATTAAACTAAAAAGCTTTTGCACAGCCAAAAGCACAGTAACTAAAGCAAATAGACAACCTTCAGAATGGGAGAAGATTTTTGCAGGTTATGCTTCCCACAAAGGTCTGATAACTAGAATCATCAGAGAACTCAAACTCAAACAATAAAAAAAGAATAAATAACCCCATTTCTATGTGGGCAAGAGACTTGAACAGAAACTTCTCTGATGAAGACAGGCACATGGCCTACAAACACATGAAAAAATGCTCATCATCCTTAATCATCAGAGAAATGCAAATCAAAATCACCTAACTCCAGTAAGATTAGCCCACATCACAAAGTCCCAAAATGTTGGTGTGGATGGGGAGAGAAGGGAATGCTTCTACACTGCTGGTGGAAATGCAAGATAATATGACCTTTTTGAAAAGAAGTTTGGAGAACACTCAAGGAACTAAAAGTAGACCTACCATTCAATCCTGCAATTCCTCTACTAGGTATATACCCAAATGATCAAAAAGTATTTTACAAAAAAGACATTTACACCATAATGTGTATTACAGCCCAATTCATAATAGCCAAGACATGGAAACAGCCCAAGTACCCATCGACCCATGAATGGATTAACAAATTTTGATATATGTACACCATGGAATACTATGCAGCCTTAAAAAAGGTGGAGACTTCACATCTTTTATGTTTGCCTGGACGGAGCTGGAACATATTCTTCTTAGCAAAGTATCTCAAGAATGGGGAAAAAAGTATCCAATGTACTCAATACTACTATGAAATCAAAATATAACCACCTACACACTCATATGAATGGCAAAACATAACTATATTCCAGAAAGTAGAAGGGAAGAGGAGGAGCGGGGAATGGGAGAAGGAAGGGCATTTGGGGGACCTCACCTAATGTGCATGATGCAATGGTACATTTTAAAACTATTAAGAAACGAGTATAATTGTGATGGATGTGTTACTTAGTTCAATGTAAGCATTTCACATGGTATATCGAAGCAGTACCCTGAACCCCACAAATGCATCAGTGTACAAAGTTATGATTTAATAAAAAATAATTTTTAAAAAAGAACATTTTAATTAAACTCTTTCAGATGAGTATACCCTAATTTATTGTTGATTATAATCACTTTGTTGTGCTATCAAATATTATTCATTCTAACTATCTAAATATATTTTTGCACCCATTAACCATCCCCCTTATATCCCCTGCCCTTTGTTACCCTTCCCAGTCTCTGGTAACCATTACTATATTCTCTGTCTCCATGAGACCAGTTGTTTTTAATATTTAGCTCTTACATAGGAGTGAGAACACAACAAGACTTATCTTTCTGTGTTTGGTTTATGTCACTTAACATAATGTTCTCCAGTTCCATCCAGGTTGCTGCAAATGACCGTATTTCATTCTTTCTGTAGCTATATAATATTCCATTTTATATTTATACCCCAATTTCTTTATCCATTCATACACTGATGAACACATAGGTTGATCCCCTATCTTGGCTACTGTGACTACAATAAAATATGAAAGAGCAGATAGCTTTTCAATAAAGCTATCTGCTTTATTGAATTCCCCTCCTGCAGATATACATCTAGCAGTGGGATTACTGGGCCGTGTACATAGTGGTTTTGTTTTTTGAGAAACTGTCCTCCATATTATTGCACTAATTCACATTCCCACTCACAGTGTGCGAGGTTTCTGCTTTCTCCACATCCTCTCCAGGATTCGTTATTGCCTGTGTTTTTGCTAAAAGCCATTTTAATTGGGGTGAGAAGATATTTCATTGTGGTTTGACCTGCATCTCTCTGATGGCTGATATGTTGAGCATTTTTTCATTGATCTATTAGGCATTTCTGTGTATTCCGTGGGGAATCGTCTATTCAGATCCTTTACCCATTTTTTAATCATATTTTTTTATTTTTCTCCTATTGAGTTGTTAGAGCTCCTTATGTATCCTAGTTATTAATCCCTTGTCATATGGGTAGTGTACAAATGTTTTCTCTCACTCTGTAGGTGGCGCTTCACTTTGTTCACTATTTCCTTGATGTGATCCCAGTTGTCCAATTTTGCTTTGGTTGCTTATGCTTCAGGACTACCACAGAAGTCCTTGCCGAGACCAGTGTCCTGAAGTGTTTCCCCATGGTTTCTTTTAGTATTTCCATAGTTTTAGGTCTTAGATTTGAGGCTTTAATGCATTCTGATTTGATTTTTGTATACAACGAGAGTTAGGAGCCTAGTTTCAGCCATACATATGGCTGTTACTGTGTTGAGGTAAGTTCTTTCTATACCCATGTTTTTGAGAGTTTTTATCATTAAGGGATGTTGAATTTTATCAAATGCTTTTTCATTATCAATTGAAAAGATCATATGTTTTTTGTTCTTTGTTCTGCTGAAACAATGTCTCATATTGATTGATTTGCATATGGTGAAACATTCTTTCATCCTTGGGATGAATCCCACTTGACCATGATGAATCATCTTTTTAATGTGTTAAATTTTGTCTGCTAATATTTCTTGAGGATTTTTGCAGTTATGTGCTTCAGAGATATTGGCCTGTAGTTTTCTTTTTTGGTTGGGTTTGTGGCTGAGTTTGCTATCAAGGTGACACAGGTATCATAGAATAAGATTGGGAATATCCCTTCCTCCTTTATTAAAAGGATTTGTTCTGTAAAATTTGGATTCAGCCAAAAGGCCACACTCAGGATTCCAGAAGGCCAGTTGTAACGGTGTCAAAGCTGCAGGTTCCCTTAAGCAATCAAGTAGACACCCATTAATCAATCTATCAGTAGCTGATTGATGGCTGGGCTGTTGGAAAATATTAAGGGTCACAGTTAGGGAATGTACAGCCTCCTACTTCAGGTTGCTCAGACTACCATGTCTGAACAAGCCAAAGCCAAACTCCAAAAATCTCTACCCCTTTCAAAAACTTCAATATTACCACAACTGACCTTCTCTTAAATAATGGTACAAATCAGAACACATGAATTTAAGGCAGCCCATGTTGATGAGGTGATATTCTGGCTTCTTGCTTCACAACTTGATTCTCAAATAAGGACTATTGTCAGTTTACATGTCTCTTTGCTATTTTGTGTACAATACATATCATGCAAATCACAATATTTTACACCTTTTTGAAAAAATTCAGCATCTGATATATTCAAAAATAATTTCAGTTATTTGCAAATTCTGCAGCATGGAATCTAGAGTTTAGTATTATTAATAGATAGTGTCCACAGTGTCAGCCAAAAGGAGACCCTCCTTTCTCATTCATCAAACTCAATACTATAGAGAGATTAAGACCCTGAGGATGAAGACCTTCCCACTGATGATGGTGATTTACTTACTCACATAATTAAACTTAGAGAATCAGAAATGCTTTACTTTAAATCACTATGCTTTGGGGAAATGCTTTTCATGACCCTGAAAGCTAGATTTCAATTGTTTTTAAGAATCTATTTGCATAATAATGCAGGCTCATGCACCAATGTTTATTTCCTATTTATTGCATTATTCTCCTTATTAATTTTCAGAAAGTTGGGGGCTCAGACGCTAGTTTAATGTGTCCTTCTCTTACTCCTGAGCTGCAAACCGTAATAAAGGAGGGTGGTTCGTGTACAGTGCTCGATCAGCCTATTCCTCTCGATAGATTGGTGGTCAAAAGTATCGATCCACTCCACGTGTCAGGTATGTGTTTATTTTTGTTATTCGGCTTGTTTGTTGGCCATCATGAGTTTTATACTGCAAGTTTTATATTGGTGTATTTTGGTAGCAGGACATGAATCTAATTAAAGTCTTCATAAAAGATAAGACTGTGTTCGTATATGGTTATATGTCACTCACTTTATGAATTAGTTATCACGGCCAATGCTAGGATGATCCAGCTCTGCCCCTTGCTAGCTGTATGACCTTAGCAATTTTCTAAACCTCAGGGTCCTCTCAGTAAGATGGGGATAATAATATTCACCTCCATGGGTTTTTGTGAGAATTAAAGGAAATAACACATCTAATGTAGTCGATAAATGATAGGTGTTGTTCGTATTCTAATACTATAGTGATATTATTAGTACTATTATTGTTAAAGTACCAGTAAACCCTGATGGGCTATGCAAGCATTCTGTTATGCTTTGGAAAGAAATATGCCAGAAATTAAATATATAAATATTATCTATCAATATATACACATACAAGCATGTGTACACACACACACACACACACACATCAGAAATATATATCATTTCTTTTTTACAAAATATTTAATTTGATTCTAATTATTTAGTTTTACATAAACACGTATTTATTAGGTTTCCACTTTTTGCCTTCACAAAATTAAAAAGGCTCAAAATTTAATAACAATAACAATGTTGATGATAAGGATGAGACACAAAAACCTCGTAAAGAACGAATGATGATAAATATACTCAGAAATCAGATGATTGCTGCATCCAAATATTAATCAATAATAATAATGCAAAGAAAGTAGCATTCACATTGTCAAATATGAGTATGTCTATTATAGAATGCTTTGACTCTGAGGTTCAGCATGAAGTCATCAGTTAACTTCTTATTTTTTTCCCAAAGTCTCACAAAATAACTCATATTTATAAATAAAAGTAAAAGATAATTTCAAAAAGCAGGTTATACATATCATTTCTAATCTTTTATTCAAGCATTTCCCATTTGTCTCCTGGGAGCCAGGCACTCAGCAGGCCCTGCAGATACAAAGATGAATAAGAAACAGCCCTTGTCCATGGGGTGCTCTAAGAATAATGGAAGATCAGTAAATCCTTTGTTAACAAAGTCCTTCTGAGGGAACTTGAAGGACATTTCGGTCTCCTCAGGGCTGGGTAGGTGGTAACAGTGTTCAGGAGCACCAGGGGCCTCGCCCAGCCGAGCCAGGCAGGTGGGGACTGTGCTCCTGTAGTGCCTGGAGGAAAAGGGGACATTCACCATGTCCCTCCACGGCCACCCCAGCAAGTGAGCCCAGTGACTTCAATGACTAGCATAGAACAAATCCATCCATACTAGAGCAACTTAAAGCATGAACAAATGACTATCAAGTAATAATGGGGAGCATTTATGTGGTTACGCTATAGAACTAGGTTATATATTTAAATGCTGCACACATAGTAGCTTTGAATAGCTGCAACCTCTCTCCCCGAGTGCAGAGGGGAAAGCCCTATCCAGAAACAGAGCCATCTGCCTCCTGTGTTTATTCTTTCTGCGTTCAGTAGGATTTGCTGAAAAGCGACAAGGAAAGGCCTACAGGCTGCTTGTACTTGATTTGATTGAACCCAATCACAGTCTACACAGGCCAGTGCTTTTCAACCTTTTTTTAATCTCACAGCAAACTTGAACCCATACTTCAATATTCACGGTGCACTTAAATTATGTCAATCAAAAAGAGAAGAGTGAAAAAATATATATACTTACTGTGCTTTGAACTTCTTTCAAAAATAATTTAATTAATCATCTTCAAAAATTTTCATGGCGTACCTAAGATCCTCTTATGCACCCCTGTGTGCCGTGGCACCCCAGTTGAAAATCACCGATCGGGGCCAAAGTCTGCACGAGCCAGCAAGCAAGTTCAGGAGCAAACCTGCAGGGATCCCGTCAGGGTTGCACCCTCTGCCTGCTGGGTACACTTCCGTCTGCTTCTTGCTCCAAGGATGGCAAAGGAGATAGATAAACCAGATTCAGCACTTGGGGCCTGGAAATCAGTTCCATTTTTCAGGGAAAAAATATCATAGTGGAGGGCATCCTATACTGGAATTTAGCCTCTCACTACAGAGGCTACAGTTAGAAATTCTGGCATGATGAATGGACCCGAGTGGAGAAAGGGGCTGTAACCACCCCCTTGGCGAGCTCCCCGGTGAGGAAGAAGAGATTCAGCTTGGCTGAGAACTCGGTTTAGTCATGGCCCTGCCAGCTCTAAGACCTGGACTTAATGGGAAATCTGACATCAGTGGATTATCTTGGGATATGATGCTCATTTCCCCCCATTTCTTCCTTTTTTAAATGAAAACGACACCTTTTTTAAAAACTGTGTTCCCGCTTTAAAAAAAAAAAAAAAAAGATTTGTGACTACCATCTCGTTCCTTAAGTCTTTGTCTCGTTTTTCTGGTCTGTTATCTTGACTGTTCAGAGGTAGCGGATGAGAATAGCGGGAAAGAGTCAATGGGGACCAAAGAAAGAGATTGAGTTTCCAGTCCCAGGGACCTAATTTAAAATCCCAGCTACGTCATTTACAAGCTGCTTGACCTTGGAAAAATTAATTTAAGTCTGTTTCCTCTTTCGCAAGTGGGAATTAGCTGACCTATTTTTTTAGGGTTGCTGTATGGTTTAAATGACAAAAAAAAAAAAAAAAAAGGAGAACAGCATGGTGCCCAATAGATAGAAAATGCTTTACAGTGTCAATTATTATATTAAAAGTGTCAGAGAGAAAAGAGCTATCCCTGTTTATATACTATCTCCTTGTGTTTTACAGGCCTAGCCACCAACATAGTCCTTCCCACCAACATTAAAGACCAAAGGGATAAGGGATGCCTTGAGTGAACTGAGAACTACAGTTACAATGTTTGAGGCATTGTAAGGGTTTTTGAGGGTTCCAAAAACGAGCCCAAAACAACCACCTGAGCATTAAAGCCCTGCCTGCTCCAGGGAATTGATATGGAGAAGAATTGGGGAGTAGAACCAACACAGACACATTTTTCCCGCCAAAAGTCATTTTAATGGGTAGACGTTCTCTCACCCAGGGAAGCTGGACAGAATGGCATGACCTGACCTTAACAGACTTGGTTACAGCAGAATTTAGGAATTATGAGGTTTAGGCTGTTCAGAGTATAATCTGTGGTACTGGAACGGTTCTTAGAGTTACTTGGATTCTGAAACGAAGCCCAATCCACCTCCGAAAAGACTGAGTTAAACTCACAAACGTCAACGAATACAAACAGGGCTGTGAGCAAGCATCAGCTTCGTGACTAATTAGGAGTAAAAGCCACCAGCTTTTTCTGTTTCCTGAAGTATTAGGTGTGGGCAGGAGACAGCCCTGGTTTGGTTTGGTTTGGTTTTTAGGTGGCTAAGAAGTCAGCAGACTCTTTATTGCTGTGAGGGACAGGGCTAAAAATATGGAATGCTTCACGAATTTGAGTGTCATTCTTGGGCAGGGACCATGCTAATCTTCTCTGTATCGTTCCAATTTGAGTATATGTGCTGCTGAAGCAAGCACAGCTCTGGTTTTTTTGTTTGTTTGTTTGTTTCTAAACATTAATGGACTGTAGAAAGAAGGACAAACTGTAGAATTTGATTCCCTCCATTGCAGTAATAATTTTAGGAAGAGATTTTCATTTTAAGAGCTCCTACTGTATTAAAACAAACGAACGAAAAAACCCCTGTATAACCCAATAGTCCTGTCATTTCTTTGAGACCAAGAGGAAATGACAGAACAGACTTTCTTTGACAGACACAGAAACCAGGCCAACATCCTTTTTGGTGTTTGTTTTATTTTACATTTCACACAAGTTAGTGGAATCCTGCCTTTTCTTTGAATCAGATTTTTTTTTTTTTTTTTTTTTGGTTTTTCTTGGCCTGTCATGAAGCATTCAGGTGGTTTTGTATTTTTGCCACATCTTAATTTGTTGATACACCTCGTTTTGACGTAACTTCTCTTAGAATACAAAAATAAGCATTTTAAAAAGGAGAGGACAAAACAGAAAGGTCCATTGTCTTCCGCGTTTTTTACTGTGTTTTCATACACACAAGATTCACCGAATATGCTTGGAAGAGCTGCTTTCTCATCACTTAGGCCACAGCTACGTTTCATCAAGTTCCCAGGCGTTAGCTAGGGAAGAAAGGGCCTTTGAATTAAAGTGGGCTGTATTTGGACGTGGTAGTGCAGCCTTGGCCTTGTAATCAATTTTTTGGGGAATCTACCTAAGTCTCCCACCCTCATTAAAAACACAAATCAACCCCTCAGGTTCTTGTACTAAGATTTCGTATGAAATGATTCGGCTTTTTGTCTTTCTAACGTCTTTTTCTAGTCTTTGGGCTGAGAAATGCTTTTCTCATACAACATGAGAACAGATACCGCCAGTGTATAGCAGCATTCTTATTGCAAGCCCAGACGGAAAACATCAAAGTACGTATTTAAATTTTGTTAAGTCTTTGATTCTTCAGAGTTTACACAAGGAAAAATCTCACCCTAAGCCTCTTAAGTAACAGTGAATGGAGTTTTGTGTTTCCTTCACCGGCTCTGGGAAGGGCAGAGGCAGAGTGGGGTGGGAGGTGGGGGATCTAGTCCCCATCCCACTCACAAGCTTTCCCCACATCCTCAGAGTTGACACAACCTCTTTCCAGCTGCAGAAGCTCAAGGGCTGCCTCTGGGTTCTGCACTTCCTATGGGAAATGGGGGAAGAATTGCATCGGATTGTGTGACTAACACTTAAGGTGCGCTGGTCAATTTCCCAAGGGCAAGTAAAGTCTATCAGCTTAAGTAAGAGCCTGCTGCAGTAAGGAGCCGGTCAAGCCGGCTCAGCCTTTAAAAATATGCCATTGTTTTTACAGCCATGGAGTTGAAAGAGCAGCTGCCCCCCTCCAGTTTCTTTATCTCTGGAGTCTCTATTTTTATATTTCCCCTGGAAGGCTTTCATCACAGCAACAACACGGCCAGACAATAAACGCAATTTTGCATGATTCTTAAAAATTCCATTTCCTGGGTCACTTCCCTCAGGTCTGTTTTTCCAATTCCACCATAGGTTCAGAACTTCTGTTTTCATACAAAATGTCAGTTCAAGAAACTCAACTTTCAAACTATCTATATTCTCAGCACTCATTATTCTAATTAGTCATCATTGACTATTATGGTTCCTTGATTACTCACGACTGTTCCCCAACTTGCATACCAGACTCATTTAATCCATTTGCATTTTCCTACATAATTAGAGGTATTTATATGAGATGCGAGAAAGAAAATGGGAACCATATGCAAATGTTTCGTTAGTCTTCCGTTTTAAAGAGCAAGTCAATAAATACGGCAGAAAATATTGATCTAAATATGTGAGAATTTGTGGGTTTAACATTCTCATCTTTCATAGTTATGTATACCTTTTCCTTTTTCAACAGAAAACATGGATGGTACAAATAACAACAGCAATCTCTTGCTTCATCAAGAGTCAGGAAACCAAGAAAATCTCTTTGTTCACATTGCCTGCAGAATCCTCCGAGATTTAGGACCTAAAATAAGTGGCCTACCTTTTTAGGGATTAGTGCTTAAGGTCTCACTTCATTCCAACTTTTGTAACCCTGATCTAGAGATGAGCTAGAAGGAAAGGCGCATTTTAAAGGAGTTCCAGGATTTGAGAATTTGAGCTGGGAAAATCCTCAGTATGGAGGAATAATGACGGCAACGAATTTGAACTCTGAGGAATTTCCTGACACATTCATACTGATACTCAGGCTACCTTCTAACGTTTCATTCAGTCAGCTTTGTAAGAGGATCGAGTGAAGAATGGTGCTATTATAATTTGTAAAGGGTGAACGATCAGATACATGAACAGAAGGAAGATGTCCACGGCTATGTCCAATGTCAACACTAGCACCTTACTGTGTGTCTATAAAATAATGAAGCCAATTTTCCTACCTGGCTCGTAAACCAGTCTTATCACTTTTCTGGTCCTACCTCAAACACAATGACAATTCTTTTGATACAAAGTTTGATTACTCTTTTAATATGTTATGCAATAAATAAGGTCTCCAGTTTAGTAGCAGTTTTAAAATTCCTATTCTCCTATAGTTCACTTATCTCAGGTATACTTTATAATACGCTAAGTTGGAAGTAGAAAATTTCAAAGACTAAATTCCATTTTATTTCAAGGCAGAAAAAAATCTGTTCTCACCAGTTCACTCCTTCACATGGGCAGTTTTCACAAATAGTAAGGCATTTTCTTTTAACTTTTTTATAGAAGGATGGTGTTCGTCATAAAAATACTTTCTGGTTTTGACTGGTATGTCTGTGTGTATACGAATGTGTGGTAGCATAGTACGGTAACTTCATTTTAGTTGGCAGGACTGAAAACTTCCTTAGAATTTTTATCAAGAAAGGCAATTTGAATTATATGTACTATTAGTTGCATTTAAGGAACTAGTCTATAGGGTAAGATTATTGTATCAAATGAAGTTCAGTGTCAGGCAAGGTGTCTTTTGCCATTTCCAAAGTGGAAGTAGTCAATTTTTCAAGTTTGGCTGCAAGACAACTGAGACCTTAACTAATTTCTTAAAGCTGAAGAAGGGGATGGGGAGAATGACGTTTAGGGGAGTCTCGGCCACAGGAATTCTTTGAGGAAGATGCTGGTTTCCCCACACGAACATGGCAGCCCTGCAGGTGCAGCAGAAAGCCTCTCGTGTAAGGGCCCAGCAATCTCAGAATGCAGAGTGATAGGCTCCTTGTAGTAATGTCAGACATTTATTAGAAAGAAAGAGAAAACAAAAGAAAAACCTGGCAAGCAATAACTGTTGTTAATAGCTAAGAATAAGTGAAGAGGACAGAAGAACAGACTTCAAGCAAGTTCCTACCGATGGTATCCAGGTAAGAGTGAAAGTAATTATGTCCCGAAGACAACATAGATTTATGCAAGAGAAGATTAATGTAAAGAAATAGTTGGCTAAAAAACAGTTTTTTAAAAATTAACAATCACCTTGCAGAGGTATTTAGATAAAAACCAACCCAGGAGGTAAGCAATGGGGGGAGAAGGTGACCTCTCAAGATCCCGCTAATCTCAGGAGTCCAGAAACCATGGACATACAAGTATAAAGGACTAGTTTTCTCTTTTTCTGGTTTTGATTGGTTATGTCTGTTTGTGTGTATATATGTGTGTTTCAGCTTAGGATAAAGGGAGAAGAGGATTGATTAAATTAACAAAGTCTGAAAAACAGCCAAGCTATACATAAACTGGACTTTATAACCCTCACAAAATAATGTATCTAATACACATATAGTAAGTGCTTAAGGATATGCATATTAAACGTCTGGGGGAAACACATGAGAATGAAATGGGGAAAGAAAACATTCTAGAACCTTTGTTGGGGAGAGAGGAGCACTAAACAATGGTACACTGGCCTTTCAAAAAGTGTCACTGAATGATCCCCTGGGTTTTAAACTTAGACACAAAATAATAGAAGGGCTTAATTATACTTTTTTTACACTTCTTTTTACTTCTGTAAAAACTTCTTCACAATATTGAATGGAATGAAACAGGACCACTATCTATGTCCAAGGGCAAAGTCCTAATATACTGTAAATAAATGAATGCAAAAAGGTTAATACCGTGTTCTCTCTTTTGTTAAATAGGCAAAATAATTTATAGGCACAGAAGACATTTACTAAGAAATTGTTTTTAATATCATCTTTAACATATTAAAAAAAAAAAACCAAAAGCAACAATTCAGTAAGGATCCTTCCATTGTTCTTTATACAGATTTAAATGCTGTCAGGTAATTTACCAGTTACATTTGTAATTAATAACCTTCCCATCACTGAGTTTAGAAATTACAGTATTTACTGAGCTAAACTCCCACAAAATAAGGCACAACTACATGATCACAAGTGGTAAATACAATACAAATAATAAATCTAAAAACTAAATGAGAAAATATTCATGCAAAAGTATCTACACGAGCCATGGATATGAGATTCAGCTCAAGGCAGGAGACAATGTCATGTACATAACTGCATCATGTTACAATAAATTCCTTACTTCTACACCGAAAGAACTTAGCAACTTTTGATTCTATTTTATACAATTTACATAAATTTAGTAAGTTTATGCACAATATTCACATCTGTAACAATGACAAAGTGATCATTAAAATTCAGGCAAAGGTCAATTAAGACACAGTAACGTGTGGCACATTATAATTACAGAACGCCATTCATCAAGTTCGTGTCTAGGAGTACTGAATTGATGGCACATTTAAATCTTACAGATCAGATCACCCATGGTTTTATAGCCAAAGTGCATTTTAAAAAGAAAACAGCTATAGTCAAATAGGTCATGAATATCAAAATATATGATCAGAGTTTGCTGTCCACTTAAAAGCTAAACATTTTTATGCAAATGCAACGTTTAAAAAAAGTGGCTTTAAAGTTCTTAAAATTATATAAAATAATGATACAGACTTTTTAAGAGAGATGGGAAAATAACAAATTTGGCAGTTACTATTTAACATTACCATGAGGAAAATATTCAACTCGCTAATCCCACATCAAGAGGTAGTTCAACAAAATGTTATTTTTATACTGCATTGAGGTTTTTGTGTTTGTTTCCCTCTTTATTTTTTTCTTTAAAAAGAACACATCCTATACCAGCAGCTTTATCTTCTATTTAAAAAAATTCTATGGGCACAATGTATTGTACACCAAACAGCAAGAGTTGATTTTAACTCACGCTTCTGTGCTGGGGTTTGGAATTCACCAACATGTGATGCCAATATGCTTTGCATTAAAGTCAAGAGTTGGGGCTCGGTGCATGCCAGCTCTAGCTCACTGACGAGATATTATAACAGTACCAGCAAACACTTAAATGTACATCCAACAGAGACTCAGAAGAGGACTTTTTAATTAAAAGGAAACAAAAAACACTTTAATCATGTTTCCCAAAATACATTAAATTGGTAAAAGTTAATAGCAAAGATGTGAGGTTGCATTTATATTATCAGTATAGTAGACTATGGTAGGTAAATTATTTGGGACTTACGAAGTGAGTTAGATAAAAACAAAATCACTCCAACACATATGGCTATATTTGTTGTCAGAGGAAGGAGGGGCCCAGAGAAGGCCTGGAGGGCATCCAACTGGGAGAGGAAAGGAACAAATATTCAAATCCAGAATTCTCATGACATTATCTTAAAAAAACAAAAACAAAAATAAAAACAGTGGTGCCGTGAATATATTTGTATTTCCAGCACAATTTGTTATTTATATGGAAAAGTAGAGGATTAACATCATTTGGATTTGTAAGTATATAAAAAATGCATAAATAGCTCAGTTTATGTTCTCCAACATTATTTTTAATAAAGAGATATTGTATTTCTTTATTATATAAGCTCAAGGATATATGTTGATCTCAGTCCTGGGACTTAATCAGTTCTCTTAATAGCTCTTGACATCAGGGTTTGCTTAAATTTTTTTAAAAAAATAATCAAATGAATATGTGGCATTCTCTTTAGTTTATATATGATGTAGGTATAGCATAAACAAAATAATTCCATTTCAACATGATACTTGAAAGCAAATGTATATAATAAGCTATTGATTATAAATGAAATATTAACTCATTTTTCTCTGCTATTGTTATTAAACGAACAAATGTATAACTTTACATTTCTTCTCTAGAAACAGTGATAAACCAGTATTAGTGACTTTTCTTTTCAGATGTTTTCTAATTTTCCAAGTTAATAAGACTAATGTATGCTAAATTAAAGTTCAATTCCATTGTTTTGCATACAAATAAGCTCATCCTTAACCTTAAGGTGCTTAGCTATTCTGTTTCTGTTTTTATTATAACTTTGGGAACCCCAAATATGTTTGCCTTCAGATATACTCTATTCTCCAGCTGTTACTCAAAGGTAATCTTACAGCATTATTTTTGCAAAGTTAAAAGATTTCCCAGTTGATATGGAACCCTAAATTCAGAGCCATTTTAAATTTAAGTCAGTTTTACAACTTTTAAAAATTCGTCCCATTTTAAACTTCAGTCAGTTTTACAACTTTTTAAAATTCTTCCCTATTAGCTAAGAAATAAATACAAAGTAGAATATTTAACGTCTTCTTACCTTCTGCATTTTGTTTTCACAGGTGAGACTATAGCAATTTTAGTTACTAGCTGAGTGATGAAAAATTATAACACAGTGTAACAGTGAAGGTCAAAGCAAATAAAGGCAAAAGGCAGATCCATTAGAAAGCAAACTCATGTTAGTAAGAAAAAAATAAGGGTATGCTGTGAAGACTCATCTCAGAAGACCTCTGACTTCCAAAAAACCAAGAATGGGAACATTATACAAGTTCTCCTATTCATCCTCCAACTAAGGTGAGGGTGGGAAGCTTTGTAAGATTCTTAATGGACAATATGTGAGAGTTTAAAAAGGAGACAGACAAACACACAAAGAAAAATTAACCATGACCTTTAAAATATAACTCCAGGATAACCATAAATTAAGCAGATGATTTTACAGAGGTTTTCATAAAATCTTCCCAAGAGAATTTAATCAATAGTGTTAAAACAAAAACCAAATTTTGAATCCATGGTTACATGTTACATTTTAAGATAAACTGTATTTAGAACACCCAAATAGTAAAATTATAATGTAACAATGAAATTGAGTTATGGATTTAGATTGAAGAGAAAAAAGTAGTCAGAAAGTGTTATGTGCATGACTTCACAAAGAGACTATATAGTTAATATGTTACTGTGCAACAAAAACAGCCACAAGTGCTAACATCATCCATGTACGCGGTGTACATTTAATTTAGAAGAAGTAAGCCATAGAATTGTAGTCTTCATTTGTGAACAATGAAATTATATTTAAAAAAATACATTGCTATTTTCTGTCCAAAGTTTATTTACATTTCATTGGCTAATTCTAAACTTGGCATGAAAGCTGTTCAAGGGGTCCAATGGAAGAAAGTAAGGAAAGAAGAGCCCAAGTCTCACAAAAATAGAAGAGTTTTACTTGATAACATTCCAAAATATACGGATTCTAATTTGGTCTAGTATCGCAACCAGTGCCAAATCAAATAGCAGTCCAAGACCTCTATTAAGGACATTTATTACAAATCTAGTGTTAGTGTCGCATTACTCTGGAGTTGTGACAGCCCGTCATCCTTGCAAGTCATTGAAACAGGCATCGCAGACACGAACAGGCTTCTTGGAAGAAGGAGTTAAGGCATTTTTGGCTGAACACTCAGCACAAAAGATATTTCCACACTGGCGGCAGTGATGCTGTAAATGACAAAAATTAAAGAATGTCAAGCATAAAAACTACACCAGCAGCACCGGGAAACCACATGACTAGCACAAACTGCACTGAAAAGGTCTATTAATTTTTGAGTGTCTAGCGCATTACCTCATGACAGACTATTCCCGTATGTTAATTTAATCCTTTTGTTAAATTGAAAGTTTCCTATTTATCAAACACTATGCTAAACATTTCATATGGAATTTATCACTGAATTCTCAAAAGAACCTTAGGAGGGAGTTAAAAAGTGCTAGGGAAGTACTGCTACCCATTAAAGGAGACCCTACTCTTATTCATCCAATGTTTCAGGCATAATGTCTTCCCTAGGCATCTAAACTAGAGTCGTAACATGACGGTATTATTTTAAATGCATGTTTAAAATCTCTCTGCTTTTCTTTCCTTTACAAGAACCCCACGATGACTAAAACGTATGAGGTCAATATTGGCAACTCGTGTAGAAAATGACTGTCCCAGAGAGCAACTCAGTAGGAAGGCAAAGACTAATTTAATCACACGTTAACCAGAAACTAGATTACATGAAGTTGAATCATTCTATGGAGTTGTAAATTAAAGATTACCAATAAACAGACATTTTTTAAAAACTGGCAAATGCAGGCCTGACTACTCTGGTGGGGGTGACACTGTCACTCAGCTATGTGAGGGAGCCGTTACCCGTCTCACGGTCACGGAGAAGCCTTTCCCGCAGGCCATGCAGTTCTGGACTTCATTGTCTTCAGCCCACTTTCTATTCAACGCCTGGGTATGTTTGATCTATTAAAAAAAAAATTTAATATATTATAATATTCAACATTTTGAAGAATGATAGATTATTTCTAACTTGGGGCCAGAATTATATAAAAATTTGACTACATGCCACAGGGGATAAAATCTGAAATATCAGAAATACTTTGTTCAACTTCTATTGCCAAAAGTAGCCATATTCATAAAAACACATTCAGATCCCATCTTTAATACCTGCTGACTCATACATTCTTTGGTATTCCTGAATCTTGTAATTCTTTCCCTGGACTGACAAGTCATGGATGGCATGGCTCTCTAATTAATCTCTGAGGTCTCTGGAAGAAGTTCATCTTTTACATTTAGTTACCCACAAAACCTGCAACACTGCTACACAAACGGGAGCTATTTGAAAGCACTTAGAAAATATGAGATTTGGCCAGCGTGGTGGCTCCCGCCTGTTGTCCCAGCGCTGTGGGAGGCTGAGGCGGGTGGATCACCTGTGCTCAGAGGTTCAAGACCAGCTGAAGACCTGCCTGAGGCAGAGTGAGCCAGAGTGAGACCCCATCTCTACAACAACAACAAGACACCCGGACCTTGTTATCCCAGCTACATGGGGGGCAAGAGAACACTACAGGAGGAAGAAGTAATAAAAAAAAAAAAAAAGAAAGAAAACATGAGATTTTTTAAAAGCCGAAAAGATGCCTTTCACCAAGAGGTCAATCCCAGACTAAGAAACTGCTTCGCCTCGCCAGATGACTTACCTGCAGTGACTGGTTTTCTCTGCCCAGTTCCTGGACTGCTGCAGTTGTATTGTCCAGCTTTCTTTGCAATTCTAGGACTTTGGTTTGAAGCTTTTCTATTTCACCTTCCCCCTTGAGGCATCTAGAATATATTGCAAAGAGGTCATTTTTTAAAGATCCTTCTGGAATATAGATAATGTTCTACTTCAGTAACCATAAAGATTTTACATTAATCTCAACGACAACAGAACCTCGATAGCTGACCACCTCCTCAAGCTGAGCTAGTTTTCCTAGACCACACATGCATGACACATGTACCAGCACAGTGGGCTGAGTCCCTTCTGTTCAATGCCTCTGTAGTTAACAGTCTCTTGGCTGTTTCTCATTGTTTCAAAGGTTAACATCTAAATAGCTACTTAAATATCTGCAAGACTTTATACACTTTTCTCAAGATTCTTCTATTTTAATAATGTGCACTAAGCCAATCTTCTATCACTTTCCATGGAAATAAACGAATTTTAGTAGACATGGATCACCTTTCCAGTAGTGCTCTCCTTTCATCCTGATTATTCTGAACCGTTGCTTCTAAGACTGCAATTTCACCCCGTAAGTCGTCTGTCTGTTTCTCGAGCTCACTGACTCTACGCTGGCTCGATTGCCACTCCTTCTTCACAGTGCCTAAATTTTCATTTAATGCTGTAACCTGCATGGTAAGTTTAGCCTCACTTTCTTCATGCTTCTTCATTCCTGCTTCTTTTTCCTTTATTTCAGAATGCTGAAGAAAACAAAACAAAAAGAAAAATGGAGGAGGGGGTAGCTATTACAAAAGTAGTTTAAAATAAAGTGCTTTACTGAAAATATTGGCAATATAAATAATATTGCTTCTTCTGTAAGGGAAGCAGGAGACTATAATTCATTACATACTAACAAAACTGATTCCATAAACATCTGTGTGCTATAAACTGGCTCAAAGGCCAGAACGCAGACATGATGGTTAGCAAACCTCTTATAAGATCCAGCTAAAGTGACATGACTTTAGATGTTTCTCTTTTTCAACAGAGTAGGAAAAACACACATGGTTAGGCATCGCAAGGTGCCCTGGAGGCAACGCTGGCATTTCCTTCTTTCTCTCAACTCCACACACATCCTTTTCTCTATCAACCTTCCACAAAACACTACAAAGCCTTCAAATCACTGTTTCTTAAAACTCTATCTCTTCACCTAAGACATTTAGCGGTCAAGTTATCCGAGGATAGTTGGATTTAATTCAATAGAGGAAAGCCAGCTGCTTCCCACTTGGCATGCACAATTTAGGGAAGGAAGAGTAGACACTGGTCATCGTCATTCCAAACTCAAGTTTCCGCTCTCCCTTCTCAACATTCCCTTTGACCAAACCAATGAGTTTAACACACCAGCGTTCCCATCACTTACTTCAGGCTACCCAGTTGTGGGTTGGTGTCTGGCACTAAAAATGTTTTTTAAAAACTATATTTCAGTTGGATTTTCACTTACACAAACCAACATATGATGACACAGTAAAACATTTCCCATCACATGTCAACTATTTAAACAAATTAGATTGCCTTTCTTAATAACTAAAGTATTAGGCAAGCATTTCAATCACCCTCCTGCTGGATGGATTTAAAGCTCACTCCCCACCATCAACTTACTGACCAGTTTGGCTTCTTTCTCAGTAAATTCTTTCTTCAGCTCATCTTCTTCCTTTTTCACCTGCTCTTTTAAGATCTGCTGGTTTCTCTTCTCCTGTTCAAGAGCTGCCTTCAGGGAATCTACTTTTCCTTGAAGTTCTAATTTCTGCTGAATCAAAAGCTGTTTGGCATCCTTAAGATTCGATATCTCCTATTGAAAAAGGAGGGCCAAAAATAAATCATCCTTCATAGTAAATACAGAGGGTACCGAAAAAGTAGATGCACATTTTAAGAAAGGAAAAACCCACATTAAATTTGTAATACTCAAGCCACATTGGACTTTTGAAATTACAGGAGGTGTTCACTGTGACTTGGGCTCGTCTATTGTTATGTGTAGGGTATAACGAAATTTCAATACAGGTTTCTCTTTTCTTAGAATGTCTATACATTTTTTGGCACCCTTTGCATTTCAAAATGCAGCTGACATTTTGAAATTGCAATTTATCACAAGGGGTTACGTTTTACTCACTTCCCTTACGAGATTCCCAAAGCTTGCTATTTCAAACAACTGTTTAAAAAGATCCAGTATTATTCACTTCCTACGCAACAGCTATCTAATTGAGATGGTACCTGGTTTGCATATGTTTTTATTATATTAGTTGGAAAAAAAACAAACTCTACCCCCTCCTTGCCCTCTTGTCACTTAGCAAAGATTTACTGGTCATCATTTGGTCATCACACACGGTGTTAGGTTCCGGGGATCTCATGGAAAGATGAATCACATTCAGCCCCTCCTTTAAAAAAGCCACCCTCCAGAGGAACAGAAAGTTATAATGAGATAATTAATTATAAACAAATGGTAACTACACTGACAAACATGAAAGGTATTATTAGAGCTCTCAAGAGAGAATCTAACCTTTCTCTAAGAACATGAATGGCATTTTACAAAGCAAATGATAAACGGGTTTCTTCAACTGGCACCCTGTTTATGCTTATAACAGATAGAATGTTGAAAACAAGAGATTAGATAAAAATTTAAAACAAAACCCCCCAAACCCAAGAGATTATCAAGGGTTTTAGGAAGAAAAACAGGTGAATAAATAGAATCCCTTAAAACCTAATTCTAAACTCTTACATATTTTAAAATTTACTATCTACAAACATAATTTTCAATTAACTCACTCGATTATTATTTCACTGAAATCTAAACTCTTAGGGATGCTTTGCTTTATTATGTAATCTAAAAATAAAAGTAACATAGTTTCATATATAAACATATGCAATACAAGAGCACTCTGGCAAGAGTATTTGTCAAAAATGAAACAATTTGCCTAGCATATAGCAGGTACTCAATATATATACACAGATATATATTGTAACTGAAGAAAATAATGTAACACAGTAGACAGGAAAAATAATTATCTTTTTTTCCTAATTTTATTGCCAAAAATAATTATCTTAACATAATTATCTTAATTATCTGAATAATTATCTTAACATACCATCTTGTAAATAATTATCTTAACATACCTTTATGCTTTCTTGTTTATGGGACTTGAGTTCTTCAATTAGTTTGGTGATTTCTTTTTCTTGTCTACACTTAATTTCCTCTGTCTCTGCCAATTTGGATTTTTCATTTACTAGTTCTTTTTCTTTCAGTGACTGCAGAGAAATAATTATTTATTAAAAAATAATTTTAAAGCAGATACTTAAGTGAAAATTAGTATAATAAGAATGACTGCAACTATTTATAACTCTGGGTCTTCCCCTTTGCCATGTAAGTTAATTGAGCAAATTACTTATTCTCTTTGCCTCTGTGTTTCCTTATTTGTGCAGTGTGAACAATAATAATAAGATCGTCATACAGATGAAACAGTTAATATCATACAATGAAGAGTGCCCAGCCAGAATAAGAATATTATAAAATTTAGCCAAACTACTGTTCTTATTCCTGCAACTCCCATTTTATTAGTATCAATACATTTATATAAGGTACCTAGCTAGGAGCATGCTATATGACTACATTCAATCTCTATCATAAGTATATTTTTTTCATCTCCATTTTATAGGTGAAGGAACAAAGGTTTAAGAGTAGTAATCCCATTAGCGATAGAGCCAAAACTAAAATAAGATCTAAAGCCCTTCCAGTTAAACACCTATAAACCATAGTCCTATCAGAATCTTCTAAATTTGAAGCACAAATTACAAATTTTATTTCATCTTCAACATCCTCACCCTCAAAAAAATCCCAAATATTTTTAAAATTTGAACTGGCTCAAAATATACATTAATTTCAGGAATTGAACAATACAGGATATACCAAGAACTGTAGGAATTATACACTTCAGCTGATAGAAATATAACCACAAAACAAAAAATAAAATGTTTCTTAGAATCTGAATTCCTCTTCCTTATAGAATTTAAATTGATTTTTTTAAAACGTGGTGGTCATTTAAACCAATGTTTTCAACTTTTTAACTTAGCATCATTTACATAAAAACATAATTCTACTTCCCCTTAATTTTAAGAATTCTTAACAAACTTCAGAATTGTTTCTTTTACTATCTCATTCACACATCTAAGATAACATGCTATATGAAAAATTGTTGAGGGGCTATAATATCTATTCTTAAATACCCAAGGGTCTTGCTGTGAAAAATAGATTTGTTCATAAAAGTAAAAAAGAGCAGTAAGAAAAATGGGTCCACATGAAAGGAGGTTATTAAGAAGTACTACGTAGCTTTAAAATTCCAGTAATCACAAGTGTTGTATCAGAAACTATACGTATGAAAGAGCTATTGAAAATAAAGGTGGTACTTGTATTGGATAAGAGGTTTGATTAGGTGATCGCTAAGACCATTGCAACTTTAGGATTTTAACCCTAAGTCAGAAATACCTTTTCTTTTTGAATATCCTGTAGTGCTTTACACTGCTCCTTTAATCGCTGCTCTTTCTTTGCTGAATCCTGCTCCAACGCTGCCTTCGCAGTCTTTAATTCTTGGATCAATTTATTTTGGTTTCCAATTTGATTTCTGTTTGAAATCAGGTCTTCCTGCGCCAGAGAAAGCTTCTCTTCTACAGACTTAGAAAAACAATTTCCCCAAATTACTATATGTCATTTTTAAGCAAATTTCAATAGATACATAAGTTAAAGATCAGCATTGTAGAAAGCAATATACTATAAAAAAACAGCATGATAGGCCCTTCAATAGGATCATGTAAAAGAGAAAAGGTTCTGAATATTAATTCTCTTGCCTCATAATAATAAGCTGAAGCAATTCCAGTATCTTTACAAATAACCTACTTACTAATAAATATTTAAAATATTTAGTGAATGTTGATCACATCTTTAACACTGGCTAGCTGATGGGAAGGAATATCATAATAGTCGGACCGTATCAAACACACTCTGAGACCGTATATACAGTGAAAGCGAAGTCACGGGAGAGAGGAAAGGAAATAATTTTATAACAGGTGCAATTAAATGTCATATGACGTATACACATGCATTCTCTAGGAGCTGTGATACCCCTTGCCACACTAAAAATTTTAGTAAATAGGAAGTGTTTTTGTCTTAGAGAAAAAGAAAAACTTTATTTCATAGCTTCCAATTCAATCAAGTGAACTACCAGAAGAAACCCAGGCAAACTTCTGAGGCTCTACCTTGAGAGCACCGTCATCTCATCCTCTTAACTTTCCATCTCCGTGGTAGAAAGTGGGATTACCAGTTAGTAAAGCCATATTGACTGTTTCAACCGTTTGAAGGTTGGAGAAAAGGCAAGCTTTTTGTAACTATTAGGCTTCATTTTGGAGGTAGATATGGTCACAGGTAATGAGAAAGGCAGGAACCCTGCCACCCCCAGCGGCTAGTGCTAAGAATCAGCAGGGACTGAGGTCCAACCAATGCTCTCCCAGCAGATCCAGCAGAAGCTCATCTTTCTCATTCTGGAGACGCAGCTCCTTTGAAATGGAGGCAAAAAATGTAATGTAGGAGAGGAACCCTGCTGGCTAGTCTGTTCTATAGTTAAAATAGTCAATTAAAAAAGGTGAAAAATAAATAAAAGAAAAGATTCTTATTTATAAGGATTCTTAAGTGTCCTTGAAAAAAGTAAGTTTATTCACTACCAATAACCCAGTTCAGAAGTCTTTTGGAAAAAAAAAAATTCAATTATCTATGATTGCCAATAGAACATTAAACCCTATGAGGCCTATTTTTTTTGTTTTCTAGGGAAAACCTAAATCATCCAGTTCTTTACCGATCGGGGAGCTCGCCATTAATTGAGCACACTGCTAAGGTAGCTGAGGAGGGTAAGATGGTCCTTGAGGGATCTGACAGCTTAGCCTCAGAACAGCACAGGCACCTGTAACCGGGAAGCTGCGCTGGGGAGTGGAGCCCATGCTGCGCGCCAGACATATAGGAAGACACTGAGCCTGAGACTCTCTGCAGAATGCGGCTCTCAGAAGGCTCCACAGTGCATGAGGGAAATGACTGGTGTGTCACAGGAGAGAGAGAGATTTTTACATAAAAAGAAAAAAAATTGACCAAGTCTTATGTGCATGACCAAACGTTCAGGAATACCAAGGCTAGAGCCCGGGAAGCAGAAGGACCCTAACCTCTCACTGTGAGATTTCTAAAATGCCCCTGGTGTAAGTAACAACCTATAAAGGATTAAACTCTCAAAACTCAGTGACTAATTTATTTAAGCAAGCTCAAAATCGGACTGCCTCATGAAGTCTTTTCTGAAAATACCAAGCTATATTGCTCTCCCCTATACCTGAACATTCCTCTATGTCACTCGGTGGTATGCTGTCATGCATTTTTAAATATTCCTTTGTCTCTCTTGTTGTATAACATGTTATTTCATCACCTCAGCACCTCTTCCCTTGGAGAACACCCTCTCCCACTTCATGGTTTTGTTGGAATTATTTTTAACCCGTTAACTTCCCTTGGAATAGACAAATTCCCTAAGTGGATCATCTACCAACCTTGACTGTTATTGTGTCAATCACATTATCCTACTTGAGCAAAAAACAATCTCTACAGAGTTCTGTGATGGCCATTTTCTTTCTATCTAGTCAAGCACGTTTTTCCATTCTTCTTTCACAATAAAACCTTTACAATTTTAGTCATTACTTTTTCTTGATGTCTGACGAATTACATAAGGGATTTGTTTTAATTCTAACCTTATTATCTTAGCATTTTCACTTTGCCCAAGGTATAAAACTTACAGTTAAATTCTACTTCTTACCATTTGTGAGTAACAAAGGACAGTACAGGGCATGGCCAATTTGAAATATCCAGTCAACAAACTCAAGTATTTCCTAAATGATCCAGCAGATGGGGCTAAAGACCCAGATCAGGCCAAACTGTCTTCCATTCTACTGGCGTCTGGGTACACCTTGCCAGCCACAGTGTACTCTCAACCCATGGTACACAGCCTTGGCTCACGACTGTGTCATGTTGCAAGGTTCTCAAGCTCTCTCCTTCTCTCATATACAAAAAGATCATAAAACATCACTGAAGCATAAGAATAATGATGATTGATATGAAATCATCTTTTCATCTGGCCTATAAATTTCATTTGAACTTGCCCAGCAAAGTAACTCCCTTCACTGCCTTTAGGTTAAATCCAAACTCCTCCACAAACATGCCCTGCTTTTCAACAGGGTCATAAAGAAAAAAATGATAACCTAAAAGTGATTTATTTTTCTTAATAACAAGTTTTGCTAATGTTGGTATCAATAGAGAGAGAAAGAGAGAGAGATGTCCATCATATTGGCACTATGAAAACAGTCTCACCCAATTTCCTATTTCTTTGTCAAATACTTAATCATCATTGATTCCTTCCCTTCCAGCCTGGTACATATCCAGCTCTTTTGTTTGTTTCATCTTCTCTCGCTCCAATTAACACTGTCTATTCCATTCTCTTTAATTTTCATCTCAGTTCTAACCAATTTAGACCTTAATTACTAGAAGTTCTGGAGAAAGAGAGAGGACCTCTTAGCTAACCTTCCCACTGCTAGTCCATCCCGAGTCTGATCCGAGCTATCTGTAAACCACCACCAGGTTGTTTTCTAAAATACTATTTTCTTTCTCACTCCTCTGCTTAGACTCTTCTCTTTTCCCCCTAAACACAGCATGTAATCTTTTTAGCTAGGCATTTAAGATAACTTCACAATTTGGAGCCAACCTTTTTAACCTAATGCCAAACATAAACTAGCACACTCTAGCAAGACAATTAATAACTGTCTCCTGGCTTTGGCCCTTCTCCCTAAGCGAAATGACCAATTTCTCAAAACTCTGTGAATTCAAATTCTACATATCTTCAGGATCTAGTCAAGTCTTACCTCTTCATAAAGTTTCCCTACAACAGCCTACAAACAAAATACATATATAATACATAAACAAAAGAATTTTCAACAGAATTTTGTAGGCAATACTACACTCACTGTAAATTAAATAAAAAAAAATAAAAATCCCAAACATAGGAAAGAAACATAAAGCATATTATCTGAATGTGACCAAAAAAAAAAAAAAAAAAGGAGAGAGAACTGGCTGCTCCTCTGTGAGAGCACATAACTATTTAAATCGATACCTTAATGTTACACTAAAATTGCTTACCCTTTTTCCATAGCATTCATTTTAATAAACATGATATTTTATCTAATCGAATAGTTTTGCAAAAAGAAAATTTTCCTATACATTGTTATGTAATTATAGTGAAGTTTATTTTGAGCTCTAATTCCTAATTTTACTCATACTCCCACTAATCTAAAGAAGTTAACAAATATATAAAACAGCATTGTCTGACAAGCGACAGTAAAATTGCTTGCATTTTTCACGAGTGGTTTACATTTACGACTCCTTGTATTTTCTAATAGTCACCCATCTTTAAAGGTATTTCCACATAAAGAAAGCAAAATCCTTAGATAAGCTAACAGTATAAAGATAACATATATCCAAGTTATTTTATTATACATATGTCATTTTTAAATGCCCACATTGATGTACATCATTATTTTGTTGTAACAAAACTTCTTAAAAGTGTATTAACATAAAAATGATTTAATTTAAAACAAGTATAAAATTCCACAAATATTAATATTCCTTTGCCTATTTGGGCTCAAAGGAATTATTTAATGAATGTCTGTTTTTTGTTTTTGTTTTTGTTTTTTTGAGACAGAGCATCAAGCTATCCCCTTGGGTAGAGTGCTGTGGCATCACAGCTCACAGCAACCTCCAACTCCTGGGCTCAAGCGAGTCTCCTACCTCAGCCTCCCAAGCAGCTGGGACCATAGATGCCTGCCACAACGCCCGGCTATTTTTTGGTTGCAGCTGTCATTGTTGTTTTGGCGGGCCCAGGCTGTATTTGAACCCGCCACCTTGGGTGTACATGGCTGGCGCCTTAGCCACTTGAGCCACAAGCACGGAGCCGAATATGTGTTTTAATATAAACAACTTACTAAGTCTTTGTAGTATGATATAGTTTACTGTACCTTAAGATCTTGTCTTGTGGCTAGAAGTTCAGATTCTTTCCCATAGAAATCAGATTGAAGCTGTTTTAGGTTTTCCTGACTTTTTTCATAGCTATTTTGTAACACCGATATTTTCTCTTTCTCTGCTGCAAGTTCCTGGGCTGCCTGTGTTGATTGCTGCTGTAGTTTATTCTCAAGCTCTGTCTGAAACATACAGTAGTTCTTTAAAACAGTATGCATGCCAAAAACCAGCTACAAATACAAAATGAAATTCAGACACCTAAGAAAATTCCTGAGAATGAGCTGAGCTGCATTTATGCCCTAATATTCTCCTTCCACAAAGAGTAACTTACCTTGTAAAGTCAGACAGTTACCAAATCCAATAAGTCTCCATTTAAAAACCATAAAGTGCAAAAGCAAATAAAGAAAAAAAGCAAGGCACTGGGAAGTACTAGATTCATCAGGTCTCAGGAGATGAGTACAAACTACATTCTGATGGAGGGCGCAGTGCTAGATGCCTTGGGTGATATAACTTCAAGGCTGAGCTAAGGAAACCGCTACACGAAAGAAATTAAGATGCCATTACTGTGTTGAGGTTTATAGTTTCTACTCTTGCAAATTCAAGAGTAAGTCAGGAAATTTCTATAGGTCATCTTTATCAATACCAAGACAGAAAAAGAAAAATCTCACAGTAGTAACTTCTCTAAACCTTTAACCTCTTTAGTCTTTAAGAAAATTCAGGAGATGTGCACAAATTATGACATAATTAAAATGTATGTATAGTATGAAATATAAGTACTTGGCTTTTAAACAAAAGACTGCTTCAATGAAACTGTGATTGAGGTCATCAGTGAACTTCACGTTCCAAAATCCAATATTCGTCTGACCTGTGTGCACATCTTACTTGCTCTCTCAGCAGTACTTGGTATAGTTGATTATATCCCCTTCTAGAAACATCTTCCTCAACCTGGTACCTTATGTTTTAGGTTCTCTTCCTACGTGAATGGTTACTACTTATCCAGATATTGTACTGGCTCCTTTTCTTCTGCTAGATCTCTTAACATTGTAACATCCCCAAGTTCCACTGCTGACCTCTGGTAGACTCTCGGTTTTAAACATCTTTTATTTACAAATGATTCCCACATGTATGTCTCTAACTGCAACCCCTCCACCTGAACTCTGGGCTCTTACATCCGAGTACCTTCCTGACACCTCCACTTGAATAACTGACACATACCCTGCTCTGAACAGCACTCTTAGTTCCTGACAGCAACCTTGCACGTGAAAGGCGCTGTTTCTCCTGATGAGTGGCATCACCAAGTACCTGTGTGTACAAAGCCTCTTCATTGCCTTTCACCGTCTCATCTACCACAAGTTTTGATGACTAAATTTCCAAAATTACATATTCATAAATTATTCACTTCCAATACTTCAGTTTGTGGCATCACGATGCCTGGTCTCATTATTGGAAGAGTTTTTCAAATGCCTTCGCTGCTTGATCCTTTATTTCCTGTTAGTCAAACCCCACCATTCTCTGTTCAAAATTCTCCAACAGGTTCCAGTTGTTCTCAGAACAAAATATATTATTCTTGGGCATCTCATAATCTACAAATGTACAGACCGTGTATAAACAATCTGATCCCTCTTACTTCTCTGAGATCACCTCTAATCACTTTTCCCCTCTCCCACTACCTTTAACACATGTTGTCTTTTGTTTCTGGAAAATACCAAGCTTGTTCTGAAGTCATTACACTAGCTGTCCCCTGACCTTTGTATGGATAGCTCTTGTAATCAAGGTATCAACTCATATGTCATGTATGTAGTCTATATATTGTGTGAGAGTATTTGGGAGCCACGGATCAGACATCCAGCAAACATGCTGTAAGTCAACAGTCTTTGCCCCAACTTCATTCAAACCCTAGTGTGGAAATATAGAACAAACAGGATGTGGCCTCTTACTCTCATGTAGCTTATAATTTAATGGGGAAGCAAGTAAGTAAAAAAAAGAAAACCATATTATATAAAGAAGAATGAAATAAAAATAGAAATAGAATAAAAATGGGGACTTAGAAGAACTTTGATTGGCTTCCTAAAGGAACTAGAATTTGAACTGGGCCTTTAATGATTAGCATAATTTTGAAAGGTTTTATAAAAACAGGAAATCAGACATCTCCAGGAGAGGAACAGTATTAGCCAAATTTTCAAAAGTACCTTTACAGAAGATCAACTGTTGGAGAGTGTGGTAACTAGAGAAGCAAGAGGAGTTGAGGCTGAAGAACTGAATGAAGTTAGGTCACAGGAGATAGTGTATAGCCGTTTCCGCTTTTACTCACTGGAGGACTAAAGGTTTTCAAGAATCTAGAAATGTGATCAGATCCATTTCAGAGTAAAAACTAATCAGTTTGTGAAAGATAAATAGTAGCTGGTCAATTTTCCTGTGTTCTCCTTTGGAACTTGAAGTTTTCCATTGTTAAAGATATTGTCAAACTTTGCATTTATCCATTTTGTTGTTTGTTTTAACTTTCCACTAATGGATTTGAGTTCCTCTGAGTCAAAGAACTGACTTTTTTTTTTTTGCAATAAGCTTTTCTTGTTTTCTTAAATGAATGAATGAATCCATCTCTAACAGTAAAGACAGTGGAGACCCAAATATGAGCCCAAAGAGCCCAGTAATGTGGTTATTATTGGGATTTTGCAGAGAGCTTTGCCATAACAGTAACTAAACAGAAAGAAAGCAAGACAGTGAGAAAATGTTGAAGAAGTAGTGTTCTTAAAAAGAAAAGCTGCGAGTGAGTTATGGCCTTCGACACAACAAGGGCGTCCAGGAACATGAACTGCAGGAAGAACTCTCTGAGAAGGAGATGGCATGGGCTGTGATGGGATCACGGTGGGACATCAGTCCGGCAGTCAGCACCTGCTTGCTATCAGTCTGTGTTCTCACCCTCTGCATCCATCCCATCTTCTCACCTCCAGTGCCACAGCTTTAGTACAAGCTTTTTTTTTTCTTATCTGGGATACTACAGAAGTCTCTTAATTAATGTCCCAGGCTTTTCTATCACCAATCTATCACTCATTCACTGAAGAAGTATTAATAGGCACCTATTTTATTGCATGGCACAATTCCAGATGCTGGACAAAGAGCTGTGAGGGGAGGGGAGATTCAATGGAAGGAGGGTAAACAGTGAGACCATTCCTATGGTTCATTCTGCAAGGGTACATGTCAAACCTATTAAGTATAGAGTATACATGTCTTAACACAGTAAGTAAATGAGGTGAAGGCTATATTAACCAGTTTGATGTAACCATTCCTTATTGTAAATAAAATCAGTACATTGTACCCCACAAAGGCATCAATGTATACATGATCTATGTGTTTATGACTTAATTAAAAAAAAATTAAACATAGGATGTGCTCATGGAGCTTATACTTGAGTGAGCAAAGAAACTAAACAGGGTGATGTGAAAGATGCATTTCTACTAAAGGTCGAGTGATCTAAGAAGCACGTACACAGACTCTGAGATGACAGAAGAGCCAACAACTGTTTGGCTTCCACACTGCACTGGCCATAATACTAAGAATTTTAAACACATTATCTCAATGTTTACAAAAACTCTATGACCCCATTTTATTGAGCTCAGAAAGCTGAATTATTTCTCTGGGACCATGAAGCTAACGGTATTCTACAAAATTTAAATGCAGACCTGCCGGCTGTTCAATCTATCTTCTTTTCGTGATGCTACACTACTCAACAAAACTGAACTGTTCTTACCTTACAATGATTCTCCAGTTACTCTAAATTCCATGTCTAATTTACAAAGACTGGGCATGTATCCAGCACTCTCTGAAACAACGTTGAGAAGTGTACTCCCTATTCTAGCAGCCACATACTAAGATAAAAGTGAACTACCAGTATTTCCTCTAAATCTTATAATACTTTCGGGGATCACCTAGCAAAGCTGTGCAAAGAACAATCGTTCCTCAATATCCTTGGGAGACTGGCTCTAGGATACCTCCTCCCATATCAAAATCTAAGAATGCTGAAGTCCCTATAAAATGGCATAGTATTTTCATATAAGTTGTGTACATCCTCCCACATGCTTTAAATCATCTCTAGATTACTTACAATCCCTAATACAATGCAAATACCATGTAAATATAGTTGTTATATTTTTAAATTTGTATTGTTTTTATTGTTACTTTTTTTTTGAGACACAGTCTCATTCTGTCACCCTTGGTAGACTGTTGCAGCATCACAGCTCACAGCAACCTCAACCTCTTGAGCTCAAGTGATCCTCTTGCCTCAGTCTCCCAAGTAGCTGAGACTATAGCATCCACCCACTGTGCCTGGCTATTTTTAGAGGTGGGGTCTTGCTCTTGCTCAGGCTGGTTTTGAACTTCTGAGCTCAAGCAATCCACCGTGTGGGCCTCCCAGAATGCTAAGATTACAGGCGTGAGCCACCTCGCCTGGCAATATTTTTACTTTTTATTGTTCCCTCTAACCCGAGTATCTTTCATCCCAATTGCAGATTCTGAAGCTGCAAAAATGAAGGGATAATTATATAGGCAATAAATATTAATCATAATATTTTAATCATGAAATATCTCTGAAAGAAATGTTATTGCACCTTATAATTTAATAAAAGAAAATGTGCTAAAATACTTGTGTTTTTTGTTTCACTATATTTTGATATCATAAAATTGAAAATCTCAGAAATATTTGGATGCAAGTAAATTGTGAAAAAAATGACCTTAAGATACCAAAGTATGCAAAATAATATGCACAGTGATAATTACATGCTGACTTTTGGTTATATATAACACAAACAAAAGAATAGGCCAATCTGTCTACTCTTGCTGTATTATTAGAAAACTACTCTTTTATAAAGTAGCATAGTAACAGTTCCCAAAACACTAGTCAACATAAAATATATATTTGTGGCTGTTTCCATTTATATTCTTTTAACTCCAGTAGTATGACACCCAACTCTTAATGGCATGACATTTATTCTACATATTAAGGACTCTACTGCTCTCTTCTCCAGGGACTAATTACTATGCACATATCAATGGTGGGGACGGAAGTTGTTTTATTCAAATATTTTATATTAAGTACAATCTACTTTTACCAACTCTTGGTCTGGACAAAGATTAAAACATAATCAGTAACAAAAAAGAATGCCCAATAATAAATTAAAATAGGTTGAAAATGGAAACCATTATAACTTAAAATATTAAACAATTATAAGTACATAAAACCTGACTCTATTGGATATTTTTAATATATCCCAATTGTGATTATTTTCCCTTAATAAGGATGATTTATTATCTGACAACATGCTTATAATAAATGGAAATTCAGACTTAGATATTTCATCATATAATCAAATGCTTTCATATATTTAACTTAGAGTAATTTTTAGCTTATCCTAAATTTTCTATGTTGTAATTCACCTTTGTTAATCATATTATTATTTTAATTACCTTGTGTGAAACAGCAGTTTTGACTTCTCCCTGGAGGGCTTCAATTTGCTTTTTCCTCTGTTCAGTCAATTGCTTGAGCTCATTTATGTTGCCTTGAAGTTGTTGCTCTTCTTTTTCCTTCTGTTTTAAAGTATTCTGGGCCTGTGAGATTTGTTCTTGCTTTGAATTGAGTTCCAATTTCAACTGATTAGAAGCCTAAAAAAAATTAAAATCTCCTTAGCATTCATGTATTCATTCCCAAGACATCTACTGAGTGCAAGATGCCAGGCAGTACTCCAGGAAGGAACTACCAAGGCTGTCAGCCACAAATAATTAGTAGTTAACAAAAAAGGAAAATCCCTGCCCTCATACTCCTTTCAGAATTGACACCATTCGCTATTAGATGCTGGATTCATTTTCATTATTTAATTCTATCTTCCTTTTCAACTTAATCACTGTACGTTTAGATGGAGTTTCTGAATGAACTAGACTAGTATTCCCTTGTATCCCAGCACATAGGAATGTCAACATCAGGGTCTGTGCTGGATGTCTACTGTCTTTCAGAATATTCTCAAATGCTACTCAGCCTACTGGCCACAGTTAATCAGAAAAAACAGCTCTATATTGACTATCATAAAACTGAAACCACTTTTGGGAAATAAATTAAGTATATGTATGATGACCTGAAGTACATTGCATTAGTTACCTCATTTAAAGATCTGGGACTTATTTTGCAATTTGAATAGATACTTCTGTTCAAAATTAGACATCATACAGAAGTCACAATGAGGATCCTCTCAGAATAAACCATTACCATCTCTTACCTCTCCAGCCAAAGTCATGTTTTCATGTTTCTGCATACCACACCACATTAAGAATCTAGCATTACATTTAACCACACTCAAAGTTACTTTTGAAAAAGTTTCAGTTTTAGACATAGATCTCTCAGCTTATCCACAATGCATAACAAAATATTTTTATGTAAAACAGGAATCAGAGTGACAGAGGATTATGTTCTGAAAACCGGTAGTAAATAGTAACTGGAGTATGAGCATTTACTTAGTTACAGTGTTCCAAATACTTTAAATATATGAACCCATTTATTGAACTCTATGACATAGATTCTATCATTAGCCCCATTTTATCACTGAGGAAACTGAAGCACAGAGATTAAGTAATCTGTCTAAAACAAAACAAAATGGCATAGTGAATAGATGGCACAGCCAGGGTACACTGTATTTGGCTGTGTATAATATGCTCCCACGGACAGTGTGCTTCCAGGTACGATTCTGGCCCAAACTTTCAGGAAAAAATCTTTCATTTTAATTTTTTAATTCAAATGTGTATTTGTTTATATATAGGTACCTGCTTTTTGTATCATAGAGGAATTTTGTAAAAATATCAGCTAGATTGCTAGCTCGGACTAAAGGGTACAAAGAGAAACGCCGTTTCTCACTGGCTGAAAATGCTTTCCTTGCAAGTCTGTCAGACGTTCAACAAAACTGATGATCATCTTCTGGGGTATTATTTTGCATATGGATATCGTTACTGCTTCCTAGAGTTTTAATGCATAAGCATAAATAAAAGAATTTAAAACATTTATATAGATATGGGATTGGTAGTATCCAGATATTAGCACATCATTATTTTCCCTCACAAATTAGGGGGAGACAGTATGCATTCTACACAGCAAAATGTGGTAAATTTGAATAATCTCAATTCAGAGTTTGGGCGTAAGCCAATATACTTTTGCACTTTACGTGGCTGGCATCTACAGCACAAGAGTCTTCTTTTAATCACCAACCAGAATGCAATCATGTAGAATTCTTGTCCGGACTATATCTGCAGCTTTATCAAATCAGATTTTCTGCTTTGATAAAGTTGCATGGCTGGACTCTAGCTACTAACAGGTCCATCTTTAGAGAGTAACAACCATATATTACACTCTTTATTCATTTGCTTGTATGCTGTATTAACAAAACGTTAACCGCAGAAAAACCTCTTGGTTGATACACAACCATTATCAAAGATAGCATTAATATAATGTCCAGGAAATAAAGAGCCAAAGAAAGGTCATTTCTATGGAAAGCCAGAAAGACTGCTTTCAACCATAATAATGTTCCTTATCCTAGATAATCAAATTATAACTGTAGCTAGCTGGCTAGATTTTCTTTTTTCATTATATTCCTTTATTTAAGCCTTTCATTAAAAACTAGCTTAAATCTTTTTAATAGTAGGTTGAACACGAATAACAATTTTAAGCTATGTATATGATTCATTCCATTTCAGAGAAATACACCTTCCTCCGACATATCGGTGTGATAATATTTTGAAGATATAAAGGCCTCTGCTTTGCATATTAGTGTTACTAAAAAAAGAAATCGTACCTCCTTCTCTTTTTCAAGTGCTTTTTTCAGTTCATTCTGTTCCTTTAGTGTATTTTCTCTTTGCACTTGAAGTTGATGCTTTAATTCTTTGCAAGTTTTTTCCTTTAAAAAAAAAAAAAAAGACAACTACATTCCACAGAAAATATTTGTAAAAACTTTAAGAAGTTTGGTTTCTAAGCTACACACAAGAAGATAAACTAAAATTGTGCATGAACTAAGAAAGATAAAATCAGACATTTCAATGAAAATACAAGGGGAAGGGCAGCAAAATGCTAAGCATTTCTATTACCAACCGTCAAAATACTAGTTTAACCAACATTAAAAATATTTAGAAAACTTCAAAACCACATTTTTATGTCATAAATTTCATTGCAATTAACTTATCATACTATTTTTAACACTGGCTTCAAGAAAATGGAAGAAACTTACAAAATATTAAAACAATAAATTAAAAAATTAATCACATATAACTTAAGAGGAAAAGTGTATAACAGCAAATGTTTTCTCCAGGCAGAAAGGAACATAAAGGTAACACACTGATATTACATATTTTTAATACTACTAAACACTTTCATTGACCCTCATATGGAGAACAGAGTTTTATTTTTGCTGCTACTGTGTGGTAATCTGGGTTCAAATATTTCTGAGACCCCATTCCCCTGTAAGCATTTCCTGAGACTCTGTTTCTTTTTCTCTACAGTTTAAATATGTTTTATGGTATGTCTAAACACAGTATTACCTGGAGTTTTAGAATATTCAATAAAGAATAAGAGAGTTCACAGTATCCAGAGTTAAAACAGTCAATAAGATTTTTCTGGTCTTTTTTTTGTTTGTTTGTTTCAGGAAAGTGAGTAAGATTTCAACTAGAATTTGCATTCTCTGTGGACATGTCCCCGAGAACAAACATGCTGTAGTCTTTGCCAATTCTAGCATGATACCAGCAACAGAGAAAGACAGCTATATTCACCTGAAAATATCCTCGGAGTCTCAAAGATACACACACACCTCTCATTATCTTGAGCTATCATGAGCAATTCCTTTCCTCATGAGAACTATTTTAAATCATTTAAATATAGTATGAAAAAGCAACAGTGAATTAAGCAGAAAAACCAGTACATTTTAGATAAAATAATCAATTCCACCCAAGAAAGTAAATGCAAACTACTAACCAAATCTAACATAGCAGCTTTGCCTTTCTGATTCTCCTTTTCAAATTCACTTTTGGAGTTTTTCAAAGAATCTGAAACTTTGGATAACTTCTCTTTCACTGTAGAAAGCTCTGTCATTAGAGCTTCTTTTTCCGTCTTCACTTTTTGTAGTTCTGTTACTGTGGTTTGAATTCTGTTATTCAACTCCTTTTGTTGCGTCTTTGCTTCTTCACTTGAACTTTCAAATTCTTTTTTCAGAATTATATTTTCTTGCTCTTGCTTTGTAAGCATTTGCTTGATATTTTCGAGGGCCTCTGATTTTTTTTGTAGGTCCAATTTTGTACTAGATACTCTAAATATTTAAAAGATAACTTTTAAAATAATACATAATTTACCAATCCTAATTGACTATTCAAAATTAATCATGAACATTGATCATATGAAAGAAAAATTTTTAATTAAAAAATGACATTAATCATAAATAATTATTGAGTTTTAAAACTTTTCTACATAGTTCATAAATAAAAATAATTTAATTTCATAAAATCATACAACTGAAAAATGCCTTTGAATATATGACCTGATATGTAGATGATTTTTCTCAAATCAAATAATCAAAACTATCTAATTAAGTGGGTCCCAATTTAATCCACTCTTGTCCACGACAATAGATACCCAAAGAAAACCCTGCATACTGTACATCCTCTAGTCTACAACAGCCAGAAAAGTTTTTCCATGTACCCTAAAGAATATTTCCAAACAGAGAACTTTTCCTCTTCCCTTGAGAACTTCAGACACATCATGTGTTTGATAGCTCTGAAACTTTAAAACATTTAAGCTCAACCCAGAAAAATGTAAAGTAAAAGAATAATGAAATATTTCATTTCAAATATAGAGAAAAGACAAATGACACATAACCATCACCTGCAAAAATCTGACATTAGCATTTACAAATGAAAAGGTAAGAAACGGAGAGAAAGAAACAAACACCATTAACTGTACAGACACAGGGAAGCATTCACATTCAAAAGCTAATTCAGGAAGAACAAACCTAGGCACAAAGTAAGTCTAAGGAAGGAAATACAGATACAAGGAGAAGTAAATGAAATAAAAATTGACAAGTAAAATCAATTAAATCAAAAGCTTTTTATAAAAGTCTGATAAAATTGATAAATCTCTAATTTGACTGATCATGAAAAAAATAAGACAAATTACTACTATTAAGAAGAAAAAGGGGACATTACTACAGATCCTACAGTATATCTAAAGTATAATTTTATGAACATTATCCTAATAAATTTCAAGTTTAGATGAAATGAATAAATTCCTTGAAAGATACAAATTATTAAAACCAACACAGGAAAAAATTAGGATATCCAAATCACTCTCTATTTGCTAAGTAAATTGAATCCCAAATGAAGCAACTCAAGAGAATTCCAGGCCCAGCTGGTTCACAGGGGAATTCCATCAAACATTTAAGAAATAAATAATATCCATCTCATACAAACTCTCTCAGAAAGAAGAAAAGGAAGAAATACTTCTCAGTTCCTCTTTAAGACCAGCATAACTCCAACACCAAAACCTGACAATGATATTAATAGACCATTACAAATGGCCCTCATGAATATGAAAAATTCTTAACAAAGTCCTATCAAATAAAAATAGCAGTATATAAAAACATGATATAGCATGACCAATTAGGATTTACACCAGGAAAACAAGGCTGGTATAATATTAGAAAAATCAATCAATGTAATTGGCCACATCAACAAAATAAAAGAGAAAACTCATATAGTCATAGCAATAGAAGCAGAATAAGGAAGTTGACAAAATTCAGTCTATATACATGATAAGAAACATTTAAAAAAATAAAACTGGGAATAGACAGGATAGTCTTCAATCTGCTAAAGGGAGTCTAGGAAAAATCTACAGCTATCTTCGAACTTAAATGAAACATTTACTATTTCCTGCCTAACGTTAGAAACAATCCATGGACGTCTACCATTACTACTTACATTCAAAATTCTACTGCAAGTTCCAGCCAACAGTACATCAAGAAAAAGACATATGAGGCCAACAGATTCAAAGGAAGAAACAAATTTGTCTATTGTCTATTTAGAAAATTTTAAAAATTCTACAAAACTACTATTAAAACTAAAAGTGAATTTAGCAAGGTTAAAGGACAGAAATCTCTCTCTCTTTATATATATATACACATACACATATATGTGTGTGTGTCAATACATAAGTGTATATATATGAAATATATATAGCATTTTTATATCAGCCATAAGCATGTGGAAATTAAGTTTTAAAAAATTCCCATTTACAATAGCACTGAAAACTATAAAATACTCAGGAATAAATTTTACAAAAGATGTGCAAGACCTCTATGTTTAAAGCAACAAAATACTGTTCAGAGAAATTAAAGAAGACCTAAGTTGTCAGGTGCAGTGGCTCATATCTGGAATCCCAGCTACATAGGAGGCTATGGTAGGAGAATCGCTTGAGGTCAAAAGTTCAAGACCAACTGGGCAACACATCAAGATCCCACTTCTATAAAAGAAAAAGATCTAAGTAGATGAATAGATGTACCACATTTGAGAATTAAAGGGTCAATACTATTAAGATGTTATTTCTCTCCAAATTGCTTTACAGTTTCAATGCAATTCCAATAAAAACCGAACAATTTTATTTGTAGAAATGGGCAAGTTAATACTAAAATGTATACAGAGGCTCGGCACCCATAGAACAGTGGTTACGGTGCCAGCCACATACACTGAAGGTGGTGGGTTAGAACCTGGCCTGGGCCAGCTAAACATTGACGACTACTGCAACAAAAAATAAATAGTCAGGCATTGTGGCAGTCACCTGTAGTCCCAGCTACTTGGGAGGCTGAGGCAAGAGAACTGCTTAAGCCCAAGAGTTTGAGGTTGCTGTGAGCTGTGATTCCACAGCACTCTGAGGGTGACATAGTGAGACTCTGTCTCATCAAAAAAAAAAAAAAAAAAGTTAAGGCAATCTTGAAAAAGTTAGAGGACTCATACCTGATGCCATAAAGCTACAGAGACTATGGCTGTCAATGGGAAAGAGTAATGTATTGACAAGTAATGTATTGTTATCACAGGAAACTCTGTGATAAGAATATTCAGTATGGAGATGTGGGGGAGGCATAATTACACAGAACATACAATTATTAAAACTCATACTGCATACAGAGTTAAAATCTACACATTTAACTGTGTAAATTTTACTTCAATAATTAAAAATAAAAAGGTAAGCTGACACTGGTGTTTACTTTGTGCTCATAAACATAGATCATTTGTCAAAATGAAAAAGATGATTTTTTTTTTATTTTTTTCAGCTTTTTTGGCGGGGCTGAGTTTGAACCCACCACCTCCAGCATATGGGGCCAGCGCCCTACTCCTTTGAGCCACAGGCACCACCCTTTTCTGCATTTTTTTTTTTTTTTGCAGTTTAAAAAGATGATTTCTCTTAAGAAAGAATCCATTCCTTACTTGACAAGGTGCTTCAAAACAGAAGCCTGACCGCTGCTGCTAATATATGTAAACATCCCTACATCTCTGTATTTTTTAATTATACATTAATTTATTCAAATCTGTGAACTCAAACTAATTGTTCACCCCAGAGAAATGTGTACCGTATTATTGTTGAAAAGAAACTAGATGACCTCAATTTTTTAAAACTAAGTTTTCAATCCTTTCCTGTGAAGTTAACTTTCACCATATTATAATGGTTTATTTTTCCTTTACATTAATATCAGCAGTTTATAAAATCAATATAAACATTTAATAAATCTTTAACCACTGTTGATGGCAAAATTAAAACTGTAAGGAAATTTTAATACTTAATTCGTAATTTCCTTCCCTTCATTTATAAGTGAAGGGGCTTAGCTTACATTTCTTTTTCCAGTTCAAGCTGGTTACTCAACTCTGCGGCTCTACGCTCTACTTCTGTGGTCAGCTGTCTCTGCTGCTGCAGATCCTGCAGTGCTTGCTCCTTGCCTGCTTTAACTTCAACAGCATCAGCTTCTAGTTTCTGCAAAAGAAATATCGTTTAGCAGTGTTATAATCACCAGCATTAACAATTACCAATCTCTTATCAAGTATTATAATATTTTTTGTTTACATTCGAATTGGTGTTGACATAACACAAGAAAATAACCAAAAATATGTGTTATAATAAAAAACACATTCTGAAACCCTTATTGAATAAAGGGTTATTGACCTTAGAATCTTTCAGAGGACCTAGGATAAGGCTTTATACCTACCAGGCAGACAGTAGGTATTTACTTTTGAAATTAATTCTGAATAAAAGAATAAACTTAAACATAAATATTGATTACTAGAATAAAAGTTAGTAATTCAACTTTGAAAAGAAGTAACAAGTTCACCCACATACCCATATAAAATATAGTATCCTTTATATTAAAAGTTAACAAAATTGATGTTAAAACTAATTGATTTTAAAATTAAAATGAAGTCGTCATGTCCTTCTCATTTAACACCTGTTGTTCCTGAATATAAAGGCAATTAAATTCTTGATTTTGCTACTTTAATCTCTTGGTCTAGATGACACTGCTTTACTTCACTTATATGTATATGACCTCATACATAGACATATAATTATGTGTACTTTTACAAATTGGCAAAATCAAACCATTAAATGTAAGTTTGAAAATCTACACACAGTGCATTTTCTTACATAGTTGCAATGATTTTGCACACTTGTAGCTCTTACTCAACACCTGTACTGAAGCTATTCATGAAAGAAAAGACATTCCATATAACCAAATTAATTTTATAACAATATTTATATAAAACATACAAAGTACTTTCTAAGATAATAATTACAAAATGTTAAAGAGCTGATAATCACAATAGACACTACGAGATCTAAACAACAACTACTTTTAAAAAGTACTCAAAAAATACAGCTCTTATTACACTCTTAATACACTTAATACACTTCTCAGTAAAAAAGTATTTCTGTCCTTTTTTATTAATACCTAAAGATGTTTGCCATTACTACTATGGTTGGCCATAAAAGAAAAAAAGACCCATAAACAGAAAAGTAAAAGTAATTCTTCTCTCATATTATGTTAGTATGTACACACATATATACATAGACACATCTCATGATTCTACAATTGCACACACATGCTTCACTTAACTGTGGAAATATATAGTAACTTGAGAAATTTTTGTTTAACCAATAGTAGTTCTTTTTTTTGTAGAGACAGAGTCTCACTTTATCGTCCTCGGTAGAGTGCTGTGGCATCACAGCTTACAGCAACCTCCAACTCCTGGGCCTTGGCAATTTTCTTGCCTCAGCCTCCAGAGTAGCTGGGACAATAGGCACCCACCACAATGCCCAGCTATATTTTTTTGTTGCAGTTTAGCCAGGGTCGGGTTTGAACCTGCCACCCTTGGTATATCAGGCCAGCGCCTTACCCACTGAGCCACGGCGCCACCCAGTAGTTCTAATATAAAGGAGAAAAAATTCAAGTCAAATCCTTCTCTGATATGTCTCATCATTTCATCTCTAGCAAATCAAAGTTCACTTGTAGTTGTGTCAAAGTGAAATACAATTTACCATGCCTCAATATGTTTATTATTAAAGTAGAAGCAAAATCCAAGGGTAAAAAATATGAAGTTTTAAAAAAGAAAAAGTCTAGCGTATCTGAAATGTGATATTAGAATAAGAAGATGGAAGAATGATGGAACAGAAGAGATTTCACAATAACAAACCATTGTTGACTTCCTTAAAATTATAGATTAGATCTCTAGTTAGCTGACTTTTGGAAATAGCCATGCATTACAATGGAATCAGTATATATTTAAATGTTCTTTATAATAGCTATCCACCAATGAAGAAATTAAATAAAGACAGAATTAAAAATGAAGAAATGAAAAATTACAAGTAATTTTTAAAAATTTATACAACTTTACCTTTCTTGGTTAACTAAAAATCTTTGATTCCATGTAGGTCATCAGATTCCATACTACAACAGAAAACACTTTGACTTCTTTTATACAAACCTTAATTTGGCCTTCTAGCTTCTCAGTTTTCTGTTCTAAAGAGAGATGTTTCTCTTTATATTCCTTAAGATGACTTTCTAGCTGACTGCAATGTTCTTGCTTGTCTTGTAACTTTGTAGTCACCTGATCCAACTGAGTAGTAATCTTATTTAACTCCTATAGAAAAATACAACCGAAGAAAACTTTGGTAAGGCTTATTATATCATGGTACCCACATGTTCAGTCAAAGTAAAACTGAAAACTCTAACTTTATTTGAGAAAGCATTTGGAGTAAGATCTCAGATACATCTAATCACATATCAGAGGCTGTATTTACCTACTAATATAAAGGACCTGACTTCGCATTGTCTGAAATACTAAGTTTATAGCATAATAGTTTAATAAATTTTTAATGTTTTTCTAGGAAGAATTATTTTAGGAATCAAAAGATAAAAGAGACCATTATGTTCATAATAAAATAATACTTTTATATCATAATTAAATGTTTTCCATGTTCAAGACAATTTTTTAAAATAATCTTTTAAAAAAATTAGTGACTACATCTATGATACTTGTTAAATTCATTTGAATATCCATTTGTACAGAAAGAAAAATGAATACTTGTAAATCTACTACTGCTAACTAATCACTGTTAATGTTTCTATAACCTTCCTTTCAGTCTTTGTGCATTAGTTCCTATTTTTCCTTTGTGCTTCTAAAATAAAATCAGGATCTCACTTTACATACTATTTAATTTTAACCTCCTTTGTTTCTATATAACAATGCGTCATGACTTTCTATTATCTTAAAAATATCATGCACAAGGCTACTTTATTGATATAGCCTATTTTTAAGCCACATCTCTTGCTTTAGAGTCTTAGATTGCTCTTAAATGACCTGCATTTATTAACAGAGATACAAACAAAATCTTTAAAGCTATGGTTATCCCTTAGGATAAAAGACTTAAGTGACCTAAAAAATATGAAAAATTCTTAAGTTCTTAAAAGACATTGCCAAACAGCTCCCTTCCCACCCTACCCAAGAGAGTGAATTAACGTATACCACCATTAATCATGTTTTTAAGTGGCTTTTTATTCCACACCTTCTCCAATCCTCCTGCTATTTAAACACACACACAAACACACTTTTTCTCTATAAAGGCAAATGTATCCCATTATTGCTTAATTTGCAATTATGAATAAACTTGAACATTTCCTAATATAGTTTTGATCTTTTTTGTGTATTCACTTATTCCTTACGTGAAAGTACTTTAAATAACAAGGATATTAACCCTTCATCAGACATATTTCAGAAAATGTTTTATCCTATTGCTACTTATTTTAAAATGTGTTAATACTTTGACAGATAAATTTTACATTTTTATATGGTTATTCTCACAAATATTTTTTCCATCATAATTTCTGACTCTGATCTTGGGCTTTGAAAATACTTTCCAGATGTGTTTAGCAATACTGTAAGTAAAAAACAAGTTGCAGGACTACATATACAGTGTGATACTACGTGCATAGAAGAAAAATATCAGTGTGTGCATACAAACATATATAACTGGGTGTGTATGTATGTTTGCCCAGTGCTTACAGAGGTCTGGAAGGATAAAGCAAACATTCCATCTAAGGAAAAAATGGGACTGGGATAAAAGTTTTTATTTTTTTTAACTTGATATACTTCTTCACTGTTTTCAAAAAGTGGACCAATAACTAGCATTAGTCTTTGAATAACAAGTAAGTTTCAAAAATTCCTACCCAGTAAAGGTAGGAAACATCTACGAGCATTTTGACCTTTATGCTAAAGCAGGAAGCTTCTGTGTTCCTTCCAGCCTGTTGCTTCCTCTTATCCCCCAGGAAAGGAGTAATTCCCATGACGGAGATGGAATACACAGTGCTTTCTTCCTGCTTCCAGGTGCATGCCCCAAGTGCATTTGGGTCATGGCCCAGCCTGCCCATCAAAATCAAATACAGAGATCTGTCTCGCTTGCCTTATCGCTGTTACTTTCGGGAGAAGGCAACTACTCAGCATGTCTCAGCTCCACTCCTAGGTGTAGGTGCGGGGACAAGTACAATAGGAGGAAGCCCAACCACGCTGCACACCAGCTGAGCTTATCTAAAGCTAATAGATGATTCTCTATTTTACCTCCGTCTGTCTGACTTCTGCATCTACTACTCAGCTGGTTCTGAATTCAGGAAGGATTGAAGGGAGATAAGCAACAGTGTCACAGGATTATAGAAAACTAGGTATCATTTTTATACATTTGCAATTTATCCACCAACATATTAGGTTATGGTCCAAAATCCAATCAGGTTCCCTACCTGCTGTTTATCTTGCAATGCATTTTGAGCAGTGTCCAAGTGATTCTGAAGATCAGCTCTTTGAGCAGTTTTCGCTGCTTCTGCTGATAGCAATAATTCAGTTTTGGCTTTAATCTGTAATAAAAATTATGAATTATTTAATTCCTATTTCATTCTTGAGCTCCCCTTGCTTGAATGCACACTGATTTTGTCGCTGAACTATTTTAAGATTAAATCCATCAGCAAAAAAAAAAAAAAAAAATCTATATATTGAAAAATATATGTGGGAAAATCCCCAAAATAGGAAAAAGACAGAAGACTTCTAATACTGTCTGAATAAACAATAAAAGATGTTGTGTCTCTATGACACCAAAATATTTTAGTATCCTTTTGCTAAGAAAGAAAAAATACATATTTTTACTGAGAAGGACCACTGTATTTTTCCGGAAGTGAATACAGAGTATTGAAGTCTGCCTCTGTTCTAAGAAAGTAAATAACTATACAAAAAAAAAAAGATGAATCAAAAGAATTCAAGGACTCAAAAAAGCCAGACAACTAGAATACTTTATGAAATTCAGTATTCTCTAATAACTTCTTCCTTAAAGGATCTTACTTTTGATATTCAGAAAAAAATCAAGAAATTGCATACTAAAAATTCAAGGCTTTCAATAATAAACACACTTTCAATAATATCAAACGAGCACAAGGTTTGTCTTGTTATAAAAAGTAACAGTTTTAAGTATTTGAATATCTCTAAGAAGAAAAACAAAAAGTAAAAAAACAAATACTTAAAATTAATGTAGTTTGAAAAAAAGGATAAAAAAGGGGAGTGATATTCTTTTAGGTGGCTGAAGACGGGATCAATGAACATAAGAAATCTAAGATTTACCTTATAAGGGTATTTTAAGCAGAAAGAAATAGCTCAAAGAATTCTATCTTATAACCATATAATTATTCACAGAAACAACAGCTATATCAGCGTATACATACATCTACACTGAATTAAAAGACTAATGATATCTACACTTTAAATAATACACAATAAGTCTGTACTAACTGATGAAGGTATAATAAACTATGAAGAATATATTTTTGCAAAAGTTGGCTTCATTTATGTGGTATTTCATCTATCTGATGAACCAAAAATTCATAAAATACTTTAACACGTGAGAATCACTTGTGATCTCTCAGTATGGTACGATTCAACGAAGGTGATATACCTTCCAAAGTCATGTAACACCTAAAGAAAATTTGGGAGGATTAAGTAATAACTTCACTGGTTTATCTAGTTTCGGAAATGTTTATGACAGAAAAAAATGTGGCCATTTGTACAGCCAGCCTCTCTACGGGCCCTTTATATATAATAAATTCAGACTAAATACCTATGGCTACAGTGCTAGCAATCTTTGCAATTTCTGTAACAAAGCCCCCAAAGGACAATAAAGAGCCCGCTCGTGAAGCAGTGCCAGACACCTGCACAGTCATTCACCCCGACGCTGCCCTTGATCGTGCTTACTAGGAAGCAACTTGCAGGTAGGACTCAAAGGGCATGGTACAGAACTCAAAATTCAGAAACAGCTTAAAAATCACATGTGTACAGTTAAAGGGATACTCCCGGGAAAAAAAAATCACCATAACTGCATTTGTTTTGTATATTTTTTAAAAGGCAACAGCCAGTCCCTTTGGCCAAGGATTTTTGGTTGACACAGCTATTAAAGGCACTTAAAGCACGACATTTTTAATCAGAGACCTAATTCTTAAAAGAAAACAGTCTATTTCATGAACTAATACTAGTTTTAAAAGAAGTTAAAGGAGTCTTAGGGGAAAAAAGCCTTAAACAAATAACTACAGGTAACATTTTTTAAAGACTAATGGCAAGGAGGTTAAGTAAGGAAAATTGAGGGATTTCATTACAAGGACTAGTTCTGAAATGAATAGCAGCAGCAGTCTTTTGTAAATCCTTTTTTACAATCTTTTGTAAAGGGAAGAATCCTGCAATGCAAAAAGAATAAACTGTCCTAATACATCTGTTCATTCATACTCCCTCCTCCCATTCCTTCTTCCTTCCCCCTCCTTAAATTGGACATCCACATATTGGGTTATCACATAACACATCTAACAAATAATGGTATTTAGAAAACTGAAGAAAATATGCACTCTTCCCAAGTTCTAATAAAGTATATTGGTTATATTATTTTATTATATTTCTTATTTCCAACAGAATCATTCTCCAAAGTAAAATCAAGCCTTAGAAATATTTTTATAAATTTCACTTCTGTAGCATAGAATGAGAAACCAGTGACGAAAGAAACATGTCTTACTGCCCACCTGTCACTGACTCACTGAGCAAAAATGCGATATAGATTTCCTAAAGGATATATATTGAAATACCTAATGCTACCTAAAAGGGTATTGTTTTTTCAAATCAAACCTTTAAAGGAAGATTTTAAAAAGCCAGAGACAAAACTATTTAACACAGAAATCTAATGACACAATATCAAACAAATTTGGACTTCAAAAATAAGAAAAAAAATTTGCTCAAAACAAAGAAAAGCTAAAAAGATTCATTGGTTTCAGAAGGTATACCTGGCTGAGACTACACAAACAGGGAAGGTCAACAAACTGTCTAGACACAGCCTTTATCTAATTTGTATTCTTAGTTTTTTCTTATTAATATGCAAGGAAAAAAGAGAGAAAGAAGCAGAATTTAAAATATCTCAGAGCCTAAAACTGGTTCTTGTTACATACAAACTTACTGAACAGCGTAATTCAATATTACCTGTATGTCAAGCTGGGAGACCTTCTCCTTGCTTTCATTTAATTGACTGTTTAATTCATTGATACTGGTTTCTAGGGAAAGGACACGGTCTTGTGCAGCTCTAAGATGCGCCTTCTGCTCTTGTACCTGATCATGCAAATTCTCCTGGGCTTGTTTATGGCTTTCTGACTGATTCTTCAGCTTCTCTGATAGCTGTGTTACCTGTCATGCAAAGCAAGACTAATTATGAAGTTCACAAATGATATAACAAAAACTAAGAAACCCCAGTTTAAGAACCAGGAGAATACTGAATTGTTCTATGATAGGTTATCCCAAATTTTTTCAAGTATGTACATCTTTCCAAAAATAAGGAAACATATACATCATATACCTCAAATCATAAGAAATAAAGACACATTATTTTAAAAATATCTCTGAGCTATAATTTATACAAAATAAAATTCATCCAATTTAAGAATACTGATATTCATTTAAATAACCATAACTACAATCAAGAGAGAACATTTCCATTACCACAAAATGTTTTCTTGTGCATCATTTCCCCACTCCCATCTCTACCCTCGGCCAATCACTGATCTAATTAAGTAACTCTAAATTAAGAAGATTTCCTTATATGTTCTACACATTTCTAAATTATCATACATGGGTGGTGCCCATAGCTCAGTGCGTAGGGTGCCAGCCACATACACCCAAGCCAGCAGGTTTGAACCCAGCCTGGGCCAGCTAAATAACAATGACAATTTCAACAACAACAACAACAAAAATAGCTGGGCACTGTGGCAGGCACCTGTAGTCCCAGCTACTTAGGAGGCTGAGGCAAGAGAATCGCTTAAGCCCAAGAGTTTGAGGTTGCTGTGAGCTATGATGCCACAGCATGCTACAGCAGGCAAGAAAGTGAGAGACTCTGTCTCAAAAAAAAAATAAAAATAAAAAAATAAATTGTCATACATATATACACACACACACACATATATAGCGAATGTTTTTTTCCACTCTGTGTCTGGGCTTTTTTTTTTTCATAATGGTATCTTTTGAAGAGCATACTTTGTACAAAATTTAGATAAAATCCAATTCACCTGATATTTCTTTGAATTTGTTGAGTTTCTTGAATCTATAGGCTAATATTTTTAATCGAACTTCAAAACTTTTCCATCATTATTTCTACAGATACTTTTTATCTCCCTGCCCTCTGTGATACTAATTACATGGACGGTAGCTCCCTGATACTGCTCCAGGGTCAGCATGAGCTTGCTTCTTCCCCAACCCTACTTCTTTCTATCCTTCACTACGAACGGATTCTATTGCCTTGTCTTCATGTTCACTGGTTTCTACCTGCTTCGTCTGGTCACCCATCCAATGAAATTTCCATTTCATGTGTTTTTATATTTTTATGTCTGGAAGTTCTTCTGTTGTTTTTTTTTTTATCATTTCCACCTCTATCTCTTCTATTTTACTTTTTCCTTTATATCTTTGAGTATATTTTAAGAATTGTTTTAAAGGACTTGTCTGATGATTCCACCAACTCTCATTTCAGGATCTGCTTCCATTAAACGATTTTTCTCTTGGTTATTACATTGTTTCTGCTTCGTCATACATCTAGTACCTTTTCTTATGACCAGTCTGGAATTAGAACCATCTGGATTGTCTTCTTTTAAAGAATGATGTTGAGTTTTGTCCCAGCTGGTAGTTAACATGTTGGTAGTTCAAATGGGTCCTTCTGAGACTTGTTTTTATACGTCATTAGGTCAGGCACATGGTAGCTCGGGTTTCTATCGAATGCTCAAGAATTCAACCACATCTTTCCTCAGACTGGCTGGAACGTGCACATCTCCCAGCCCTGGGCGAGCTCTGTAACTTTTCAGCCTGCAGCTCCCTGATATGATTCATTGCTTGGCCTCAAGGAATCCAACTTTATAAATGCAAAGCTCAGCACTCAACCAAAGCCTCAAATGGATCCCTACGCAGATTTCTAGAGCTTTTTCTCTGCATTACTCCTTTCTCTCTGATGGTCTGTCCTGAAAACGTGGGCTGCCTTAACCTCCCTGAACTTTAGTCTCTCACTTAAATTCAACCTCTCCCACCTCAGTTCAATAAGATCACTATGCTTCCCTTGGATTCTCCAATCTGCACCACAGTCTGAAAAATGTCTCTAGGTCAAAAGTTAAGAGTGGTCAAAGAGTTCACCTCACTTGTTTTTCTTCTTTCAGGGACCACAGCCCTGAATATCCATTGTCCAACTTCTGAAAATGGTGGTTTTTATACATTTTCCCCACTTATCTAATTGTTAATGGTAGGAAAGCTAAATAGATATCAGTTACTCCAACATGGCCAAAAGTAGAAGTATATAGACTTACTTTATTCTTTTTTAAAAAATACATGCCTTCCTGAACATATGTGTGTGTAATAAGTAATGTCAAGTTGTATACAACCAAAAACTAGTCTGAAGAATTCTTCGGACCAGGCATAGTGGCTTATATCTGTAACCCTAGAACTTTGGGAGGCCAAGGTATAAGGATCACCTGAGGCCAGGAACTCAAGATCAACCGAGGCAACACAGAGAGACCCCATCTCTATAAAAAAATAATAATAATAAAAACATTACGCATGGTGGCATGTAATCCCAGCTACTCAGGAGGCTGAGGTAGAAGGATTGCTAAGCCCAGGTGTTCAAAGGTGCAATGAGCTATGATCCTACCACTGCACTACAGCCTGGGAAATAAGGCAACAAAGCAAGTCCCGGTTTCTTTAAAAAAAACGAAGAAGAAGAAGAAGAAAAGGGAGAAGGGGGGAAGAGGAGGAGAAGGAGAAGAAGAAGAATCATTTTTCAAAAATAATTTTGAAATTGGGGGAAAAAAATCTGTTAAATTCTCACTCCCAAATTAGAAAAATAACATGGCTTTCTGATACTTTGTTTTAAATACTTTCTTATTTAGGTAATGATTTTCTTATTAAATAATTCCTCCAAAAGTACAACTGTGAATTCTTTTCTGTTTGAAAGTATATTAATCTAAATTTTATAATTTTCTCTTAAATGACATACGAACGTTTGAATAAGCTTACCAAAATTATTAGCTACATATTATCCAAAGACATACATTATCAAAAATAAGAAACTGCTAAGTCTGTGTATTAATCAGTACACAGTAACAACTAACATTTAATAAGTACCTTTAATTTAGGAATGTATTTTGTTATTGATTCTGTTTTAAATGTCAGAAAATGCCATGAGGCAAGTGTGCATGCTTAATTAACATCTCCACTTTTCCACTAAGCTAATGAGGTGAAATTATTCACCTGTAATCACACAGGCAATAATTTATATCCATGGACATGAGCTGAGAATTCCCTTTGTTTAAATCACATTAAATAACTTTTACAATAGCAATCCACCTCTTAAGGTAAATGAGGTGTTACTCATCAAAATACATTAACACTTAAAATGTGCTAAAAAGAGGAAGAAAAAAGAATCATTTAAAATGAAACATTTAGTAAGATTTAGTGAGATAGAAGGAAATTTGAGAAATGTATTTTACAAGCTTACTTGTTCCTGTAACGTATGGTTTTTTTCTTGTAACTGATTAAGAACAGCCGTCTCCCCTTCACCAGCCTGAATTTTTGCATAAAGATCTTCTCTTTCTTTTTCCAGTAGTGAAATATTTTCTTTACTCTTCTGTAATAAGGCTTCCAGGTTCTGGATCTTTTGGTCTTTATCACCTATTTGACGTAGTACTTGTTCCAAATCATTCTGTAAAGAATTGAAAACTACTACTTTAAGTATAGAGAACTTTCGAAAAGTTACTCCTCAAACATAAAAGGACTGATACTAAATTTAGTCTTACATTTTTAAAAACTAATTATTGCACTTTAACATGGAAGATTTCAATAATTAGAACAATATATTTAACAACATATTATTGATCATGAGCCTGAATTTAACAAAAGCCCTTCCATTGGCCGCATTCTTCTGCTGAGACTCTAACATCGCCTCCTACTACTCTTCTCATCCATTTCACAAACATAAGACTCATTATTCCTTAATCATGACAGGCACACTCCCACCTTGGAGCCTTCCCACTAACTGTTCCTTCTGCCTGGAACGCCTCGCCCACAGTCATGTGGTTACCCCCTCTCCTTCAGATGTTTGCTCAAATTTCACTTTCTCAATCAGGCCTATGCTGACCATTACATCTAAAATTGCAGCCTTTCCCAGTACTCCCTGTCCTGGTTATATTTTTCTTCCCATACTGCTTCTCTTCTAAACATTAAATAATTTACTTATTTTTCATGCCTATTTCCCTCCTTCTACACTCCTTCCCCTAGAATGTATGCTCCACAAAGGTGGGGATTTTTGTCTATTTTATTCATTGATGTATCCAAGATATATGACATATATGTCCTAAAATATTTATTAAATAGAAAACTAAATGCCTTCTAACTTACATACACACGCTCACTTTAATACCTCAGCAGAACTCTTCTATTAACATAAAAAGAAATCCCTCTTCTACTCTACCAAGGACCTTATGTTACACAGAGGACAAAGGCATAGCCTGCCTCCGTAACATCCACTGACATCCTTGGGCCACCTAACCCATAGCCTTAGCCTCTGCCTCAACCATTTTAAGAGAGTCAAAGAGCCTCTAACCAGTACAGGGCCCTAACCAGCCTCTCTATAAATCTTGTAGTAGCCCACACTACCTTGCTAAGACAGAGCCAGGAACCACGTGGTCCTCTCAATGATGTGGGCCACATTAAAATATTGAGGTCGATCATTTTCAAGCACACTTCTCATCCTTGTAAGCTTTGGTCAGATAATAAAAGGACCTAACCTCTCTGCTTTCAGCTTCTGCGCCTACCACCAATAACTTCTCCCTCCACATTTTTCTAATCTTCTAGAAACTCAGTTCCAGGCCTAAGCTTTCTCCCATAAAAGTTCCTGTATTTCTAAGTCTTAAGTGAAATTTGGTTCTCACTTTCAAGATGTCAGTAAGGCCTATTCCACTGGGCAAGCAGAGAAGGTTGACCTTTTCCTGGTGGTTCAGTGATATTATTCTCTCCCTCATGTAGAAGCTTTTTGTGAGAGTATGCCATTTGTTTATTTTACCCTCTACTCTTTGTTGCTATTATCTATAAATCCCTACCTCATTCACTGAAGACTTGAGACCTGATTTAGTCTTTCTCTCAATCCCAATTTCTGCCAATTTCCTGGGAAATACAAAATACATAAAGAATTAAGAGCATAACCTCACATATGTATCAACTTAATTCCTGGACTCATTCTATATTTGAATCACATATATAGGACCTTGTAAAAATTTGAAATGGTTCCAGCCAAATATTTCCAACTCTCCTACTTTGTGAGGACAATTTCTGTCTTCCTGTTTCATGACCTCATTTCTACTCTGCAATGTCAGAGACCTCGATTTCTAGTTTATTCAGCATAAACCTAGCTTCTCCTCCTGAAACTCAGACATGGATATGAACTAACTAACCTTATCTATTTTTCAACCACATTCTTCATTTCCTTTCACCCCTAAATTTGTGAGACAGCCAGTCCCCAAAACGTCCAATTGTAGATCAATATTACGATCTTCTTTTTCCACTCCTTTGCTTTACTGTTAGAGTAAAATCACAAACCTCAAGGGATTAGTGCTGTTACAAATTTCTGGGTTCCAACTTCCATTATGGATGGGGGCGTGTGGCTCTCAGGTAGAGTTAGCGCTCACCAACATCCATTACGGTATATACTCAGAATCATTTTGTCAATCTTACTTGAATGAGGTCCTTAATCTCAAACATTCCCCTCAATAACCACCTAAAACCTTTGATATTCTCCGCAAGTTCTCAATCTCTGCTTGCCTGATTCAGCTATTACTCTCTTGAACTTCACCCAGAAAAGTGAGATTTGTCAGGGATCTTGATTTTCGATCCCTTTACCTATAAAATTATATTTTTTAAGTATATGTCTATGTATATACACACACATATATATTTGCCTCCTTTCTTCAAGCTTCAGTGGATAAGTTCCAGTTCACCCTCCCCCATGGCCTCTGTGAGAACAATACCTTACTCCTCACCTCTCCTCCAATGTCCTTCAATAACTCTCTCTTACAAGTCCCTTTGCCCCAGACTTTAAACACACCCACGTTTCTCTCATTCTCACAAACACTCTCCAGACCAATGCTCCCTTCCAGTGTCTGCCAAGTCTTTATCATATTTAAATTTCAAAAGAAATTTATACTTACTTTCCTAACTCCTTAATCTCAGGTCTATTTCATCAAAAATCAGGTTTTCATCTCTATCATTTTATTGAAATTATGTTTAACGAGGTTTGAAATTTACTACTAAATTGCTTAATCTAATGGATATTTTTCATGTATTAATACACTGAGCATCCCCGCCATCCACCCACATTTGACGTTGCTTTTGCCTCTCCCTAATCCCTTTCTTGGCTCCCCCTAACCACCCCTATGGGTCTCTCTTGGGCCTCTCTTTCACTACCAACCCCCCATATAAGTGCTGATATTCCTCAGAAGTCTTATGTTAGCAAATGGTCTATTTTTCTCACTATACTCTCTCCCAGCTGATCACATCTGCTATAGTTTGGATTCTGATCCCCAGTGTTGGAGGTGGGGCCCAGTGGGACACATTTGGGTCACGGGGTGGATCCCTCATGAATAACTTGGTGCTGTTCTGGCATGCAGACTGGTGAGTCTTGCTCTGTTAGTTCCGGTGAGAGCTGGACCCCTCCCCTCTCTCTTGCTTTCCCTCTCTGGCTACAAACTCTGCACAAGAGGCTGCCCTTGGCTTTCTGCCATCAAGCATCCTGAAGCCCCCATCAGAAACAGACAAGGGCACCATGTTTCTTGCAGTCTTTATAACTGTAAACTAAATAAGCCTTTTCTCTTTATAAATTACCCAGTCTTAGGTATTTCTGTATATCAACACTAATGGACTAATATAACATTTATTGTGATAATTCCATTTATCCCCTATATACTGATGTCTTTCTCAGCAAATATGTAACATAATCTCCTCCTCCAAACTTTAAATTAATATATCCCATTAGTTTCTTCAGACACGTCCAAAACTGAACTCATCGTGTTCTCTCATAAAATGGCCATTTGTCTCACATGCGCTAACACAGTCGATGACACCTCCATTTACCATGTACCCAATGTCATCCACCTAGAAGTCATTCCCTTTCTGCCTCACCTCCTGTATCTAGTAAGTCAACAAGGCCTACTTATTTATTTTACCTCCCTTCTCACATTTGTCCCCGTGAACTTACCGATATCTTGAACTAAGATCTTGACTATTTTTTATCTGAACTACAGCAGGTATTAGTCTCTTTCCTAATCTCTTATTTCAGAATATTCCCTCCCAAATCCATCTTTCATGCAACAACATGAAAAATTTATTTAAAAATCTGACTATGGCAATTCCTTCTTAAGATCATCAATAGTTTTCCATCTTCAAATACAAATGCCACATTCTCTAACTGAACTCTAACTTTAAACTCCAACAAAACTTTACAGTTTAGTTCACACTAGCTTCAGTATCCCTGTCTTTGACTTCTCACTATCACCATTTTGTACCCTCAAAGTATCTACTCATCCTACTCACAATGTCACTTCTAAGAAGTTTTCCATGACCACTCTTTCCCAGACTCCGGGTTAAGTAACTGTTCTCTGTGCTACCATAATAATTTTATATACACACCTAAAACTATACCCATGGCATCTCTTTAATCAGTCTTGAGGACTTTTCATGTTTCCATAAGGAACTTCATCTGGCCCCTTTCTCATCCTTTCACATTTCTCTCCAGGGAATAAAAATTTACTTTTATTAGATGATGTGGAATAAGGAACTAAGCATGGTCAACTGAGCCCCTACTTCCCTATCAGGGGTTCCCCTGTCAGTGTTGAGAGGCAACCTGCCTAAAACAAGCTAAAAGGTGATCACTTCCAGCTTTGTTTGTGGCTAGAATAACAAATTTAATTCTGCGGTACGATATGAGAAAGCCCATGCTAAATTGTCCATACTAGCTTTACCGTCCTATTTCTTTCCTGTCCTTTACAGTAAAACTCCTAGAGTTATCTATATTCACTCTATCAAAATATTCTCTCTTTTCTCATAAACCTTCTCCAGTCAGGCTTTTGTCTTTCCTTCTTTTCTAAATTTCTCCTATCAAGGACATAAATGACTTCCATGTTGCCAAATCCAATGGTATTCTTGGTCTTCACCTTGCTTGGTCTCCATCCATCCACATGGCCTAGGCCGAAATCCTTGGAGTCATCCTTGACCTCTCTCTCAATACTGTACATCAGTCTATCAGTAGCACAGCCTGCTTTACTTCCAAATATATGTACAATCAGACCACTTCTTACTGCCTACACTTTTCTACTCCAGTCCAAGCCACATCATTTCTTATGTGGATTATTACAGCAGCCTCTTAGCTAATTTCTATTTTTACTGATGTACCCTTCCAGCCTACTCTCAATACAGCAGCCAGAATAATCCTGCAGAATTTTAGGTCAGATCATTGTGTTAGTTTGTTCAGAACCTTCCAATGATTTCTCATTTTACTCAGAGTAAAATAAAGTTCTTAGGAGGTTCTACATTTTCTGATGATATCACTTCTATTACTAGGCCCCTCCTAACTCTTCTGTCATTTCTGCACTCCAGCTACTGACGTCTTGTTACTCCTGAGATAAACTCCAGATCTTTCAATGTACCGATGTTCTTCTCTCAAACACCCACATGGCTCACACTCTTCCTTCCTTCAGGCCTTTCATCTTCATCAACTAACACTGCGGTCCCACCTTCAATCCCCCAGATATTATCTACTCCCTCTCTCTCCTTCTTTCATTCCAACAGCACTTTTTACCGCTTAATATGCTAAATGTTTTGCCTCTTTATCTCATTTACTGTTTCTCTCCCTCACTAAGCTCCAAGACAGCCAACAGTTTTGCCTGTTTTGTTCCCTGCTGTGGTCATAAAACCAGTTCCTTGGTTAAGAGTAGACATTAATAAATATTTGTTGACTGATCAAATAAAAGAACAAATAAATGAATCCAATATTTTGATCTCAATGCACTTGCCTCTCTCCAAACTCAGAAGGGAGAGGGAGGCATATTACTTACTGCCTCCCTTAAACCACAACATTGTTCTAGGTACATATTACTGGGTTGCCATCCTGAAGGGCAGGCACTGTATCTCTTTATTCTCAACCCTGAGCCAAAGCAATCAATAATCTTCAGTAAATTAGTAAAAGAATGAGTTAATAAATAAATACCAAAGTCAAATTCATTTCAAACATTTGGGCAACACCCCCTCAATAAAACAAAAAACGTAACTTCTGTCAATATTCTAAGATATGCTGTAGACTTGGTATACATTTACCTAATAAACAATAAATTTAAATATTTTACAGGAGTTTATTTACAATATACTTATTTGTAACAAATAAGTTTTAACTTTTTAAAAACTTTTCAACATGCCAACCAAAAGAAAAGGAATTTTCTGATTACCTGGATACTGAAAATTATAAAAAATTCTCATAATCAAGTATTTTTCATTACCTAGCTTCACAACAACAAAAGAATAATGATTTGCTTTAATTTTTGTTTAAAAGGCCAATAATTTATTTTATTTTTTTTGAGAAGTCAAGGGTGACATTTATTACTTTCTTGAACATTAAAAAATTTACTTCTAAAGTTATATTCTGTTCTAGAAGATTGGTTATAATGGCTATTTTTACCCCAAAAGGCCAACAATTTAAATAATGTTTACCTGAGCTTCTCGAAGCTTTGCAGTAGTGCTTTGCTGAAGAGCCTGTTGTTCTTGATGCTGTTGCTTTGTTTTTTCTAACTGATGCTGCAATTCTGTAGAATTTGTTACTTTTTCCTTCAACTTAAAAAAATGTAGGCTGTCAGGTGACATTTAAAGGCATAATACTATTAAACATAAATACTACGTATTTGGCACTACAATTCTCTACTACGAACGGAAAAATAAATTCAGACAATATATGAGAGCAACTTTAAAAGCATAATCTCATTACTTATATAGAATCTTCATCTCATGTACCCACTACATATAGACTATAAAAAAAAAATACGTATCTTTCTCCAGGTTGGTATTTATTGTTGTTTTTTATAAACCATTAGGATCAAGGAATTAACTACATACAAATTATCTGTAATAATAATCTAAACCATAGTATCAGTATTAATTTTATTTTCTTCCATAATAGTCAATTTCCATAATGTATAATAGTTGGGAAAGAAAAGAATCATTTACCACCTCTAAAATTATAGGTCTAAAAGAAAATTTATTGCTGAAGCTACAGATTTTTTTTTTAAGCTACAGATTTTAACACAGAATATTTGTTCAATTCCAACAAAAGACATAATCTGATAATATATATACCATACCCAAATAATGGATACCATTTTTAGCAACTATAATTAGTTTAGCATTCAATCATATACTAATTTTTTTTTTTTTTTTGAGACAGCATCTCAAGCTGTCACCCTTGGTAGAGTGCCGTGGCGTCACAGCTCATAGCAACCTCAGACTCTTGGGCTTAAGGAATTCTCTTGCCTCAGCCTCCCAAGTAACTGGGACTACAGGCACCCACCACAATGCCTGGCTATTTTTTTGGCTGCAGTTGTCATTGTTGTTTGGCAGGCCCGGGCTGGATTTGAACCCGCCAGCTCAGGTGTATGTGGCTGGCATGCTAGCAGCTTGAGCTACAGGTGCCGAGCCCATATACTAAATTTTTAAAAGTGAAAATCCTTAAAGGTAAACTCAAATTATATATGCATCTACTACATGTGATTCATGACCCTCACCAACAGTTCATAGTTCACTGTTTCATTCCTAAGTGGTCCTTTCTGGGTAAGAGGAGTCTAATAGGCTGACACGGTTTCACCCCCAGAGTTATTCCTTCCTAAAGCTGAAACAATAGTCTTCTTTATGCATATTTATTAAGAATTTTGGGGAATACAATCCCAGCAAAAATGACTTAATATAGTTAATAAGACATTAGTTGGTAGTAATAAATGTTGTATTTAAAAAAAATTTTTTAAGTCCAATAACAGATCTTGACCATTAAAAGACTCCTTAGGTCTATCAGTTGACTTGGTAATATAAACTCACTTGAAATACTAGCTTACCTGTTCTTCTAAACGAGAAAGTTTGAGCTGCAAATCGGCCACTTGCTGCTCTTTATCCATCAACTTTTCACTTGACAGCTGTCTCTGTTCCTTCAGCCGACCATGAGCTTCTCCTAGTTGGCGCTCTGTCTCCAGAAGTTTGCTATGTAACTTTTAAAAAGAAAAAAAAAGTGTGTACATATGCATAAACACATACACACCCCACCAGCTACTCTCCAAACACTGTTTTATTTTTTACCAATATAAATATAATATCTTAATTTGGATGACACTTTGGGGAAACCTAAAAAGTGCAACTGAATTTTAATCTCATAAATTATAACAGATCACATAAAATTGTGATTAAACATCATAGTTTATGTTTCATTGTTCTCTTTATTTTATATATGTATATTTTATTAAATCATGACTGTGTACATTAATGCATTTATGGGGTACAATGTACTGAATCAATAAACAATGTAGAATGCTTATATCAAACTTGTTCTCTTTAAAAAAAATAGGGGACCAGGGCTGACATTTGGATATGTATATAAGTGTTGGAATCATTTAATAAACTTATGAAATGAAACTTGAAAATTAAGTCCTTCAAAGCACGCTCAGATCTATTCCACAGTACTTATTTATTTTTTTTGTATTTTTAAATCTCTTCAGCGATTCTTGTTGGCTTTCCATAGTCAAGAATCACTGCAGTTGCCTTTTTACATTTGGGTATTGGATAGAGCCCAAAGTATTCCCAAGTCCACAAATTGGCACAGAATTTCTTAAAAAAAAAAAAAAAAAGCAAACTATTATATACTCTTCTTAAATGTTAGGTGACCCTCATTTATTAATTTTAAAAATGCTACCCACTTAAAACTAAAGGAGAAATTTGAGGCTCGGCGCCTGTGGCTCAAGCGGCTAAGGTGCCAGCCACATACACCTAAGGTGGCTGGTTCAAATCCCCAGCCTGGGCCCACCAAACAACCATGGCTGCAACCAAAAAATGGCCAGGCGTTGCGGCGGGCGCCTGCAGTCCCAGCTACTTGGGAGGTTGAGGCAGGAGACTCGCTTGAGCCCAGGAGTTGGAGGTTGCTGTGAGCGTGATGCCATGGCACTCTACCCAAGGGGATAGCTTGAGGCTCCGTCTCCAAAAAAAAAAAAAGAAATTTGACCTGAAGCTATTATTTCCTCTAATACCACCAAAAATACGAAAGCTGGTTTTTCCTGGAGCAAAGGGGGACAGAAAAGGAGTTTTTTCCTTTTTCTTTTTTCATAAAAAAAAAAAAAGAAAATTTTATATTAATTTCAGAAGAATTACTGCAAAAGTGTTGAGAGCACAGAACAAAAGAGTAGCCTGGAGATGAGGATGCAAGTGAGACATTTGCTAACCATGCATACACACTAGCGAGCTTCTGCACAGACGCACAACACATAAAATCAAATGTCTGTGCCCCAGTAAAACTACATGTGATAACAAGCACTCTAAGTAATCACCTGCAATCAAAACTATTCATGTTAAATCTGAAAAGATTAAGAATCTACAGTCTTGGATGGCACCTGCGGCAAATCTGGCCTTGGCCAAACTGCACCAAAAAATAGCCGAGTGTTCTGGTGGGTGCCTGTAGTCCCAGCTACGCGGGAGGCTGAGGCAAGAGAATTGCTCTAGCCCAAGAGTTGGAGGTTGCTGTGAGCTGGGATGCCACAGCACTGTACCGAGGGCAATATAGTGAGACTCTGTCTCTAAAACAAACAACAAAAAAAAATCTACAGTTTTTGCATCATATTTTCTATGCCCTATAAATTTTATACATATAAATACATCTTATATTTTTTATACTCACACATCTCTCTATAAAAACTTATAATTGGCAAAGAAAAACTAAAGTTCTATAAGAGATCTTGGATACCCACTAATTTCTTCAGCAAAACAATTTGTGTCTATCAGAATATTCTTCATGAAGAAAACTAAAGTTGTATTTCTAAGATAAAATATTGCTTTCATCTAACTAAAAGACTAATCAGTAACAGAGGATACACATTTATTTTATCCTTGTCCTTAGCCAGCACCCTCGTGTCTCTCTCTTTATTCTTCTCTCCCCTCTTCTTTGGGATTGAGAACATAAACTCAGGTTTTACAATAAACTTCTAAACCAGCAAACAGAAAACACTGGGAATTAGCACTACAGAAACCAACCAAACCTCTCCTAAACTCACTAAAAGAATTAGGCCCATTCCTGATACATAAAAACAAAGGAGACCTTCCAAGCACTCTCATATTTCAAGCACCCATGTGCCTCATCTCTTACAAATAGGCAGCACACGTCTACTTCCTAAACTTGCTGTAGAAGAATCTCCTGATATCAGTGTTAACACACAGATAATCAGACTTCTTCCCTAGAAGTTTAGATTTAACAAATGCAAGCTAGAGCTCAAGAATTCATGTTTTTATAACAAGAATTAGACAACGGTTAGTTTCAAGAAAGTTCAGAAATCACTTACCAAAATCAATACTTAAAAAAGCAGCAGTTACAAATCTATTATAATTACACAAGAAACTTTCAAATGTGCCAACATCCAGGCTTATGACAGAAATTCTGATTTAATTGGATCAAGAGTAAGGCCATAATATTAGTGATTTTAAAAATCGCCCCAGGAGATTCTGACACAAAAAGTTAAAAACCACTGAATTAAAGACAATTATTGTTTTACAGTAGAAAGTTACTAATGGGGTGAGAAAAAGAGCTCTGTATCATAAATAACTCTGTCATTCATTACTGTCCAACTCGGGATAAATCCTTAATCTTTAATAAAATAAAGAAATGAATCTCAAATTAATCTGCTGAAGGGTAAAAGCAGGCCAAAGTATCTTAATTATGTCTCTATCATTTTAGAATAAATAAGTTAAAGAAAATGATTATATTAAGAATAAAAATAATACATGGGCCAGGCACAGTGGCTCACACCTATAATCCTAGCACTCTGGGAGGCCGAGTCAGAAGGATTGTTTGAGCTCAGAATTTAAAGATAAGCCTGAGCAAGAATAAGATTCCATTTTTACTAAAAATAGAAAAATTATTAGCATGCAGCTATAGTTCCAGCTATTTGGGAGGCTGAGGTCAGAGGATCAATTGAGCTGAGAAGCTTGAGGTTGCAGTGAGCTATAATGATGCCACTGAACTTCACCCAGAGCAACAGAGCAAGACTTTGCCTAAATAAATAAAGTTAGAATTAGTAGAATGGCCTATCCTAAGTCATATTTTGAGATATACATATATATAAGTTCTCTAACAAATTCAGTTTTATAAACTTACATAATTTTCCATTTGATTATTATATGCCAGACCCTATTCTTCACAAATACTAATTTAATCCTCACTACAACCCTATGAAGAAGGTTCCATTACTATTCTCATTTTATAGATGAGTAAACTGAGGCACAAATTCAGTAACTTACCCAAGATCCCACAGCTTGCAGGCCACAGAATTGGAACTCAGGCAGTTAGTTCCTAAATCTATGTTTACAAACCACATACTACTCCAGAGAAGCCAATTTAGATAATTTTTTTAAAATTAAATTGATGACATCTATTCTTTTAATTATGTAACAGATTATTACATGCACCTCTGTAGCTATTTTAGAAGTGCTTGTGAACATAAATATAAAGAATATAGGTTACTTTCCTTTCGAGTCCTTTGTCAACAACTGCCAGCTATCTAAATTTGTCAGCACCATTACTGGTGCTGAGGATAGATCAGTGAGCAGAACAAACCCAGTTCATGCCCATACTCTTCCAGGACATTGGAGAAAGTTACTGAAGGTGAAGTTCATTTCTATCCTTCCAATAAGCACTTGCTGAAAGCCCGTAGTGTAGAGGCTGAGAAGAGTACAGAGCAAAACAAATTTCTCACATTCTGGAGCTCACAGTCTAACAGGGATGGTGGACAGCATGCAAGTAAACAAAAAACTAATCACACAATGTAAAGTGCTAAGAAGAAAAAACAGCTGGTCATATAAAGAAGGGGCCCAGAAGATAGGGAAAACAAGCTATTTAAATAGAGTGGTCCCAGAAGGTTTTATTGAGAAAATGATGCTCAAGCCAGCCTTGTGAAGAACCACAGTCAAGAATACTGTAACATTCAGGGAACTAAAAGTAGACCTACCATTCAATCTACTAGGTATATACCCAGATGATCAAAAATTATTTTACAACAAAGACATTTGCACCAGAATGTTTATTGCAGCTCAATTCATAATAGCCAAGGCATGGAAACAGCCCAAGTGCCCGTTGCTCCATGAATGAATTAACAAATTGTGGTATATGTACACCATGGAATACTATGCAGCCATAAAAAAGATGGGGACATCACATCCTTTTTGTTTACCTGGATGGAGCTGGAACATAGTCTTCATAGTATATCTCAAGAATGGATTAAAAAATATCCAATGTACTCAATACCACTATGAAATCAATATATAACCATCTATACACTCATACAAATGCAAAACATAACTATAGTCCAGAAAGTAGGAGGGAAGAGGAGAAAGAGGGGAGGGGAAGGGGGACTTGGGAGGAGAGAGGGTATTTGGGGGACCTCATCTAATGTGCATGATGCAATGGTACATTTCAAAACTATTAAGAAATGAGTATAATTGTGATGGATGTGTTACTTAGTTCAATGTAAGCATTTCACATTGTATATCAAAGCAGTACCCTAAACCCCATAAATGCATCAATGTACAAAGTTATGATTTAATAGAAAATTAATTTTAAAAAAATTTTTTTTGAAAAAATAAATACTGTAAGAAGAAAAACCATTGACCAAAGCACCTATAGCAGAAAACAGCCTGAAGCGTCATTGTGTCTGAGGAACTGAACGATCAACTTGGCTTCACAGTGGTCTGAAAGGAGTCTGAAAACAGTGTGGCCATACTATTAACATATATGCAGAGGCTAACGTGTCAGAAAAAGAAATGTGGATTCAATTCAAAGTACAACACAAAGCCAACAAAAAGTATAAAGAAGGGGGATAAAATTATATCTTTCGTGTTTTAGAAAGATGCCTCTGACTTCTTCACGGGAAATAGACTAAGCAGATCACTAGAAGAAGGGACAGTTTTAAGAAGACCACTACAGTAGCCTAGGTAAGCAGTGAGGGTCACTTAGATTAAGGGTGGTGGCAATAAAGACAGAGACAAGTAGATAGATTTGAGACTTATTTTGAAGGTGGAATCCAACAGCATGCTGAAAGGTGTTCCTTCAAGACCTTCAGCATGACCGCTCCTCTTTGTTTTGTTCAGAATTGTGACTAAACCAAATAATCACATATTCAAATCTTAGTATGCATCATCCCATGACTGCGATGAAGATGTAAATATGTGGGATTCTAAAATCCTTAGAATCTTCAAAGTAGTAAGCTTTTGGGGGGGGGGGGGTATGCTAATAAGTTCACTGATAGCTGGCAACCTCTAGCTTCAGAATAAGGGCTGGTCACAAGACCAAGAAGGGATTAGAGCAGCGGTTCTCAATCTGTGGGTCACGATGCACAGGAACTGTATTAAAGGGCCAGAGCATTAGGAAGGTTAAGAGCCACTGGTTTAGAGGGTTGGGACTTTGGCCCAGGGAAGATGTAACAGCTCATGTCCGTCCGCTACCATACCTTGCCCTATATAGTTCTTCCATATCCTTTGTAATATCCTTTAATAACCAACAAACATAAATGTTTCCCTGAGTTCTGTGGGCTGCTCTAACAAATTAATCAACCCTGAGGAGGCAGTGATGGTAACCCCAATTTATAGCCAGTTGACTAAAAGCACGGGTTAAAAACAACTTGGGGCTTGAGATTGCCATCAGAAGTGAAGGGCAATCTTGGAGGGCTGAGCCCTCAATCTGTGGGATCTGATGCTACCTATAAGTAGACTAAATTGAATGCAGGGGTCCTCAGACTTTTTAAACAGGGGGCCAGTTCACTGTCCCTCAGATCATTGGAGGGCCGGACTGCAGGCCCTGGGACAAGTCAGCTGCTAAGCAGAACAGGCAGTGGCGGCAAAAACACCCAGCAGGCCAGATAAATGCCCTAAGTGGGCCACAGTTTGAGGACACCTGAATTAGAGAATACCCAGCTGGTGTCCACCGCAGAACTGCCTGCTTGCTTGTTAGTGGGGAGAAATCCCCACACATTCTTAAAGTGGAAATTTTAAAAATGTCCAATGTTAAGACCTCACTCTTGATCCAATTAAATCAAAATTTGCAGCACCAGCCTGGGCCTTGTTATGTTTACAAGTTTCCTTGGTGACTGTTACAGAAGCATTCTGTGTTGTGAGTGTATAGTAGGAGAAACTAAGTTTGTTTTCCCTACCCGGCACATGTTTAAATAGGCTCTCACAAATTCCTAATGACCCCTCCAACCCACAGACAATCAAACAAAAGGAAAATTCCTTACCCTGCTATTCAAGCCCTACATCATAAAGTCCCATATGGCTCCTTCCAGTCCCAGCAATCCCCTTCTGGCACACATCCCCCACCCTACATGAGTGTCCCTGCCTAGCTCTCACAACCCTTGCCTGGTACTAGTTTGCTCTTACTAATCTCTGGCTGGAACACACTTCTGCTTTCAAACCAGCACTTGTGAAAACCTATCCAATATTCACAATTTCAAGTACTACCTCTCTCTTGTATAAAGCTTTTCCTGATCCCCTAATTGAATAAAATAATTGCACAAAGTGAAGTACTATGTTAGGGATGAGGAAGGAGATAGGATCCCATAGTATATGGATCCTTTCGTTATAATTCTCATGATCTTTGGCACAGGCTGGTACTACTCTGATCCTCTCCATGAGCTTTACATAATCATTAGTGGTAGGTACTGTTTCTTCTTCATTGCTGCATCTCAAAACAAATGAGGCATGTTTCTGTTATTAAGCATAAATGCTAAATTTGTTTATCTGAACTGAAAGTCAAATATGTAAGTTATTTTTAAGTTATTCCCTGATAGCCCCAAACTTCCGTTTCATTCCATTATAAATATTCGCATTGATTCATTCATTCATACACTAAAATATGTGCAATTAAGAAGCAATGTGCCAGGTAGTGAGAATAAAAAATGACTAAGACATGGTCTTTGCCCTCAAAGAGTTCAGAGTCTAGCGAAGAAAGACGACATAAATTACAACAAATATAACATGTTAAGTAAAATTTTCAAAGGGTTTAAAGCAGAGTTAGAACATGCTCACACTTGCTTCTCCTGGCGGCCAAGGGGAAGATTAATTCAACAGGGACGAGTAAAGGCAGCCCAGTTAGCAGTTGTTTAAGAGTGAGATAAGGAGGACTGACAGTGGACAAAGGAAAGGAGAAGACAAGTTAGAGGAATATTCCAAACTCTTCTGATCCATCACGTCATGGAACTCACAATTTAATCTGAAAAACTAGTGCTAGTTGGCTGGACACTCTGCAAGGCCAAAACAGGAGGACTACTTGAGCTCAGGAGTTTAAGACCAGCCTTCGCAACAGCAAGACCTGCCTCTACTAAAAATAAAAACATTAGCCAGGTATGGTGACAGGTGCCTGTAGTCCCAGCTATTCAGGAGGCTGAGGCAGGGGAGGATCATTTGAGCCCAGAGGTTGCTGTGAGCTAGGCTGACATCATGGCACTCTACCCTGGACAACAGAGTGAGACTCCGTCTCAAAAACAAAGAAAAAACAACAAAAAAACTAGTAGTAGTGTACATGAAATGCTCACTCTAATTCCTGTAGCTCAATAAATTATTAACATAATCAATATTATTAATATTATCACTAGAAGACAGGTCCATGAAAATAATTATAATAAAATAAGCTATCACTGTCATTTAAGTAAAAATGAACACTACCAAAAAAGTGACCAAGGACTTTAGTCTCCCCCAAATTTCCATTTTTTAACCCTATAAATAATAACTAGAATATGGACATTCAGAAATTAAGTTAATGGCAAAGTTAAAACCTGCATTAAACTTCTTCTCACAGATGTTTTTTACCTATAAAAAATAGTTATATTAGGACTAATTTGTTTTCTACTTTCCAAAGTTTTCTACTTTCTAAATAATCTCATTTTTAGTTTTATAATAATATTTTGAAAAATTAGTAACAAAAAAGGTAAGAATTTTTAAATTAATAAATGGTCACCAATTTGAATAAATTCTAATAGTTAAAATCTAGTGAGTAACCTACCAGGTACCATCTAAGCAACTTCTATGTATTAATTCAAAAACACTCACAATAAAAACTGCTTTTAGATGCTATCATTTTTTTAAGAGAAAATAAAAAGAAATAAGATCTGACCACACTCCAGGATGTAAAACTTAAGAGTTAATTTTCTTACATGACAAAATTTTTTCACCATGATCAACTAAGCATCAAGCACACTAAAAAGAAACCATAGAGAGAATTACAGTAAATAATAATAAATAAAATAAACACCTCTTACTTGATTGATTTCACCTTGGAGTTGTAACCCATGCTGCTCCTTTTCTTCTCTCTGCTGTTGCAGCTGTTTGAACTCCGCCTTCAGATGCTGGTAGTTGGTCTCTACTTCGGATAATTCTTCTTTGAGCTTTTGTGAGGCTTCGCCTTTTTCACTTAGCTCTGCCTGTGTTCTCTGGAGTGAAGTTTCAGATGCTGATAATCTTGACTGCAGCTGCTGACAATCCAGGTCTTTTTGATGAAGGATGACTTGCATATTCTTTTTACTCACAGATTCTTCATTATGTTTCTCCTCTAACTGGGTGTAGTCCAGTTCTTTCTTCTGCAACTTCTCCATCAAGTTCTGAAATGTTGATTGAACACTGTATGTCCTTTTCTAATATTTTTAATTATTCCAGTTATTTACATAATCTTTGAAGCAGTACTATCTAAATGCTTTTATCAGTATTACAAAAAGAATCAGTGACAAAATTCTAATCAGGAAGAATTAAATGGTTACATACTTACAATTTTATTAGTAGTACACCTGGCTAAGCTCTACAAATGCAACTTAAGAATTGCCAAGAAAATGTTAACATAAAATATGCTGGATTCTTTGGGGTATAAAACATATCTATACTCTTCCACTGAAGTTAAAAATTAAAACTATCTTTCTACCAACAGAAATTATTTTGAATAACAACAATATACTTTGCTCACCTTGATCTCTGGCTTGGCAATTTCATATTTTGTAAGAGCTTTAGCGTAACAACATCATCCACCGCTCTAGTATCCATCCAATCCTATTGACTGCACTGTTTTTCCTGCTATTCTTGATAAAGGCCATTCTCTAGAGCAGAGGTTCTCAACCTGTGGATTGCAACCTACAGGAACTGTATTAAAGGGTTGCGGCATTCGGAAGGTTGAGAACCACTGCTTTCGAGCAACAAGCTAGAACTGATTATCTCTCTAGGTATTTAAAAATAATGCTCTCAAGATGTCACTCACCTGCCTTCTATTTTGTCATTTTACTCAATATTATTAAGTATAAAATATAAAAATAACATCTCACATCAAAGATCTGGATCAACTACCCTAATCAAATGTTGAAGTCTGGTCTCAGTGGAGTTGTAACAATTAATACTGAACATTTTAGGTCAATATATTTATACATAAAATATGAATCAGAACTTTAACTCAATTCTGTAATAAAAATAGCCAGGATAAGAAGCCATTAAATGAACCTGATGATTCTATAAGTAGACCTTAATTACATTCACTTATTATACACAGTGTGCTGGAAAGGGATAATACAGAATAGTAAGGGACAATCAAAGCCTCTGTACCTTAAACAGACTATAATCTAAATGAAATACACGCATTTAAAAAAACCCTAAGAAAGTTAAAACATAATGCACAAGCAATAATAGATTAATAGAAAAAATGTGTCAAATTTATCAAAAAAATTATTTAAAAAATAAAATGAGCAAAGTCAGGTGGTAGCTAACTAGTAAGATCATCTGAAAACGCTAAAGTTTCAGTTTGATTTTTAAAAGTGGATGTCCCAATTACCCTGCTTTGAGTGCATGAATGTATCAAATTATCACCCTGAAAGTATGTATATCAATATGTATCAATTTTTAAAAATTCAAATAAAACAAGCAAAGTCAGATAAAGTTAACAAGTAAGATCACTTGAAAATAATATTTGAGCTTGGTTTCTGAAGGGGTAAAAGGAATTAAGGAGTATGTGTACATGACTCATACCATCTGCTCTGTACAAATATTTTAAAAGACACAAAGGGATAAACAAGTTGTAAGTAGCAAGCATTAACTCAGGAGTAGTAATGAGGCTAGAGGCCACAGGTTTGGTAGCAATAAAGGTTCTTGAATGTTTACTTATCTGAGGAAAAAGTAAGTTAATCTAAATTATGAAGCAGGAATATACAACAAAAAAAAACAGTGTCAGAAAAATGATATGAGTATGTACAAGAGAGATAGGATGAGAGACAAACTTAGAAATAAGAAGAGCAACCAGGTGTCTGGGGCAAAATTAGCCAAAAGATGTGTGTGCTGACCCAACAATAGAAACAGAAAAAAGAGGTAGAACCAAAAGATTAGGGAAAAAATTATACTCCTGACTCAGCTATATATTAAGCTATGTACTCAGTTACATATTTTATTTTAAATATTATTTTTAACTTTTTTAGAGATGGGATCTCTATCACCCAGGTCAGAGTGCAGTGGTGCCATCATAGCTCACTGCAGCCTCAAACTCCTGGGATCAGGTGATACTCCTGCCTCAGGCTCCCAAGTGTCTGGGACTACAGATTTGAGTCACCCTGCTCAGTTAATTTTTATTTTTTTGTAAAGACAGCATCTCACTATGTTATCCAGGCTAGTCTCTAAACTCAAACTTCTAAACTCAAGCAATCATCTCACCTCCTCATCTCCCAAAGTGCTGGAATTACAAGCGTGAGCCACCATTTACAGCGGAAGCAGCTGAAGTTGAAAGAATCTGATGTGAGTAGCCACGGAGCAGAGTGATAGATTATGATTCTAAACCCAATAAATTTCTTACAACTCAAATCAATTAGTGCCCCCCAAATATATCCTATTCAGGCTTAAATTATAAAATGAATGTTATCTCAAAATCTATCATTTTTACAAGCAAAATTCTTCACCTCCAAATGTCTAGTCTCCTTTGATTTTGTAAACAATTGTTTTCTTGATATACTTTCTTATAGTAATAATCTCCCTCTATTAAGCCCCATTATTTATCTGTTACTTGCCCAGGGAATATAAATGAATAAAAAAAAAAATGGGATTTTTTTAATGCTTCCCAGCATACAAAGTTGCTTCAGAGGATCTCATTTCATTTGTCCCTCCACAAAGTTTAGTGAAAAAGAATAAATTAAATTACTTCGTAGCTCTCTAGTATCTTAGGAGATATATATGTTCTCACATGGTCCTATGCCTTTTATACATCTAGCTCTCAAAATGAAATACCAATAACCCCTCTTTCATGTGATATGCTCTTTAACATCCTTAAAGACTCAGCTTAAAGACTTATGTTTTCTACAAAAGACTTTCCCAGTCTACTAGGCAAGGCAGAAAACTTCCACCTTAATCTTAACGCAACCCTGTATCACAACACTTAGCAAACAAAAACAACCACCACCAGCAATCACTGAGGTGGTTAGTAAAAGCCAAATAAGCACTTTAACATCAATTAATGTATTTAATACTCATATCAACCCTAAGAGGCAGAGGGTTGAATTAGCAGGAGAGGAAACAGACTGAGAAATAGAATGCCCCAGCCAGTACGTGGCAAAGCTGAGATTGAACATGCCTTTGATGACTGCACTATACTGGTTCATATCAATATACTACTTTGCAATGTAACGGTACCATGTGACAAAATAACTACTTGCATATCTGGCTCCACTTGGCCTATGACCTCCTTAAAGCTTGGACTAAAGGAAAAGGAAGATGATAGTGACTAGAAAAGGGGTGAAAGATGAGATCCCCAAACTCACTCACTCTCTAACAATGGCCTAATGCAGTAGTAGTCTTAAATGAATGATATAATTTTGTTCAGAATTTATATGGAAATAATCAAATTAAGCTGCAGTATTTGAGTCAAAAGACAGATGCAGTTTTTATTAGAAACACAAAGTTCCTTCAATTTTTCCATTTTGTTTTTAAATTTTCAAGACCAATAATTATAAAACCCTGGTTTAAAGCTAAAAACCTGGACATTAGCACAAAAGCAATTATCTTTCCATCCACTATAAATTATAATGCTGCCTATCCACCTAGATGCTGACTATGACCCACGTCAGCTACCCAAGGCATTTTATGCAATAGCCTTCAAAAGAGCATGTACAGAGATTCCCAAATTCAAAATATTTGTATACCACCACTGTCAACAATAATCATTTGCCAGAGATATGGGGTAAGGAGAGGTTGAGGAGTAAGTGTAATAAGAAGCAGATGCAATTATGTCCCGTCAGTTGGGGCAAGGACATAGTTGCATCTGAGAAAAAAAAACTGTGCCCATGATCTATCCTATAAGAGTACATGTGAATCTCTCAAAATGTGGAATATAAATGTCTTAACACAATGACTATGAGAATGACATAAAGGCTCTGTTGGCCAGTTGGATGAGAATGTTTCAAATTGTATATGGAGGCTCGGCGCCTGTGGCTCAAGCGGCTAAGGCGCCAGCCACATACACCTAAGGTGGCGGGTTCAAATCCCCAGCCCAGGCCCGCCAAACAACAATGATGGCTGCAACCAAAAAAATGGCCAGGCGTTGTGGCGGGCGCCTGTAGTCCCAGCTACTTGGGAGGCGGAGGCAGGAGACTCACTTGAGCCCAGGAGTTGGAGGTTGCTGTGAACTGTGATGCCACAGCACTCTACCCAGGGGGATAGCTTGAGGCTCCGTCTCAAAAAAAAAAAAAAAAAAAACAAATTGTATATGGAAAAAACACACTATACCCCATGATAGTATTAATGTGCACAACTATGATTTAATTTTAAAAAATTTTAAAACTGTGATGTTTTATACTTATGTAAGGCTTTTAAAGATAGTTCCTATTATTCTCTAATCAAAAATATTCCATTTTGCCATACTTAAATCATCCTGCTTCTATGCATTATCCATAAAACAGCCCAGAGTACTTCTTTTGATAATGTGTACACACATACATACACACACGCACAATCTGTGCTGGAGTATTTGTACATTTCAAGTCAAATCATACCCTTTGTTAGTAGTTTAATGATTCAAAAATACACAAATTACACTGGCCATAAACACCCACAGTGTGCAGACTGCTACTCTGCGTATCAGAGAGAGAAGGGAGGCTGTGAATTCAAAGAAAATAAAACCAAACTGAAGGGAAAAGCCAAAACTAAATTGTTACGCAGAAGCTCCCTATATATAGTTTTACAGGGAAGGAAAAAGGAGAAGTGCAGAGCTTTACTAGGGAAAGGCAGAGCTATACAAGAAGATTAAATTTTAAAAATAAGTCAACACCAAGCGTTGACAGACAATGGTAAACTGGTATGATTGCTTTGGAAAACAGGTTAAGGTCACCTAGTGAACTGGAGCATGTGTGTGCCCTACAGACAAGCAATTCTACTTGGGAATATGTAACATAGATAAATTCTTGCACAAATGCGTATGTATTATATACGGATGTTCATAAATAAACTTATAGCAGCAAGGGAAAAAACAGGAAGTATAGATGGACCCCTTCTATTGGATAATAGAAAGTATAATACAAGAGGAAAAGTACTCATTGAGTTAAAAACTGCACTAGCCACTTTTGTTATGAAATCCCATTTGTACTGGAAAGATTGACAAACTATGATTATTTAGACTTGAGTAGGAAGATAATTTGTCACTTTAAAGAATAGTGTTTGTTGCCAATGATAAAATCAAGCTTTCAAATGAAGCTTAGAATTTTGGAAAAATTATATCCACCACCATGAATTTGACAGCTTCCTCATACTTGAAGCTTATTCTCAGACTGATGATGATACTGACAAATGTGATTGTTTTTATACTGTACAAGAAAATGTGTCAACATTTGGAAGATCTGAATAACTCAGTGAACCAATATTTTCCACATGACTAATACATGATGTTACAAAATCACACTCAGGGAAAGATCCACTCAAAAGGGAAGATAGGCCAAATTTTAATATTACAAAGTACAAAACGTTTACTGATATGATTTCACACTCTACATAGTAACTAACTTTTGAGAAACTGTCACTTACTGAGTTTTAGTATAGTATCAAATAAAAATAGCCATAAATGGGGGTATTAAAATATCTTTCCCTTTTCCAGCTATCTATGTAAGACTGTATTTCCTTCATATACTTCAACCATATGCAATGGATTGAATGTAAAAGCAAATATGAGAAATTATCTGTCCTGTATTAAACCAGACATTAAAGAGATGTCTAAAAATGCAAAACATCACAATTCTTGGCTCGGTACCTGTAGCACAGTGGTTATGGCACCAGCCACATGTACATGGAGGCTTGTGGGTTCAAGCATGACCCAGGCCAGCTAAACAACAATGACAACTGCAACAAAAAATAGCCAGGCATTGTGGCAGGCAACTGTAGTCTCAGCTACTTGGGAGGTTAAGACAAGAGAATCACTTAAGCCCAAGAGTTGGAGGTTGCTGTGAGCTGTGATACCACAGCACTCTACTGAGAGGGATATAAGGAGACTCTGTCTCCAAAAAACAAAAAAATCACTATTCTTTCTGAATTCTGAAGGAAAGGAAGTAAGAGAAGGAACGAGGGAAGGAGGGAGGGAAGGAGGGAGGGAGGGAGGGAGGGAGGAAGGAATGAATAAAACAATTGGAGCTGAGCAAGATTGCAGACCAGAAGGATCATTCAGCTGAGCTCTCCTGGAACAACTAGGAGAAAAGAGAAAACCCAGCCATTTCTGATGTGTGCACCTTACACAGTCATAGCTCAGGGAGCACAGTGAGGAGTTGGTGAGTTGGATACAGTATAATAATTCAACAGTATACAGCAACCAGATTTGAATGCCAGTTGGAGTGGATTTGCCATAGGTTTGGTGGCTGGTGAGGCAGCCACACCAAGATTGTCTCCACCGCTAGGGGGCTGCCATTATGGGAAGGTCGTGACAAGATCTTAGCAGGGGCCTAAAGCACAGCCATCTTAATTCTGCCTGCCAGGATCAGAACTCTGCTCTTGCAACAGGCAGAGGGGCTCTTGCACCCCATTGGAACTGGAGTCAGAGGGCATCATGAGAACTGCCCCTGAGGGATTCTTGTGGGCTTTAAGATCCCAACCATGCAGGGTCTGAATGCTGAGGAAACATTCAGGTGATCACCGAAGGTAACTAAGTTTGGAATAAGGACCACAGAGGTTTCTGGCTGTGCTCTCTGCCTCCTAAAAAAACCTCACAGCCTCACCTGTTGTCCAGGTGACATATTGCAACATAGTGCCATCAACAGCAAGGACTTCTGTTTGAAACAAAGGAGGCAGTGAGAAGGCAAAAAGAGGACAAGGAGGTGAAGAAAAAACACATGAGAAGGAACCAACAGAAAAATTCAGGCAACATGAAAAACCAAGACAGGTTCAGCACCTTGTAGCTCAGCAGCTAGGGCACCAGCCACATACATCAGGGCTAGGGGATTTAAACCCAGCTCAGGCCTGCCGAACAATAATGACTACTACAACCAAAACATAGCCAGGCATTGTGGTGAGTGCCTGTAGTCCCAGCTACTTGGGAGGCTGAGGCAAGAGAATCACTTAAGCCCAAGAGTTTGAGGTTCTTGTGAGCTGTGATACCATGGCACTCTACACAGGGCGACATACTGAGACTCTGTCCAAAAAAAAACGAAAACAGAGGAACTCCCACAAGGGACCATAAGGTAGTTAATGCAGAGGACTCTATCTATAAAGAATTAATGGACCTAAGGAGGTGGATGGGGGGAAGGAGGGAGATTGGTGAGGTCACCTCTGTGGTTTATCTTACAAGGGTACAAGTGAATCTTTCTAAAAGCAAAGTCTGAACGTTTTAACTCAATAACTAAGAAAATGGCATGAAGGTTATGTTAACCAGTTTGAGAGTATTTCAATATGTACATGAAAACAGCACACTGTACCCCATGATTGCTTTAATGTACACAGTTATACTATAAGAAATTAAAAAAAAAAGAATTAATGGACTTGACAGAAAGGAAATTTAAAATATGGATGATAAAGACAATAAAAGGAATGGTCGAGAAAATAGAAAAACAGAACCCAAAGTCAGACTAAAGATATGCAGACTATAAAAAGGATATGGCAGAGCTTAAGCAAATAAAGAAGAAAACCAGGGAATGTAAAGATGCAGTAGAAAGTATCAAAAATAGGTTAGACCACAGAGAAGAAAGAACCTGAGAGCTAGAGGATAAAGTTTCTGAGTTAACCAAGGCAGTTAAAGAGAAAGCACAACAGGCACTTAGAGAACTAGGAGATTCCATGAAGCATTCAAACATATGAATAAGAGGAATTCCTGAAGGGGAAGAAGACTGTCCCAGAGGAATGGAAGCCCTACTGGAGACTATCATAGATGAAAACTTACCGAGTTTTACTTAATAAAGACCCCAACACACTCCTTTCAGATGGATACTGAACTCTGGGTCATCTCATTTCAAACAAAGCCTCTCCAATACACATTGTAATGAACCTGTCCAAACTTAAGATGAAAGAAAAAATTCTGCAACCAGGCAGGAGTAAGCGCCAACTGACCTACAGAGGCAGAGCCATTAGGATGACAGCAGACTTTTCCACTGAAACCTTCTAAGCCAGAAGAGCATGGTTATCCACCTTCAACATTCCTAAACAAAACAGTTTTCAGCCCAGAATTCTATATCCTGCTAAACTAAGCTTCCAAATTGATGAAGACATCAAATCTTTTACAGATATACAAACACTGAGGAAATTTGCCACAACAAGACCAGCTGTATAGAAAATACTTAGACCTATTCTCAACACTGACAACCACAATGGACCACCACCAAGTAAGCTAAGGGTCAAAACTGAACTTCCACAATGGCCCCAAGGATAAAGCTACACAACAGATTTTCACAAAATAAAATGAATAGAACTCCACCACACATATCAATTTGTTCAATAAATGTCAAGGAACTGAACTCACCACTAAAGAGGCCCAAGCTGGCTAATTGGATAAAAAGGCATAAGCCATCCTTATGCTGACTCCAAGAGACACACATAGCCTTGAAGGACAAATCAAGACTCAGGGTTAAGGAATGGAAAAACAGTATTTCAAGCAAACGGAAATCAGAAGAAAGGAGGGGTTGTGGGTTGCAATCTTATTTTCAGATACAAGCAGATTTAAAGCAACTAAAGTTAAGAAAGACAAAGATGGACACTTTATACTGGTCAAAGGAACACTACAACAAGAAGACATTTCAATTTTAAATATTTATGCACCCAACTTAAATGCTTCCAGATTTATGAAACAGACCTTGATGGAGCTGAGCAATGTTATATCCCATGACACCAACAGGGTCAGAGGGGTTAATATCCCACTGACAGAACTGGACAGATCCTCAAAACAGAAACTAAACAAAGATACAAAGGACTTAAATGTGACCCTAGAACAAACGGGATTAACAGACACATACAGAACACACCATCCCAAAGCTAAGGAATATACATTTTTCTCATCAGCCCATGGTACATACCCCAAATCAACCACATCCTAGGATATAAGTCAAATCTCAGCAAAATTAAAAGAATAGAAATTATACCTTATATCTTCTCAGACCACAAGGCGACAAAGGTGAAACTCAACTTCAACAAAAACATTCATCACCGTACAAAGACTTGGAAATTAAACAACCTTATGCTGAATCATAGTTGGATTCAGAAAGAGATAAAATACCAAATTGTTAATTCTTCAAACATAACAACAATGAAGGCACAAGGCAGGGAGTGGTAGGGGAATGAGCAAATGGGGAGATGGAAGGAGAGGGGGTACGGGGGGGGTCACATTGTATGGTATACCTCTCTCTTGGGGGAGATACAATTATAAGAGGGACTTTATCTAACAAATGCAATCAGTATAACCTAATTCTTTGTATACTCAATGAATCCCAAACAATAAAAAATAATAATTAAAAAAAAAAGTTTTAAGGAGAATGTAGATATTGGACCCCTATGCACTATTGATGGGAATATAAAAGGATCCAGCCACTATGAAACTCAATATGACGGTTCCTCAAAGAATTAAAAACAGAATTACCATATGATTCAGAAATTTCACTTCTGGGTAAAAGAATTTTAAAAGCAAGGTTTCAAAGACATATTTGTACACCCATGTTCTGAGTACTATTTATTCATGATAGCCAAAAGAAAGAAGAAACCCAAGTGTCCATCAGCAGATGAATGAACAACAGAGATATATGTAGAATGAAATATTGTTTGGCCTTAAAAAGACAATTCTGAAACAAGCTAGTATATGGTTGAATCTTGAGGATACTATGGGTTAAGTGAAAGTCTCAAAAAGACAAATACTGCATGATTGTGTTTATATGAAGCTCCTTTAGTCAAAATTACAGAGGACCAAGTAGAATGGTGGTTGTCAGGAGCTGGGGAAGGGAGGATTGAGAAGTTTATAAGTAGAGAGTTTCAGTTTTACAAGATGGAAAGAGTTCTGGAGAGCGGTTAGCACAATAATGTGAATGTAATTAACACTAAAAACCAAAAGTACAGTAAGTCACACTGTCCTGGGCCAATACATACTCTAAAATACCTAAGATTAAAATTTAAGAGACACAAAATCAATTCACCACTACATAAAGCTTTAAAATTCTCACCTCATTTTTTTGAGTTAATTCATTAATGGAACTTTTAAGTTTCTGGAGTTCCTGTACATACACAGCAACTTCCTGGGGACCTTTGGCAAGTTCACTCTTTAGCTGGGTTATTGTGGCCTTAAAAAGAGAGAAGAAAATTAGAGTAGAGCAAACTAAAATAAAGAAAAGAAATAGAAGTTTACAAAGGTTTCAACATTACACAGATTTTTGTTATTCTTGCTGCTGTTAAACTTGAAATAATTCCTGGAACTCTGAACTCGGTTCTTTATGCTACTACCCTTACTGCCACCACATACCTTTCGGGGCTTCAAACCACTTTTTGAAATGTATCCAAAATATCCAACTTCATTTATTTAATAATACAGGAAATGACAAACTGACATCCTGTGTTATAGGTCTGAAGCACTGAACGACAAACCTGAATTTATTGGCTTTGAAACTCTATAATTTTCCTGAATTGAAAAATGACAATGCAAATTATGTCTACATTTCCTCCCAGCTTCTATGGTTTAAAATTTTCCTTTTACTTTAAGATACGTATATACAAACATGCAACACAGATGTTTCCATACTGGTTAAATCACCTTTCTAAGTGTAATGAAAATGTTATTTGTTCAAAGAGGTTACCAAACTGGTTATATATAATTTCATTAAGCTAGATCACTTTATGATCAGATGTAACAGGGAGACATGAATTTGCTTTAGGCTATTTTTCCTTTCTCTCTGTTTTTTGTAGTTCAACAAACCTCCAGCCAATGCTTTAGTGCACTTTAACATTTTTTAAAAACGTGAAATGAATGCTTATTACTAAAACAACAGTTTGATCATTTTAAAAATAATATAGGAGAAAGACAGCTAAACAAAAATCTTAGAAATATCAATTTCCTTTATGTGAAAGTTCAACCATTCTAGAGAAAGACTAAGCATTGCTTTTACAGGTACTGTTTCCTGCCAATGACACTGACAAAATAATTTTCTATTTCTAATATTGCCTAGGGCTTTACTTTTTTCACATTCCTAAAGTTACAATTTTTCCATTGTCTATATTCCTTATTTATTACTAAATAAGCTTTATGAGACTTGGTTCTTTATGCTACTGATGAGCAAACGCTTAGGCTTATATTATTTCAACAACCGCATGTTCATGAAGTTAGTTTTGTGAGTTTCAAACTGGTTTAAAATCAATTAAAGTAAGTTTCAAAAATGTTTTTAGTCTGTTTTATGTCTGAGATGTGTGTATGACCTGACCTTGAAGGAAAACATTCATTTAAATATACCAATTCTGACATAATGAAAGCCAATCTATAATACTACTATATAGTTCCACCTTATATGTTTCAGTATCATATATAACTGATACATTGAAAGATATATAATCTCGTATACTTCAAAGAAGAAAATGTTTAGATATTCTTGTATTTTCCACTACATTCAAGTTAAAGACATACCCTACTATTATCTGTCTTAAAGTGATCATGTAACCTTGAAATGGATATACAGGGCGGCCCCTGTGGCTCAAAGGAGTAGGGCACCGACCCCATATGCCGGAAGTGGCGGGTTCAAACCCAGCCCCGCCCAAAAACCGCAAAAAAAAAAGAATAAAAAAGAAATGGATATACATATTGGAAATCTATCTCAAATTACTATTTCCAGCAATTTTCTGTGTCAGAATTTTGTTAGATTTTTAGTTTACTTTTTTTTATTTTTGACACAGAGTGTCACTCTGCCACCCAGTCTGGTATGCAGTGATACAACCATAACTCACTGTAGCTTTGAACTTCTAGGCTGGGGTGATCCTCCTGCCTCAGCCTCCCAAGAACCCAGAACTGTAAGTAGCTAGGTAGGAGTAGAAGTGTATGACATCATGTCTAGCTAATTTTTTTATTTTTTGTAAACACAGGGTCTTGTTATGTTGCCCAGGCTGTTCTCAAACTCCAAGCCTCAAGCAATCCTCCCACATCTGCTAGGATTACAGGTCTGAGCCACAACCAGATTGTAAATGTTAAGAGAAACCTTAAGAAAGGCTGGGTGCGGTGGGTCACATCTATATTGTAGCACCCTGGGAGGCCAAGGCAAGTGTATTACCTGAGCTCACAGGCTTGTGACTAGCTTGAGCCAGAGTAAGACCTCTTCTCTAAAAATAGCAGGGTGTTGTAGAGGGCACCTGTAGTCCTAGCTACTTAGGAGGCTGAAGCAAAAGAATGGCTTGAGCCCAAGAGTTTAAGGTTTCTATGAGCTATGATGCCACTGCACTCTACCCAGGGTGACAAAGAAAGACTCTGTTTCAAAAAAAAACCTTAGGAAAAATTTTCTTAAGGTACTATGTTTTATTCATATTAATATAATTGCCAACTTATCACAAAAGAAAATAAATTATCACTTTTTTTTTTTTTTTGAGACAGAGTCTCAAGCTTTCACCCTGGGTAGAGTGCCATGACATCACAGCTCACAGCAACCTCCAACTCCTGGGCTCAAGTAAGTCTCCTGCCTCTGCCTCCCAAGTAGCTGGGACCACAGGCGTCCACCACAACGCCCAGCTATTTTTTGGTTGCAGCCATCATTGTTGTTTGGCGGCCTGGGCTGAATTCGAACCCACCACCTTAGGTGTATGTGGCTGGCGCCTTAACCACTTGAGCCACAGGTGCAGAGCCAAATTATCACATTTAAATCCCTCCTTGTAAATATCCCACCACAGGATTCTGTATAGGTTTCTCACACATAAAAAAAAAATCAATAAATAACAGTGTATATTAAAATGCAAAATACGTGTGTATTTTATTAAAGTCACACAATTTCATACTGAAATTCATAAAACGAAACAAAGTATAATGTCTATCTAGCGTCTATCTTGCTAATAAATTCCAACATGTAGACTACATACAATCAGAAAAATGTAAAGTGAATATATGCCAAAAATATCTTGTCCTTTTTATAGCTTTTAAATATTCCCTTTTAAATGATTTTATAAGGTCAGCACCTAACGACCTGGACATTAGGTGTACCATTTACATTCTGTACACTAAATTCAGGTATTTTGAAAAACTAAAATGTTTATAAAGATAGGTGCAAACACTGAAAATTTTACAATTTACTTAAGAAGACAACAAAGACAGACGTGGGAAAAGTGTACACCAAAAGACAGACTTCAGTTATGAAGAAGGCGGGGGGCAGTGATTGAATAATAGTAGAAGGCTTTCCCCTTTCCTATCGCTCATCATAAATCATTTTAATCTTTTACGGTGATCATATATTATGTTTGTATTTAGGAAAAAACTAAGATAAAAGACAGCTATTTCAAAGGGAAAAAATAAATGCCCTCCCTCTTCAGATAGCCACTCACAGGTGAAATCAGAAAACAGAAAGCTCTCCACTCTTGCGCCCTCACTTCCCTCACTGTTTAACAGGCCATGCTCACGTGTGGCTGGGATGTTAGCGCTTCCTGTTGTTTCCTCTCTCGGGAACCCCAGCTCCCTGCACTAGACCCTGTTTCTGCTTGATTCTCTTTTCTCCCACATATTCTCCTTGAGGCCATCTGGCCTGATCATTTCACCTAAAATCACCCTACATCATTCCCAGCTCCCCTACTGCCCACAGCCTGCTTTCTTCTTCTTCCCTGACTTTGGATCATGCTTTGATGCACTTTCCCAGTCTGTTGCTAGACTTCCACTAAGGAAGACAGGCCTATGAGAGCAGGCACTGTCTTCTCAGTATTGTATTCCCTGCACCCCTAAAATAATTCCTGACACTTAGTAGGCACTTTAAGAATCTTGTTACAGGAATGAGTAACTATACTTCCAAAGAGTATAATGATATTTATTCCCCCCCAGAAAGTATATTATATCTTATAAAACAGTCTGTATTTCCTTGTTTTTTTGAAATATTATTGAATTCAAGGTTGAATTTTTACTAAAAAAAACTTCAAATTACAAAATAATTAAAGAACAATATATCAAGCAAACATCCTGCTGTGCTTAAGAATTATAATTATTGTTTTAGTATTCACTATTATTAGTAAATAATCATTTAAAGGTGGCTGAAAATTCGCATGACTAACAAAACAAAAGCAAGCATGTCTTTGAAGTTCTGAGATTGCCTTAAAACACAAACTGTCATGACATGAGAGGTGGTATACTGAGAGCATTATCAATATGAAAAAGCCTTCTGAAACCACGTTACCTCCAGTTTAAGCATCTCCATGAGAAAGCAGAAAAAAAAAAAAAAACAACATGATGGATGAGGTGGAAGACTGACAAAGGTACACAACAGTACACAATCAAAATATCCAAGCATACATACAAACCTAGTCTCTTAAGTTAGCGCACTCTTAGAAGATACTTAAGTGCTTTTTAATAGCTCGACATGGCTGTAAGTCATACTAATTCTATACCTAAATAAACATTTTACCTCTTAAAACTGGGATTCAAATTAGCTCATTTGGAATACAAATAAAATACGTTAACCTTCTGTTAAAGACTACACCAAATATAAGTTGATTACAACTTTGACACTTTTAATAATGTAGATTTTTAGAAATAATAATTTTTTTTAAGACAGAGTCTCACTATGTCGCCCTTGGTAGGGTGCCATGGCATCACAGTGCACAGCAACTTCAAACTCTTGAGCTTAAGTAATCCTCTTGCCTCAGCTTCCCAAGTAGCTGGGACTACAGGTACCTGCCACAATGCCCAACTACTTTTTTGTTATAGTTGTCATTGTTGTTTAGCAGGCCCAGGTAGGGTTCAAACCTGTCAGCTCCATTATGTGGCCAGCGCCCTAACCACTGTGCTACAGGCACTACACAAAAAATAATAATTTTCTCCTTTTTTTGAGACAGAGTCTTATACTACAGTGCCCTTGGTAGAGTGCCATGGCATCAGAGCTCATAGCAACCTCAAATCCCTGGGCTTACGCAGTTCTCTTGCCTCAGCCTCCCAAGTAGCTAGGATTACAGGCGCCCACCATGATGCCTGCCTATTTTTTTGTTGTTGCAGTTGTCATTGTTGTTTAGCTAGCCCAGGCGGGGTTGGAACCAGCCAGATTCGGTGTATATGGCTGGTGCCATAACCACTGTGCTACAGGCACCAAGCCCAGAAATAATAATTTTTAATAAATCCTCAACTTCCACTCTACAAAACAGCCAATTATTTATAATGTACTTTCAAAGGCTTTAGAATGGAATATTTCCTACATGCCTTCAAAAATATCTAGAGAAAAGTCAATGAATTCATAAGGTGTATTTAATAATCTATACAAGACGCTGTATTTTCAGTTCCAACTACAAATACTAGTGAAATAAGTTGTTTGTTTACATGTTTACTTTAAATTAAAAAATAGATTTTTAACTTCTAACTCCTTTTTATGTTTTACTTCTGATGCCAATATTTAGATTCAGTAAAAGTAGCACATCTATAATAAAAATATTTCTAGTAAGTTCTTTAAATGACATAATTCCCTAACACACTTAATTGACAATAACTAGAATTAAATTGTAATAAATTAATAAAATATGCTGTATATTGAAAGCAAGCAGAAGCTAAAGAACAAATGGAGTTATAAACAAATAAATGAGATGAAGTAATTAGTAATTTTTTTCATATGGAAATGAAATGAGGCACAACTCAAAAGTACGTTATTACCCAATACAAATATTACCACGTATAAGAGGTTAAAGTTGAAAATATACTAACAATAAACATTAAGAAAAGATTAATAGCACAAATTTACTTATAAGGCAATCAACAGACCACCTAAAAGAGGAGATAATGTACTATAGGAGGAGGAAAACGGTCTTTGGGTAAGATCTGGGTTCAAAACATGCTTTTACATTAGGTGCACGGCCTTGAACGAGTAATTCTGCTTCCTTGAACCTCAGCAGCCTCACATGTAAAGCATACTTAATATTTAATTTACAGGGTTATAAGAAACAAATGAGACCACATACTTACAGTGCTTAGCATAGTATTCAAAACCTAATGGTGCTCAAAAAATGACTTTGTTTAGAATAATGTTATTCTGACTCTTAGGCTGCCATTTCCTAAAGTTAAAGTATTTCAACATGGCCTGAGGTCTCACTTATCACTATGATACGTGAATTAATATATAATATTAATAGATATTATTAAGGAACTAAGTAGGGAACACATATCATCCTTGTTTACTAAAAATATAAAGAAATATTCTATCATCTATTCAATTACTCAGCAAGAGTGACTCTCTTTCTAAATTTATTTCAAAATACTTCAAAGATAATTTTTTGTGAAGACTTGAAGGTAGTAAGTAAAGAATTGATTTCTAAGCCATTTTCTTTTTTTCCCAGAAACAAATTTTCTAGAAAAGAATAATCATTATTTCCTATAATTAGCCTTGTGTACAGAAGGACAATGGAAGGAGACACTAAATTCTTTGACCTCAAATCTTTTATAACTGTGGTCATAACTTTACCTTAAATGATCCCCTCTCATTACGGATAAAGATATTTTAAGCTGTAACAAAAATACAAATTTATAAAAAGTCCCCAAATTAAACTTAGAATAATTCTTAAATAAAAACTATTTAGAAATATTTTCTCATTACTACGTTACATTATGCTCCCAGGTATATTTTTTCAAATGCAAGAACTTTTATCAATTACTGTTATTATTCTATTTATTTAACAAATATACGTATAACTCTAGAACTCTCAAAGGGAAAAGGTCAGAGGGGATTGTACTTGGAAATACGCATGTTCTAAAACTGTCATTATTATGGTTCAACTTTGGGCATCATATCACATTTATTTTTAAATTTTAAATAAGGCCTCACATGTATACACATGTTAAACCCAGAAATTTTCACCATTCTCCCATTGATAAGATACAGGAGAAAGGAAATGGGTTACCCACACTCATACCCCATAGCTTGGTCACATGTTACTATTTATGAGTCAAATACTTTTAGATCGTCAGTTAAAGACCTCTAAGAAAGAGATGCAAATTGAAACGTCACTGTCTCTTTTTAAACTGAAAATATGAAAAACGGATATCTACTTCACCTAAGGAAACTTGAAGATCGCAAATAACAGTAGTCACAACAAAACATCTTCTATAATACAGTCAAAAGGACAAAGGTTAGCACTTTTTAGCAAACATATTTATATCTTAGAGCTTGTCACATGCTGACATAATTATATAAGAAATGTATAGGCTGAAGACGTATCACATGAGAACTGTGAAGGAACTAAGTACAAGGAACTGAGAATGTTTATCCTGTATTAAAAAAAAAAAAAACTCAGGGTAAATATGAACAGTCTTCAAATATCTCTTGTGGAAAATGGAAAAATTTGTTCTGTTTAATTCCTAAGGAAAGAACTAGAACCAGTGCATATAAATTATAAGGAAATAAAAGTCAACTCAAGGGAATAGCTGACTGGTAAAGAAATATGCACATTCAATATCATCTACCAAGAGTTGTGATCATTTAATCAGGGTTGTGTCGAGGCAGAGTCCTTGATGAAATATCAGACGAGATAATTTTTAAAACATCTTTCAAAAAAACCTTTCAAATACGTAATTCAATGTATATCAATTAGAAATAAGCTTATCAGAAAGTAAGTCTTTCCTAAATGTCTTTTCTAAACAGCATTAGTAATATAATTGTAGAAAATAATGTCATTCTTCTTTATTCAGTTACCATTTATCAACTAGCCTTGAGTAAATTTAAATTTAAATATCATCTCTTCGGAGCATAGACGTTTATTAAACAAAATAATCATCTTTAAGCAAACATTCCTCTCCAAGTGTCTAGCTTTAATAAAGTGAAAGTAAAAAACACATCAGACCACACTGAAAATAAACTAATATGACTGAGATCAAATGTAAGAAAAATACTGTGTTGATACACCACTCAGAACAACCTCAAACCCTGGCTTTATCCCATCATATGCCCTACACAAGATAATATGAATCACATTTACTACTGAACACACTGAACTTCATTACCTCTGAGTTAGCATTTTCTGCTTGTAACTTTTTGCACTCATCTTTTAGTTTTTCAGATTCTCTCTCGCGTTCCAAGGTCATGTTATCCATCAGTGTTTGAACTTGGACTAGCTCTTTCTTCAGCACCGCAACATCTTCTATGCCAGGCCTCTGAAGCTGGGAAACAGCACATTTTGATTAAAAATTATGGTGAAAAACTAAAATAATATATATTTTAGAACAGTTTCACTAGAAAGAAATCACAATGAAAAAAATCTTCAACATCAATTTTTGGACTGCAGACATTGAACATTGATATCTCCTCCTCCTCCTCCTCCTCCCTCAATAAGCCACCCTCTTTTTCTACTCTATTCTATTCAGTAGGATCAACACTCCAGGTACAATCTAGTAACTTCACAATTATCTTCATTTGCTTTCTTTCCCTTCAAAACCACATCCACTGGTATAACAAGGACTTGGTCAATGCTACCTTCCTTTTCTACCCTAGAAAACTGGTAATAAAGATGAAGAAGCAGCAGATAGAAGTAATTATAATTAGGATTTGTTGCAGGTCAGATGTGGTTTATTCATTTTATTTGTATATTTATTGGGTGCTAAATAAAAGAAAAAAAGAAGTAAAGGACAAATCTAAAGTTATTAAACATGCAGAGAGTTGTTAAAGATAAAAGCTAGACTGGCTTGGCACCCATGCTCAGTGGTTAGGGTGCCAGCCACATACACTGAGGCAGGTGGGTTCAAACCCAGCCTGGGTTTGCTAAACAACAATGACAACTGCTACTTAAAAAATAGCCAGGCACTGTGGTGGGTGCCTGTAGTCCCAGCTACTTGGGAGGCTGAGGCAAGAGAATCACTTAAGCCCAAGAGTTTGAGGTTGCTGTGAGCTGTGACGCCACAGCACTATGGCAGTGACATAGTGAGACTTTGTCTCAAAAAAAAAAGATATAAGCTAGAAATTCAATCAGAAGTATATACTATAATAAAAGTAGGTGGACTTATAAACTCAAATGCAAAGATCAAGATTGGAGACACAGATATAGAATGCAGACATGGAAACTACTAGAATGACAGATGATATTTATAGAGAAACAACAAAATGTTGGGGTAGTAAGTTATGTATCATAACGTTCCATTTTTATTTTAAAAAATCACATATAGTTTATATATAGGTGGTACAATATGGAGAAAGTTTTATTTCCTCCATTTCACTCAAACTATATATTTAAAAAAATTTTTCAACAGAGCACATATTTCATCTTTAATTTATAAAACTATTAAACTATATCTCAATAAATGGTTCCTAAATCACCAGTTCAGTCTTCAGATCTTGAATTACAGTTGCCTCTTTCTTTAATTCTTCCGTCAGATGTGTCACTCTTTGTTCAGCAGCTTCTCGAAGACTCTTTTCTTCATCATATTTTGATTTTATTTCTAATTAAAGACAGTTATATACATATTAGTTTCATGACATTAAGTCTAAGGAAAAACAGTTGTATAAGTTCCTGCATATCTACATAACATTCTAATTCAAATTCACATACCTTAAATAACCATAACTTTATACAATAAATCTATACCTCTGATTACATTAAATGAATTTTAAAAATAATGAAATGTTTTTGTCTACATAAATGGCACCAAACCTTAATTTACTAATATCAGTTTAGTGTACACTTAATTCCATCCACTATTTCACCTAAAAGCATGTAATGTTTAAAAAATGCAACTGATAGCATAAGCAAGTGTTAAATCTATAGAATCTAATTCACTTATTTAGGATGTTGCTGTTTAATCTTAAAGTATACTATAAAAAAATTATCTTCTCTAAATTTCAAGTAGAATCTAGTCTTTTGAAGGGAGAAGGGAGCACAATAAAATAATTTGCACAGCAACCCCAATATCATTAAATTCCAGACACCAGTCTTTTATAAATGCTTTATCACAGGAACTATGCCTATTTCTAGGGTACATAAAGGCAAAAGACTAAATTACTGGCTAAAAATTTTGACCCAATTTACCTGCAATTTCAGTAGCAAGTTGGGCAGCTTTCTGCTCAAATAAGTCTTTCATTTGCTTAATATTAAAATTTTCTGTCTGGGCTTCTTCTAATTGTTGTTCCAAAGACTGCAGTTCTGCAAAAGTGTAGCAGTTATTCAACTATGTTGTTCATTACATTTATAGTAAGTTACTATGATTTATCACCGCTACGGCAGTAGTAAAGACAACAGACACAGAGACAGTGGACAACCTGAGTCTGCTCTTCAATTGTAAGTAAAGCATTTTCACATTTTAAGAATTAAGCATATCTGATTCAATCAAGGCGTAAGTCATAATTTACAAACATATAGAAGAAATGAAAGGAACATTTAGAATCACCACCAAATCATCTATGCAGATTTGTTTAAAAGTTATTATGATTTCACATTTCAATTACTTTGCTATCTCTATCAATTGACCAGAAACAAATATATTCTGATCCTCTGATAAAATCAGTTATAAAGCAAGAAGAAATTAGGAATGTTAAGAACAATTAAAGTCCTGAAAAAAATCAGTCAAAAGAGATAGTCAACTCTTAACATTTCATCATAAAAAAAGAGATTTCAGAGAGAAACTAATATTAACAGCTCACCACAAAATATAATAACAAAATATAATAAATAATTGTTTATTAAACATTCCTCTAGTTAAAGATATTTAAAAGATGCTAGTTTCGTCAGTTTATTTCAAGGGCCAAAGACAATCTCACTGTTAAGATAGACTTGAATTTTCCTTAAACAACCATATTGATGTAATATTCCAAAAGTTTCTTTTCTAACTTCAGATTATAGTGAACTGAAAGAACACTAAAACTTTAGCTGACTGATTAAATTATGAAGTTCACACGTACTTTCTAAACTTAGAATGCAACCATTATGTGCACTGTTTCAGAACCATAAAGTAGAACCACAAAACAAAATTCATTTAACAGGCATCAGAGGAAGAAAAAGAAGTCTGGTAAAAAAGAAAAAGAAAATTGAAAAAGTATCTGCTTTAAGTAAAGTTACCTGCTGATGAATCAGTCACCAATCCGTCAGGTTTTCCCTCCTCAATGAAAACAAAAGAAACAGACAAAGACATTAAAAGGGAAAGACAGTGCTGTTACAATTGCTAATGTTAAAATCTCTGAAAGTCACATGCTAACTACCAGGTAAGCAAGATTTGGGTGAAAATTAAAGTTTGGTGGTTCCCACTCTTTCACACCTAGAAGGTGGGCAGACTAGCAAAGGGCTCTCACTTCAGTTCACAGGATCTAAGGGTTTTCCTTTTTTTTTTTTTTTTTGTATAGTAATATGTATAAAATCATTATGTTTCTTACAATAGATGAGATCTTAAGTTCCATAAATTCAGTAATAAGTACTATGAATTATTGCAATTATAAATATAGATTCTAAAACAAATGCTTAAGTAAGCAGGCAAGATTCAGTTCCATTGCTACGTAGTTTTGAAATGATTCCAAATACGGAACATAGTTTGCCGTGTGGATGATATATATTTTGCTATAATACGACTTTGGGATTGTCATCTCCCTCCATTTAAGCGTATGATGCCTGTAAGACCCTATATGTAAGAACCTGGAGTAAACTTCTCCTTCCATTGGGAATGTTACGTCAGACCTTTTCATTCCCCACTGACCTCAACTACTGGACTTCAAAACAGATATAAACCTAGGAGTTTGACAGACGCTTTGAAAGCTAAGGTCACTGCACAACACACTGTGTCAGCCCCTTCTCTAAGGCTGACAGCTTAGGCTGTCACCAGGTCACACACCATTAGCCCTTGAGCTTTGAAGCCTACCCACCCACACTTGTATCGCCCTCTAGCAGCAAGGGATCCCCGAGATCTCTTGCTGTTTGAGATACCTTCTCTCCAACAAAACTGCTCAGAAAACAAGGTACACTTCAAACTTCAATCAGACTTTACTTTCCACAAAAGCCTGCTTTTACCAATAGCGTAACTAGACATTACAAATTTTAGAACTCATAATTGATAATGACTTGTGATATTTATATTATTCTCTCCTTCTTCAAGCATTATAAATCTAAGAAAAATTTCTCTTTAGCAATAAACCATGAGATTTGTGAAATTACGCTTTGATTATCTCCTTACTATAACTACATAAAACACCTATAATATTTGAAAATTTGCATAAGTTGAATTATGCCATTAAACTATCACTACTAAAAAATGTGTCTTTAGAAGTTTACAATTTTAATTCAGGATCATAAATTACCTTTGAAAGATGCAATAAAGAACATACTCCATAAGGTTTAATTTATCATATGCATTAGGAACAAAATAATATATCATTTAACATTATTAAAGAATTATCTGAACATCTGAAAGAGTTTCATAAAGCATTTCATAGTATACTGACTTTTTATACCTGGACTTATACATATTAATTGCTAAGAATCATCAATGTTTAAAATACATTTTCCCCCAAACGTAAATTTTCTGCTAATTTACAACTTGCACTATGTATAATTTATTTAAATGTTATTAAATGTAAAATAGTTATCTCAAATGTAGCAAACCATTTCCTCTCTGTTTTCAGGTACAGAAAATAATACAGCCTACATTTGAGTATAATAATTGTTCATGGCATCTATATAAAACATGAGTAAATGAGCTATAAGTATTTTATATTCTAAAAACTTCCCTAATGTTAACAGAATCCCCAACAGCAGAAGCCAAGTAGAAATAAGATTTGATATCTTGTTGTTCATTTATTTATTTTTGTGTTTTCTAGTCCAAATGACAACTATTGGTACAAAGATTTTTTAAAAAGCAAAAAAGACTGACTAAAAGTCACAGTATGCTAAGATAATGTACAGAGGGATCGCTAATCACTGTTAGAATATTAGAACTATTACTTACAGGCATCTATTATTACAAGTGATGATCTGGTACAATTCATTATTCTTTGATTCTTCCTATAAGTTTAGCATAAACTCAATATGATTTTAGCATAAAAGTCCTAATTGGTTATTTGGAAAATATATTAAACTATAAAGAGTCAAAAATACCAACAGAACCCCACTCAGAGATAAGTACCTTCTCCAACACAGTGACTGCCTTCTATGTATTAGAATACGTTTTTTCCCTACGTATTATTTTCATGCCATAAAGAGTGTGTGTGTGTGTATGTGTGTGTGGGTGTGTGTGAATGTATATATATGTATGTGTATGTACTTAGACATTTTCATTCAGTTTTTTTAAAATCTAACATTGTTAACAGAGCAGTTTTGCCAGTTTTCAAATAATCTTCACTAATATAAACAGCTAATAATATTCCTGTCACTACCAAATAGACATTTTAGTCATTTCTAATTTGTCACAAACACAAATACTTTGAAGAAATTCACTACTGCTTGAAATTATATTTTTTTAGCCATTTAGGCATACTGTCAAAAAATTAGATTATCACCAGCTGAATGCAAGCTAATAGAACCTTTTTGGAAATAAGTTTGGAGAACACTCAAGGAACTAAAAGTAGACCTACTGTTTGATCCTGCAATTCCTCTACTAGGTATATACCCAGATGATCAAAAATTATTTTACAACAAAGACATTTGCACTAGAATGTTTAATGCAGCCCAATTTGTTATAGCCAGGACATGAAAACAGCCCAAGTGCCCATCGGCCCATATACCAATTGTGGTATATGTACCACAATTTGGAATATTATGCAGCCATAAAAAAGGATGGAGCCTTCACATCTTTTATTTTTACCTGGATGGAGCTGGAACATATTCTTCTTAGTAAAGTATCTCAATAATGGGAAAAAAAGCATTCAATGTATTCAATACTACTCTGAAATCAATTTATAATTACCTACACATTTATATGAATGGCAAAACATAACTATAGTCCAGAAAGAGAGAGGGGAGGAGAGGGGCAATTTGGGAGGATGGGCGGATTTGGGAGGAGGAAGCGTATTCGGGGGGACCTCACCTAATGGGGATGATGCAATGGTGCATTTCAAAACTATTAAGAAATGAGTATAATCGTGATGGATATGTTACTTGTTCAATGTAAGCATTTCACATTGTATATCAAAGTAGTACACTGAACTCCATAAATACATCAACATACAAAGTTATTATTTAATAAAAAATAATAATAAAAAGAAAAAAAAAACACTGGGTATTAAAAAAATATATAAGTATGGAACACTGATTCTTAGTCGAATGCCTTTAAAAAGCTATTTTCATTTCCCCATGTATTTGTTTGCATTCATCAAAATCATAAAGCATACACTCATATCCTGTAGGCTATTAAATACAGAGAAACAAATCAGGAAGTTATTTATATCAGGCCATCTGCTTACAATAGGTTATTAAGCTTAATATTCAACATAAAAATAAACAACTAATAAACATGCTGTAAGTATTTAAAAGAAATTACTTGCTGCTGTAGTCCTTGATATTTTTCTAATTCTTTCTTTAATTCTTCCGAGTACCATTTTTCTTCCTAATGAAAAAGATTTTTAATCAGTAAATTTTAAAAGACTTATTATGTGAAGCGTTGAAAATAAACAAATACAATCATTTTTATTCTTACCTTTAGTGAAGCCTGTAGGTCCTGGACCTCTTGTCTGAGTAGTGTTAGATCATCTCTAAACATATATGGAGAGAAAAGAAATTAATAGCTAATATCTTTTATGTAACAACCTGACCTCTTAGCAAATTATGGCCAGTACCTATATATTAACATCTTAGTCTTCTCAATTCTTAAAAACAACTACTTAAGATTTTATGTATAATGACACATATATAAAGCTCTTAGGAAAATAATTTTATTTCTAAAGCTCATTGATTATAAATGGAAAAATATTTTCTCATGGAATAATCATATTACTGGACCGTCAAGTGCCTGAGCCAGAAGCAAAATATTTCTCATTAATTTGCTAACAGTAAGAATCAATGGCTTCCTACTGCAGTTAGTATAAAATCTAAACTCATTAGCAAGGACTATAAAATCTACACAATCTACTCCCTGTCTTATCACTTTTTCCTTTATTCATTTAGCTCTAGGAAGAACAGCTTCCTTTTATTTCTTGAGTCTGATATGGTCTTTCCTGTCTGAGAATCTTGTCAAATTCTGTTCCCCTTACCTAAGAGTCAGACTATAAAAGACTGGTGAGCCAACTACTCTAGGCCATAATGCAAGAGAGAGATTTCAAGGAACATTAATAGTCATGTAAAAAGAAAAGATCCATTCTTCCCAAAAGCACTGGTTTCCCCACATATTTCAATAAATTAAAACAACCATACTTCATAGTTATACATTATCTATCAACCATAAGGTGTATAATCATATTTTTCTCTAGGTAATATCTTAGTGTTACGGCAGATTAATCTAACAAACTATTCTCTTTTTTTTTTTTTTTTTTTTTGAGACAGAGTGTTATTTATTCACCCTTGGTAGAGTGCCGTGGTATTATGGTTCACAGCAACCACAAACCCTTGGGCTTAAGCGATTTTCTTGCCTCAGCCTTCTAAGTAGCCGGGACTAAAGGCACCCGCTACAACGCCCGGCTATTTTTTTGTTGCAGTTGTCATCGTTGTTCAGCTGGTCCTGGCCAGTTCAAACCCACCAGCCTCAGTGTATGCGGCTGACGCCATAACCACTGTGCTACAGGTGCCGAGCCCAAACTATTCTTTTCTTAAGAAGTATAAAAAATTGTTTACAAGTAGAAGGAAATAGAACTTTTATCCCCTTAGTGTAGGTAAAAGATGAGCGTTTTTACCAATATTGGAAGAAAAGCAAAATTATATTGTTAGATGCTGCTCTAAGCAATTATATTCTAGTTTACCTTTAGTTCTCAAAATGGTCAGGCTAAATTGCCAAAAGCACAATGTGTGTGTCGGATGCGGTGGCTCATGCCTGTAGTCCCAGCACTTGGGAGGTCGAGGCGGGTAGACTGCCTGAGCTGATGAGTTCAAGATAAGCCTGAGCCAGAGTGAGACCCCGTCTCTAAAAAATAGCCAGGCACTGTGGCAGGCACCTGTAGTCCCAGCTATTTGGGAGGCTGAGGCAAGAGGATCATTTGAACTCAAGAGTTTGAAGTTGCTCTGAGCTAAAATGCCATGGCCCTCTACCAAAGATGATCAAGTAAGATTCTGTCTCAAAAAAAAAAAAAAAAAAAAAAAGGACAATGTGTATATGTGCACTTACTACCATACTGATGACTATAAATGATATTTTTAAAACATTTACTAAATGATTTTAGAATTATTAAATTAAATTTTAATTCTTGGCTAAATTCATTATTTTAACAACTTGCTATAAAATTATCTAAACAAAATATATCATTTTTTATTAAGCAGAATATGTTAAATAGAATTTAACCTTCTTTTGCTGACTCATAATCTTCATTAAAAATACAACCTCAGGGGTGGCGCCTGTGGCTCAAAGGAGTAAGGCGCTGGCCCTATATGCCAGAGGTAGCGGGCTCAAACCGAGCCCCGGCCAAAAACCACAAAAAAATAATAATAATAATAATACAACCTCTGCAGACTAAGCAAGAGCGACACCTTGTCTTTACTAAAAATGGAAAAACTCATATTTAAAAAAAGGAAAAATTAGCCAGGTATTGCGGCTGGCCCCTGGAGTCCCAACTACTCAGGAGGCTGAGGCAGAAGTTTGAGGTTGCTGTGAGCTAGGCTGATGCCATGGAACCCTAGCCTGGGCAAGAGAGTGGGACTGTCTCAAAAAAAAAAAAAAAAAAAAACCTCTAGCCATGTATGGTGGCTTATGCCTATAATCTCAGCAATTTGGGAAGTCAAGGTGAAAGGACAGCTTGAGGCCAGGAGTTCAAGACCAGCCTGGGTTGACATGGCACTGTATCCTTAAAAAAAAAAAAAATTAGCTGGGCATATTAGCACACAGCTAATAGTCCCAGCCACTTGGGACATTGATGTAGATAGATACCTTGACCCCAGAAGTTTGAGGTTGTTTGCAGTGAGCTTACAATGATGCTATCACACTTTAGGCAACAGAGAGAGACCCTATCTCAAAAAATAAGTAAATAAAAATATAAATGTATATAGATATTACTATAGATAGTTGCTGATCAAGGACTACATAACCTGAATAGGTTAAAATGATAAGGAAAGAAGGTCAAGCTAATTGAGGACAGATTTAAATTAAATAATATAAAACATCACTGTTTTCATTAATTAATATATCATGATCAAACCACACTATCACGTGAGCTTTCTGCAACAATATTATACTTCAAAATTCTCATACTGTACCGCTTCAGAGCAAGATTAGCCTCTCCTCCAAGACCTGAGTCATTGCCGGCATCGTGAACTGCTTCATAGTGTTTGAAAAGTTCGTCAGCAGATCCAAGAGATTTCATACACTGGGGACATATGAAGCCCTACAGAAAGAGGCAGAAGAGAAGTTTCAAAATAGCATTTAATATTGCAAAATAACAACTGCATATTATGAAACATGATCAAATGTCTTATTTATACCAATGACACCATTAAGTAAATTATAGCTTATAGTGTTAATCTCAAATTCTACTATCATGCAAAGGTACTTCACTGTCTATTCTGGATGAAGCTTATGAAATACAAAGAAAACCCCTGCAACTATCTTTTAGGTTGAATAAATTAATGGCTAGAATACCAAATTCTAATTTAAGAAGTCAGTTCTAATCTAGAAGATTAGTTGAAAAGATTTGCCATCATATCCTTCTTCTCTCCAGATATCCCCATTCATAAAATAATGCCTATTTCAATCTACATCATAGAAATGCTAACAAAAAAAAATAATGAGACCAGCCTGAGCCAGAGGGAGACCTCGTCTCTAAAAATAGCCGGGTGTTGTGGCGGGTGCCAGTAGTCCCAGCTACTCGGGAGGGTGAAGCAAGAGAATCACTTAAGCCCAAGAGTTGGAGGTTGCTGTGAACTGTGACACTACAGCACTCTACCAAGGGTGACAAAGCGAGACTCTGTCTCCAAAAAAAAAAAAAGATGATGATGAAGAACTATGATGAATAAGTGAAAAAAGTGATAGAGTAAATCATTCCTAATTACCACAGATATGGACAAAGGTAAGACAAGTATTCTAGTCAGAAAATTTCCTTGCTAACCAAATGTTAATATACAGACCCATAAACATATAAAAAACTTATAATTAATCCCAGAATTATCACAAAGTTAAGACTATCAGCTAGAGTTCTGTATTAAAAATGCTGACATAAATCCATGTTTTGTAAATTTGGGGTTGCAATTCACAAATGAATTATAAGATCAACTCGCTGGGTTGAAACCTTTTTTGTAATAATACTCTAAAACTAAACACATTGGAGTTCATCATATGTATTAATAGCAAAAATAAATAATGATTATATATTTTTGCAGTCTTTTTGGCCAGGGCTGGGTTTGAACCTGCCATCTCTGGCATATGGGGCCAGCGTCTGACTCTTGAGCCACAGGTACCACCCCAGATAAATCATGTTTTATTAGTTCTTTTTTTGGGTGATGACACGAAAGTATATTTCTTAAGTGGTTGCCATCAAAAATATTTCAGAAGCACTAGTATAGTTGTTAAATATATAATGGAATGTGTATTAATTAATAATGATTATTATTTTTTTTGAGAGAAAATCTCACTATGTTGCCTTCAGTAGAGTGCCGTGGCGTCACAGCTCATAGCAAACTCAAACAGTTGAGCTTAAGCGATTCTCTTGCCTCAGCCTCCCAACTAGCTGGGACTACAGGCGCCTGCCACAACACCCAGCTATTTTGTAGCTGCAGTTGTCATTATTGTTTAGCAGGCCCAGGCCAGGCTCGAACCTTAGCCTTGGTGTATGTGGCCAGTGCCCTACTCACTGAGCTATGGGTTCCAAGCCTAATGATTACTTTATTGAGTCCCTACTATACTCCAGGCTCTTTCCCTACACAATCTCATTTAAATCTCACAATTCTTTATTAATAAGTATTATTATCACCATTTTATAGAAGAAGAAATTAAACTGCAGAAAAGTTAAATGACTTTTCCAAAGCCACAAACCTAAACCAGGATATGCATAGGTCTGTTGAACAAACCCCATGCTCTTTCTAGAGTGCTGCACGATCTCTTGAACTCACTGCCTTACCCTTATTAGTGACTTCCTTAACATAAATTCTTGTATATGCTAAATTTTTAGGGACTTTATTCAGTAACTGTTAGTTGATTGTAAGTTCAGATACTATAAGGGTTCCATGGAAAATACAAATAGTAAAACAAAACCTCAGGCTTCAAAGAACTGAGGAGGCAGAAAATGTACATATATATACATGAAAAAATACTTCAGTTTATGAAGCTGAGTTAAAGATTAACCAGATGGCTTTAAAGATTATATGGTAGGAGGACCTGAGTGCAAAGTGAATTAGCAAATCAAAGGCTAAATAAAATAGCTTTCTTTCCAATTATCTGTTGGTCCTATAGAAAATTATTGACTCAACTTCTATATCCTTCAAATTGTCAGGAGTAGTCATAATTTACATAAAATAAAAATATTACATATTCTTTCAGCATCATCAACCCGGTATACAATAGAAATCTCTCAACTTTGAGTTACTCTTTAAATTATTTCTATTCAAACATTTTTTGTGGATAATAAAGAAGTAGTTCCTCACACTTACATACACACAAACACTCAGACATATACACCCCATGCCAAGGGTTTTAAGGAGGCCTTATTCCAAAATTTTGCTTTTAAAAAATATTGCCAGATGTCAATTCTGAAAACACCACCAACCTGTCTTTCACCCTAATCCACAAGAGTATCCTCGTGCAAATATTCCACAGGAGTATTTCATATACAGGTACTAAAGAATATTTAATTTCATTCATTCAATGAAAAATAAAAGTGATTAGCAAAAATTGGATTAAGTTAGTACAGATACAACTCTGCTAACTCAAGGTGGGAAGAAGTAAGTTTTCTTTACTTTTACCAAGTACACTCTAATTCTAAAACTTTCCTCTATTTCAGATATAAAAATAAAATGGAGTATGTGTGAGGGTGGTATGTTTCAGTGTATTTTCATGTTGAAAGCAACATGCAAATACAAATATATATACAAATACATATATTTGCAGATTCTATGGAAAGTTTTGTTTTGTGGGAACATACAGCTTTTATATACAAGAATGGTCATCCTCTCTCTATCCTGTAAAAACCAAAACACAATTCCCTTTAAAGATCACTCTTCTCCAAGGCCCTCGCAATGAACTCCTCCTCTTCTGACTCACACTTTCTCTGGTACATAATTATGCAAATAGTTTCAACTATCATTTACATGCTGATGATTCCCAAGTCCAATAACTGGCCAAGAACCCTCTACAGATTTCTTCTGGATCTTTATATCCAACAACATATATCTCTATATGTATCCCACAGGCATCTACAATCTAAGTGCAAGAATCAATTCATTTCCCAAACTTCTTTTGCTCACCAAGATCCTTCCACCTAAACTAGAAACCTAAATATCATGCTAAACTATTCTCCATCAGTCTTACTTCTAATAAAACACTCGGCCTCAACATTTCTCCTTGTCATCTTCTCATCTCCATCCTCACTGCAGCTGTCCATGTTCAGACACTCAGCATCTCTTGCCCAGACTACTGCAATAACACATCTAGTCTTCCTTCTCCATGATGAATCTTCCACACAGCGGCCAGACGAATCTTTCTAAAATAGATTCTTCAATATTCTTCACTAACCTTTATCATCAATATGGCACACAAGGTCCTACACGACCATTCCCCTCATGGCCTCTGCAGTCTGATTTCCAGACAACTCTCCCTCTGTACAACATGCTTCAACGATTTTAAAGCACCTGTGTTTCCCTGAGCACCCCAGGGTGTCTCAGATTTCTGTGCCTCTGCACATACTGCATTTTCCCTTCACTAGGACCCATGTCAGCTTGTCAAGTTCCTGCACTCACTATAACACGCAACATACTGGAGCTTTTCATCTATATTTTCTTAATGGCTAAAGTAGTCCTTTGACCATGTTATATTTTTCTACATTGTATATTTATTTACTGAAATATGAGTGAGGCTGGCAGTGCAGAACTTGGCAAAAAACAGAAGATATGTATATGTGTATATGTGTGTGTGTGCGTATACATATGTCCGAGAAACACTGGAATTCGCCACTAAAAAATGAATAAGAGTTTGACCTGCAGAGATAAAAGACAGGCATTCTAAACAGATGAACAAAGGTATGGGAAGCACTGTTGAAACAGTTACACATTTGGGAAACAGAGGGCTTCTAGATGTGTTCTGAGGACACAGGCTAAGTAAAAACAGGTGCAGAAGAGGTGAATGCACGCACTGATCCCCTATGAAACTCCTGAAATAAGCGAAGTTAGCGGTATGAGGATGTGCCTTTGGGAATCAGAACACAGTGATGTCATTAGGATCCAGAGATACTGGTTGCTCAGCACCACCTCCTAAATAAGTGAATACTCCCAGCCTGTATGTTAAAATAGCTAGTGCAACAATCACCATCTTTCATAACGGCTCTATGCTATGCTCCACGTGGCATTTTCAGATCTTCTCTCCCCAGTAACTGCTGTACAATACTAGTTGGCATACCTTAAGGGCAACAGCACACGAACCCTGATAATATTGATCCTTTTATGTCTCAACTTCTGCCAGTGACTGGAAAGTGAATTATAAAGTGTTCCTCAGAGTCTATATCCCTATTACACAATTCAATCTTCACAACTTTGCCTTTGGACTATTGCCTCTACTTCTAGGTTTTAGCTCTAGATACCTAATAGTGCCAGAAAGCTATTGATCACACTGAGGTATGCCATACCTTCTCAAAGTTTCCAAATATTACCAGGTTACTATCCCAAAAAGAACTGATTCATTCCTAAAGAGGAATTTAGAAATCAGTGATATGTATTCCATTATAGAACTATTCCACATTAATTTTTCATGTAATTGGAACTTGCACATTTAAATAAAACTTAAATTTTTAGACATTTCTGATAAAAAATCTTTCTAAAATACATATACTTCCTCATCTTCTTAAATAAATGATATTAAAACTTTGCCTGGGGTGGCACCTGTGGCTCAAAGGAGTAGGGTGCTGGCCCCATATACCGGAGGTGTTAGGTTCAAACCCAGCCCTGGCCAAAAAAAAAAAAATAATTTTGCCTGATGTCTCAGAGACATAAATATCAATCAATCACTGAATGGGCGTCTTCTACTCTTCAATATTAAATTCTGGCAAGCCTGTTTAACTCCTGTACTTGTATTTCCTAGTTTCCCTAAACCCTACTTTGTATTTCAACAGTCATTTCTAAAAATTCTTAGCATGCTACTTCTAGGAATAGTAGAAGTATTCCTATGCAATAGATGGAAAGGGTAGATTAAGAAAAAAGGTTATTAAAACCACATCACTCATTTAAAATAAAAGTAAAATTGGCTCAGAATGAGTAGCTAAGGAAAGTTCCATGAACATAGTGCACAATCCTTAGTTTTGGATTTAAGAGACTCCTCCTTCATTCATATTTTTCTAAACTATCTCTAAGAGGATTGAGAATGCTAGATAAATACATTCCAGAAAAAGACTGTTACCTAACAATAAAATGCTAAAATAGCCAACTACAGTTATTTCCCTTAATTATTCCAAATTCGTCACCAACTTCCAAAAAACACAATTTGCTTAAGATTAAGAATCACAAATTTCTTATTCTTAGAGTTCACTTATCTGTAATCCTATTTCAGAACCACTTAAGCTAAGAATTTGTCTTAAAACTTGGTCCTTAGGACATTCATGTTACACCAAATGTCCTTTTAGTTAAAAGGAAAGCTCTTCTTAAGTGACAAGGGGATGAGATGGTTACTTTTGATTTTGGCTAACTCATAAAGAAAAAAAGCTGACCTGTAATTCTAGAGGATGCCAACTAGTAAAACGTCACACAGATTTCCCAGGCTCCTTTACGCCTCCACCTCTGCTTCACTAACCCAGCTAGTTTCATCAGCGTCATCCCATATGCTCTCACTTTCCCCACCACTATAGAGAATGTCTGGTTGAAATGTCTTTCTGCGAAGTTTTTCCTGAGTTTCTCTCATGTTGAATTTGCCATTGTCCACTTTTTGCAAACAATACCTACCATAGAAACTTCTGGGGGAGAGATCATGTCTTATCTACCTTTTATCTCTTTTACCTACCAAAACACCTGCTACATAAAAAGTATTCCATTGATATGTTAAATGACTGAATGTTTGTGAGGGTTATTTTAATTATTCTTTTTTGTGGATTTGTTCTTTATGAAGAGATTATTTTCTTATATACGCGATTGCCTCATAGGCAAAAAGGCAGTCTTACTTTTTGTTCTTCCCTGTTAAAAAAAGTTGCATTCTTTTATCTGATTTATAAAAGAATCAAAAAAGCCATGCTTCTCTTTATTGTGAGAATACCATAGTGCTCTTCAAGAAAACAGACATGTCAATATCATCTGAGAAATTCTTTCCAGCCTAAAAATGGGCATCACTTCCCCTCACTTGTTCCCACCCTTAGCTTTAGATATGCACCAGCCTAAAGCTCCTGAGAGAAATATTTTGGGGGTGACCCACTGTTACTTATAAGAGTGTGCCATCCTATCACCTCCCACAAGTCTAGAAGAGTTAAAACGACGATTGAAACCGTCCTAGATTCAAGTTCAAACACTGTACATCCCAAACAAGGAAAATAACTGTTCATATACTAAGTTCTCTTTCTATATAAGAGCAAAGGATTTTAACCTAAAACATTTTAGCACCTTCTTTAGTAAAACATTAGCAATAACGATATTACTTACAAATGTTGAAAATATATCACTTTATATTTCATAGCAAAATTTATAGAGAAATATTACCTTAAATTTTTATATTTATTTACAAATCCACACAAAGACAGCTGCAATAGTAAGAGAAACCAAGCAGACTTCCCAGGAGCCTCTGCTACTTATTGAAACATCCTTTACACATGCATAATTAAAGCGATCCACATTCCCCTGTAGCAGAAAAAGTTAAGCAACACCGAAGCAAGGAAAAACAAAGCTATTTTGAGCAACCCATAACCAAGCTGCTAAAACAAAATATACAAGACCCACAGTAACACTCGAGGCATTAAGAAGCTCCTGTTCTCTCGTTTCACTTGCAGCGTGCACTTGCTGGTAATGCTCCGATAAATCGATAGCAGTTACACATCTTTTCATACATAATGGGCAGATGAAACCCTGTGAAATGACAACTTTTAGAAAAATATACAGAAAAAAGTCTTTTATAAAACAAAATGGAGACAACACAAATAGAAATAATAGGAAAATAATTAGGATATCTCTTTACACTATAGGTAAGAAAAAATTTCAAGGAGTAACTGTGAAAGATCTATCCAAAGTGGGACTCATAAAATCAGCTCCAATTGTTATGCTGTAACTTCTCACGGGTTCTATTTTTCTTATTAGAACACCCAGTTGCTGTGGTTGGAATATTCTTTTGCTTGTGACACTTTGTCCTTACTTCTCTGAAACCTACCATTGGCAAGTTAGCTTTTATTTTAGATCAAGAAAAGGCTGACAGGTATAAAAACACCTTTATGTGATGTAATGTTTCAACAAAGAAGCTCTCTTAATGAAAGCAATTTTTAGTCTGAGTTAATTCCACTAACCTGAAACCCCATTTTTGCCCACACCCCTAATTCCCAGGAGGTGAACCCTCCTTTTAATTTTCTGAGTCAAATAAACCCATTTTAAAACAATTTCTCAAATTCCCTATACCTAACAGTATCTATATTTTAAAATGTGGGCTGTTGTACTGATCTATGTATGGCTTGAGGTCTTACCAAATAAGAATGGTAGAAGTATGAAAGAATAAGAGAATTCAGAGTATCTGGGAGAAAGTAAATAAAATGAAGACAGCGGTGAGGAGAAAAGGTTATAACAATAATAAACATCACGAGTTTTGGTGTCAAAAATAGATGTGGACTTGGGAATCAACCAATGTTGATTATATGCCCTTAAGGAGATCACTTAGCAAGCGCCAGTTTCCTATCGATAAAATGAGGCTAATATTAGCACCTATTCTTCTAGAGTTATTTTAGATATAAAATGCATAATACAGAACTTGAGACACTGTAAGCACTCAACAAATGTTAATTATTAGATGTAAGCTTAGAAATGAAGGGAAAGGTCTAAGAGACCAAAGAAAAGACAGAAATTAAAAACTTGAATTGCCGACCAAGGCCAGGGAAATAAAGTAGTGAGAATATGAGAAAAAAAAATTGTAAGGACAATTATAATAAAGAATGAGGGGAGGGCAGAACCTGTGATTCAGTGGGTAGGGCACCAGCCCCATATACTGAGGGTGGTGGGTTCAAACCCGGCCCTGGCCAAAGCGCAACAAAAAAATAGCCAGGCGTGGTGGCGAGCACCTGTAGCCCCAGCTACTTGTAAGGCTGAGGCAAAAAAATCGCCTAAATGGGCAATGCGTGTGGCTCAAAGGAGTAGGGCATCAGTCCCGTATGCTGGAGGTGGCGGGTTCAAACCCAGCCCCCACCAAAAACTGCAAAAAAAATAAAAAAATAAAAAGAATCACCTAAGCCCAGGAGTTGGAGGTTGCTGTGAGCTGTGTGATGCCATGGCACTCTGCCAAGGGCGATAAAGTGAGACTCTTGTCTCTACAAAAAAAAAAGAACGAGGGGATATGATTTTAGTATTTCAGGTGAGAGTATTCTGCCTAATGATGAAGTAGAAGGTCCTGCCATGGAATTAAACAACATTACGGAACCGGGAGGCTACCGTGTCCCTTGAGTTACTGAAGTCACTTAGGATTAATAGCAAGGAAGGAGAAGCGGACTGAAAGCAGGTTCCGAGTGGAGTAAGACAAGGCAGCAATGGAGTCGGGCTTGGGCTTCAATCCTGGGCTTACACCACGCTTAGCAACTGCCTGACCTTCAGTTTTCTTAACAACTCTTAAAGGAGATGATCTACAAAATCAAAGTGAAGAGCGTGAATTCAGTGTTTTTAACTGATGAAAGAGTTTTTCCCAGACAACCACAGTCTCAAGCGCTAGAACCACAGAATAATACTCTTTTAAAAGAGGGTGTCTGTTTACACCATCACGGCCTTATGCTGCCTTTCACTGGAGTCTTGTTTATTCACTGCTAAGTTTCCACATCGATCAGCCAATCGTTCATTAAAAAAGAATTTACTTTCTGGTGTTCGATTTCACAGTAGGACGACTATAGTTAATGGTGAAATGTTGTGTATCACAAAATAGCCAAAAAAGAAGCTTCTGATACCAAATGATAAGTACAAAATGAAGGATTCACTAAATGTCCTAACTGGATCACTATACAACATAGATACATACTGAACACCAAATCATACCCTATAAATATGTACAATTACAATGTGTTAATTAAAAATAAATTAAAAGTATATTTTGAAGTACTTAATGAATGTGATTAGTATGTTCTAGCTGCTATGGTATGGTGCTAAGAAATCCCTCCTCATAAGAAGCTTATACTCTTCTTTAAAAAGTTACCTCCCCAAAATTGCATTTTATGCCCCACTAATCAGAAAATCCTATTAGGTCTACCATTCAAAATACACCCAGAATGTCAGCAACTCTCCTGTTACCATTTTGCTCCAAGCCACCATCACAGAGATCAGGGATCACTCAATAACCTAAGAGTCTCCGCTTCTACTCTTAAACCCACTAACACTTTATTTTCAACATAACAAAGTGTAGCCTATAAAAAATGTAAATCAAATCTTGTCATTTCCCTGCACAAAACTCTCTAACAGCTTCCTATCAGACTAAGTGTGTAAACGCAAGTGTGTAAATTAGTCTACAAAGACTACATGAGATAAGGTGAGCAGCTTGCTGATCCACTCTCCCCTCACTTGCTGGGTTAGGGCTACACTGGAGGAGTCGGGCTTGGGCTTAAAGCTTTTCTGGAAAAGCTTCTTAAAAGCTTCTGGATGGGCTCGGCGCCTATAGCTCAACCGGCTAAGGCGCCAGCCAC
>NW_003852402.1:26890836-26906637 GCF_000181295.1 Otolemur garnettii | reverse complement strand
CACAGCTCACAGCAACCTCCAACTCCTGGGCTCAAGCAAGTCTCCTACCTCAGCCTCCCAAGTAGCTGGGACCACAGGCGCCCGCCACAATGCCCGGCTATTTTTTGGTTGCAGCATCATTGTTATTTGGCGGGCCCAGCTGGATTTGAACCCACCACCTTAGGTGTATGTGGCTGGCGCCTTAGCCACTTGAGCCACAGGCGCCGAGCCCATATGTTTAAATCTTAACACCCTGGGCGATGGAATTAAAAAGTAGATATGGCCTTTTGCCAGGTGATTAGGTCAGCATCCTCATGAATGGGTTTACTGACAGTATAAAGTAGGCCAAGAAGTCCTTTTACCCATTCCTCCAATTCCACCACATGAGGACACAGGGAGAAGGCACCATCTGTGAGCCAGAAAATAAGACCTCACCAGACACCAAACGTGCCAGCACCCTGATTTTTGAACTTTCCAGCCTCCAAAATTCTAAGAAATAAATTTCTGCTGCTTATAAGCTACCCAGCCTGTGGTATTTTGAATAACAGTCAGAACTGACTAAAACAAGCAGGTAAGGCATAAAGATCAGCTTATGCAAAAGCCCAAAGATAAGAAAAAACTTAGCATACTGTAAAAGCAGAGGAAACTCAATATGCCTAGATCAAAGAATATTGAGAGGACTATGAAGAAATGAAGCAGAAGCAGATCAGAATAAAAAAAAAAGTAAAAACCTTCTACAACAAGCTAAAAAAATTGGACTTCAAAGGATGAAAGGAAGTCATTAACTTGGGTTTTAACCAGAAAAATACCATAATAAAATCCTAACTATACATATTTAAGAAGAACAGGTTCAAGTGGAAGACAGAGGGGACAGGAGGTAGGTAACAAAGGAGGTCAATGTGAAATTAATAGCTGATGGTAGTCTGAGTTAAGGAGGTAACAAATGGAATGAATGGACTACAGTTATTGCTGAAGCACTTTACATAAAAAGGATTTCTGAGGTGGTAATAACTGAGCCGAAATTAAAACGACTTTTAGAGAAAGAAGCCAACCACTTGAAGTGCCAAAGGAGAATTTTCCAGGTAAAAAAAACAAGTTTTTGACTTTTAAATGGAGTCTTTTGGTTTAAGGGAGGGAAAAAAGGCTAGAGTGACCAATGTCAATGGCCAAGAAGGAGTGTAAAAAAAGTGAGATTTGATAGGTAGGTCGAGGGGGCATTATGCAGGGCCTTCCAGACCAGGATATGCCGAGATTTGTTTTGCACAATAGAAAGCTGATTTTAATTGAAGGAAGGACTTGATTTGATTGCAATCCCTCTGGTTACTTTTTGGAGAACTGACCAAAAGTAACAAGGATAAGACACTCTAAGGTAGTTTCAGGAAAAGACAATGGTGGCAGCAGAAATGAAAAGAAGAGGATAAATTCAAGATATATTTGGGAGTTAAAACAAACAAGAGTTATTCATATAGTCAATAGGTAAGGGAAAGGAAATTTCAAGTTTGTTCCTAAATCCTTAGCTTCAACATCTAGCTTTTCTAGGATTATGAGAGAAAAACAAGTTGAATGTTGCAACAAGAAAGGTGGAGGGGGCTCAGCGCCTATAGCTCAACTGGCTAAGGCGCCAGCCACGTACACCTAAGGTGGTGGGTTCAAATCCCCAGCCCGGACCCGCCAAACAACAATGACGGCTGCAACCAAAAAATAGCCGGGCGTTGTGGCGGGCGCCTGTGGTCCCAGCTACTTGGGAAGCGGAGGCAGGACTCGCTTGAGCCCAGGAGTTGGAGGTTGCTGTGAGCTGTAATGCCATGGCACTCTACCCAGGGGGACAGCTTGAGGCTCTGTCTCAAAAAAAAAAAAAAAAAAAAAAGAAAGGTGGAGGGAAGAAATGAAAAAATTCATTTGGAATATTAATTTCATAGTAATTTAGGATAAATATTAAACTTAAAACACATACCAAAGGCCTAAGTTTCCATCTGAAGAATCTAGGGGAAAAAAATGAGCAAACCAAATTCAAAGTAAATAGATGGAAGAAATTAGTAAGAGCAGAAACCAATAAAAGAGAAAAGCAAAAGACAGAAAATATTAACAAAGCCAAAAGTCACAAATTTGAAGGTTAATAAATGGAGGCCAAGCACAATGGCTCACACCTATAATTTCAGTACTCTGGAGGACAAGGTGAGTGGATTACCTGAGCTCAGGAGTTCAAGACCAGCCTGAGAAAAGTGAGACCCTATCTCTACTAGACAGTAGAAAACTAACTGGGCATTGTAGCAGATACCTGTAGTTCTAGCTAATCAGCAGGCTGAGGCAAGAGGATGGCTTGAACCTGGGAGTTTGAGGTGGCTGTGAGCTATGATGCCATGGCACTCTATCCAGGGTGACTAAGTGAGACTCTGCCTCAAAAATTAATTAATTAATAATAAAAAGCTTAACAAATGGATAAAATCCTGACAGGTAAAATCGAGAAGGAAATAAAACATAAATTACCAATATCATAGGATATCACTACAGATCCTATAGACATTTATGCAAATATATTCAAAAACTTTATATGAAATAACAAATTCCTTAAAAACACAAAGTGCAATACTGACTGAAAAAGAGAAAACCTGAGTAACCCAATATCTATTCATGAAAACCAAGTCATAATCAAAACAATTCCCACAAAGAAAGCTCCAAGCCCCAATAGTTTTGCTAGTGAATTCTAGCAAACATTCAAGGTATAATTCATGGCTATCTTACCTATTTTTTCAGAAAATGAGAGACAAATTCCTTCCTAATGTATGAGACTAGCATAACCCAGTTACAAAAACCTAACAGAAACATTTACAAAAAAAAAATTATAGACCAGTATCTCTCATGACCAAACGTAAACATCCTCAAAAACTAGAAGCAAATGAAATCCAGCAATGTATAGGTTGAATATCCCTTATCCAAAACACTTGAGTAGAGAAGTGCTTTGAATTTTAGATTTTTCTGAATGCAGAATATTTGTATTATACTCATTGGTTGAGTATCCTAATCTGAAATCCAAAATGCTCCAATATGCATTCCTTGGGGCATGAAGGAGGCACTCAAAAAGCAGCACATAGGCACTCAAAAACTCCAGATTTGGGAGCATTTTGGATTTCAGATTTTCAGATTAGACATGCTTGACCTGTATTAAAATAACAATACATCATGAACAGAGTTTATGCTAGTAATACAGGGTCAACATTCAAAAACCAATCAGTATAATCCACAACATTAACAGAAAACAAAGGAGAAAATCACATCATCTCAATAGATATAGGAAAAGCATTTGGCAATATTCAAACTCCATTCAAAGTATGAAGGTGAAAGGAAAGGTGGAAGGGAAAATGGAAAAAAAGGAAAGGAAAAAGAAGTGAAGAAGGAAAGGAAGAAGCTTCTCCCAGGAAACTAGGAATAGAAAATATCCTCAAGCTGATCAAGATAAACCTATAACCACCATCATGCTCAATGGGATAAGCCTTAAATGCTATTCCTCTAAAAGAAGGAAGCAAGATACCTGTTTCGCCCAACTCTATTTAATATTGTACCTAACATTAAGGTCCACTATTATGTGCTGCCTCAAAATCTGGTGAAACTGGGAGGCCGTCAAATAGCCTACCACTTTCTCTCCCCATTCTCCTCCCATAGATAAGGTCCCCTAGTCAAACAACCCTCCTGATCACAGGGACCAGGTACAGTGCTTGCTTATCCCTAAATAGTATGTTTCAGTTCCCTTCCAGACTGCAAAATTATTCCAACAATCCAAAAATATCCTTCTGTAGGAAGCAGAATGCACATCATCCTCTTGATACTACAAGGCCTACCTCCCACAGCCCCTGGTTGTTCATTTTGTTCCCAAGTGTGATCTTCACGTAGCCCTGCAGGGCATGTGGTGTCCTTCTCTCTTAGGCTTTGAATACATGTGACTAATAAACTGCCATTGATCCCATCTGCCTAGCATCGGGCGTTATATGTTCAGCTTACGGCCATAACCCTAGCACAAAATCCCTCCCTCACCACAGGGTAAAAGGGAAGCAATGAAAAACTGACGAAGGACTTGTACTCTGTACAGATAAACAACTCTTAACTCAATAATAAAAAATAATCCAATTTTTTGATGGTCACATTTCTAGTTCCAGACAAAATAAAATATATGCACTTTTCTCTATTTCTCCCGCTAAGTACAGCTAGAATCTCCCAGGGGTGCCCAACTTGTAGCCCATTGGCCACATACAGATAGATTATTTGAGAACAGTTTTGCTTATCTTTGGTGTCAGCAGCTGTCATCAGTGTTTGTGTATTTAATGTATGGCCAAGACAACTCTTCTTCTTCCAATGTGTGTCAGAAGAAAAAAAGTTAGACACCCCTGCAAGTCTGGACATATGTAAATAAACATAAGAAGACCATGTAAAGGGAAGAAAAGGGGGCAGGCCAGTTAGAGATCTCAGGGCTCAAGGAGGGACACAGGGCTGAGTTCCCTGGGTTTTCTTCTTACCTCATATGGCCCTGAATGGATACTGGAGAAGGTGGAAATCTGAAAACACTTTATAGTCAGCAAAATTTTATTTCAAGAATAAGCATAGAAATAGAATTTTAGACTAAACTTGAGTGTCTAACAAATTAACCCCCATTAAAGAAAATCTTCAAGGATGTATTGTAAAAAGAAGAAAACAACTGCCAATGGAAGGTTGAAGATGCAAGAATAAATGGCAAACAAATATAACAGTAAATATACTGTTAACTTTAAGTAACAATGGGAAGCAACAATGTATAACTTATAAGAATGGAAAACAGCATAAATCTAAAATACGTAACAAAAAAGTAAAATACTTAACAAAAATAGAATATAACATGGGAGACCATATGTCAAAGTGTTCAAAGGTCTTTGAAATGGCAAGAGGGAAAAATATTTAGATATCATATATTTTAAAATGACAAAAGTAAAGAAACACTGAAAGAACTGAATAAAATGAATACTATCCAAACTTGTAGGGCCAGGACTAATCCCAGCAATGCACTCTACCATTTGAAGGGTGGTTACCAAAAGGGGTCAGCAAAAAAGAACAGATAGAGAGGTAGGAAGAAAACCAGAAGAGTCTGGTATTACGGAAGAACAGAGAAAAGTATGTAGTAAAGAAATTAAATCCAAACTATGACAAAAAAAAAAAAAAAAAGACAAAGAAAAATGCATAAACAGCAAAAATGAATCAAAATACATCAATAACCAAAATAACTCAATGGATTCTCCCACTTCCAAGTAAGATATATGCTATTTAAAAAAAAAAAAGAAAAATGAAAATGAAGGGCAGCGCCTGTGGCTCAGTGAGTAGGGCACCGGCCTCACATACCAAAGGTGGCAGGTTCCAACCCGGCCCTAGCTAAACCGCGACAAAAAAATAACCAGGCATTCTGGCAGGCGCTTGTAGTCCCAGCTACTCAGGAGGCTGAGTCAAGAGAATCGCCTAAGCCCAGGAGTTGGAGGTTGCTATGAGCTGTGACACCACAGCATTCTACCAAGGGTGATAAAGTAAGACTCTGTCTCTTAAAAAAAAAAAAAAAATGAAAATATACACAAGATATTAATCAAAATAAAGCTGAGATTATTCCATCACTATTAAACACAATGATAAAATACTCAATTACCTAAAAAGAATATAACAGATATTGGGAGAGAGGATACGAAGCGAGTGACTGTAAATAGCATATTAAAGAAGTTTGGCTCTGAAGAAAAACAAGTAACAGATGGTACCTGAAAGGAGGATATCAGGTCATAGGAGGATCTGGGTTTTTGTTTTTTTACTTTTGATTCATTGGTGTTCTTTTCTTGATTGTTTGCACATGTATCACAGTGAACATATTTGTATACTGATGGAAATAATAAAGTGGCAGGAAGGAGAAAAGATAAGCTGAGAATGAGGGAGAATGGAATCTAGGGCACAAGAAAAAGAAGTGAACTTCAGTAATAAAGTAACCTGTCTTTCATGTACTAACGGAACAAAGAAAATACATAGTATTGGTGTAAGTGTAATTTCGGTGATAAAACAGGAACATTTATCTGATGGTTCCTACATTATTAATGATATAGAAGGTAATTAAGGGAAGATAAAAAGAGTGCAAGAGAAGTGGCAGATTTGAGGATAAAGAAAGCATAAAATAACAACCTCAAAAAGTAGGAAAAGTACCCTATTAAAAAAATAAGCAGGCTCGTCGCCCATAGCACAGTGGTTTTGGTGCCAGCCACAAACACGGAGAGTGGCAGGTTCAAACCCAACACAGGCCAGCTAAATGACAACTGCAACAAAAAATAGCCAGGCGTTGTGGTGGGCACCTGTAGTCCCAGCAACTTGGGAGCCTGAGACAAGAGAATCACTTAAGCCCAAGAGTTTGAGGTCGCTGTGAGCTGTGACACCACAGCACTCTGCCAAGGGCGACATAGTGAGACTGTCTCAAAAAAAGAAAGAAAGAAAATACAGCAGTATTGCCATTTGAGAGTTGGCTTTTGTTCTCTTTTTTATTCTGACTGAGGGCAACAATTATTGCTAGATTCCTTTTCCGGGTTACAACCAAGCACCCTGAGCCCATCCTAGCATGAACACAGCAGGGAACATTTTTCATGGTAAAGAAAATGCTCTTTTTCTTGCAAGATCTTAATAAAGCTCAACTGACACATTTCTTCTTCTCACAATCATCTCAAGTCTTACTGTGGTTATTATGCAAATACTGGAAGTCAGATGATGGCCAAACAGACGGTCAGAGAGAGACAAAACAGAAAGACGATTGGCTGGGCACAGTGGCTCACTATACTGTAATCCCAGCACTTGGGAGGCTGAGGCAGGTGGACTACCTGAGCTCACTGGTTTGAGAGCAGCCTGAGCCAGAGGGAGACCTCATCTCTAAAAACAGCCAAGCATTGTGGGGGGTGCCTGTAGTCCCAGCTACCTGGAAGGCTGAGGCAAAAGAATCACTTAAGCCCAGGAGTTTGAGTTTGCTGTGAGCTGTGACGCCACATCACTCTACCAAGGTCTACCAAGGGTGACAAAGTGAGACTCTGTCTCAAAAAAAAAGGAAGATGATTGAATAAAAAGAGAGAAATACGCAGGAACGAATACAAGATAGACCAAGAAGTGGGTAAGAGGATAGAAAAGAAAAGGGAGATGAGGCAGTGGGTCAGCTGGACTTAGGAAGGGGCAACTGACAAAAACTGTCAGGGGAAAAATGTGAGTGTGTTGATCTCTTAGTGGCAGTATTATGGGTAATTTTGATGTTCTTCATTTTCCTGATCTCCTTTGCAATAATGAAAAGATTTTACTTGTTTATTAGAAAGAATAAAAAGAAGGCAACTATTAAGGCTAACTTTTAAAAAATGTGAGTTATTTTTTAGACTTACACACTTTCTCTTGGTTTTAAAATAAGATATCAAAGATAGAAGTTCTTACAAAGTCCTAATGAAGATAGTAAATAATAAATAAATTTTTCAGCAAACCCAACTTTTCGTTAGCCCAGTAGTTCAGGACAGTTCACATACACACCCATACACACAGAGAGATACTAATTAACCAGTAATTCTTTATAAACAGACTTCTTAAAAACCTTCATTAACCTGAGATTAAAGCATTAAAGACAAACTGGCAATATGATTTTTCAGAGTCTTAGCATCCACTTTCTTAGTCATACAACTAAGCCAGGTGTCAACGAAAAGTAAGATTCAAAAGTCACTTTCCAATTTGTAAGAAAAACTTCGGAGAATTTTTCCTACAAAAGACAAGTTCAAGTCACCAATTGTTACACCAAATGTTTGCTAATTTTCTCTTCAGTAATAATTGAATTTCACTGCCAAGTTGTTATTTTCATACCTCTGAAGAGCCTTCATTATTGACATCCACTGTGTTTATAGGAGGTGCTGATGAATCTAAATCAGAACCTTGAGAGCCCACTCTCCCAGGAGTCTGAAACACAAACAGAAGAGGGAAAAATCAGGGCAATATTAACAACATATCTGTAAGCCATTTAATAATCTAAACCTTTGCACGTGAGACAAGTGGATATCTTCACAATAATAACAAACAGTACTGAGAGTATCCTTTATGGAAGACTGTACCTAATAACAGTATGAGGACTTCTACATGCATTCTCTCATTTTAAATTATTTATATATATACAATAATATAGTATAGCTACAGATTATACTTTATAGTCTTCAAGTCACCTGCACAGAACATCTTATTGAACCACAAAGACATCTCTAAGACAGGAAAAGTACAAGCTACCTCTACTGAGGAGAAAACAGATTTAAAGCACCTAAGTGACTTGCTCATAATTATATTGTTAACAAAAATCAGAAAGAAGCAGAACTAAAATGGGGACCTTTTATTTTGTTTTGTTTTGGAGACAGTCTCATTTTGTCACCCTCACCTCACAGCAACCTCAAACTCTTAGCTCAAGTGTTTCTTTTGCCTCAGCCTTCCAAGCAGCTGCAACTACAAATGCCCACTAAAACGCCCAGCTACTTTTTTAGACATGAGGTCTTGCTCTTGCTCAGGCTGGTCTCGAACTCGTGAGCTCAGACAATCCACCTGTCTCGGCCTCCCAGAATGCTAGGATGACACACATGAGCCTAAATGAGGATCTTTTGATTCCTCTTGTGTTGCTCTCTTTACTACACAAAACTAAAACTACAACGATTCAAAGGATGCGAAGATGGCCAACAGAGCCCAAACTATCTACTCCTCAGTTTGTCCCCAATACTTGGTATGACACCACCAAGACACATTTCAGAGGGTTAAAGGTCTTTTTTTTCCCCTGCAAAACTTATCATGTAACATTATCATTCATTAATATTTAAGTGTCACTTTAAATGAATTTCAAATCTCATAAAAACTGGACAAAAAGAGATTTAGAGCACAAAAACTGATGCAATAATTCTCATCAAAAATATATATGGTGTATGCCAGCATTACCCACATTTTACACCAGAGAGAACCAAGGCATAGAGATTAAGTAACTTGCCCAGTCATATGGTTAATGAATGGAAGAAAGGATTTTAATTCGAGCAGTGTGGTTCTTAACCACTGACGGACAGTGCTTCTCTGCTTGACATCATGAAATGCCCCTCAAGTACCTAAGACTGAAAACTACTCAACACACATGTACGTCACTATTAAATATTCAAACTAAATGCCAAACAGAAACAAACTCATAACAGTTTTGAATTGATCAATCAAAATGATTTATAAAACTACATAAGATGGGAAAATATACAGTATAATTCTAATTATATATAAAAACTATTTATATAAAAAATCATAAAAATATTGCCAACACAAGTAATAATTTCCATAACAAGACAGTACAAGAGGTTTGGTTTTTAGTGTTTTGGTTTTTGTTTTCACTATACTTTTTTTCAGAATTTTAGATCGATGCTTAAAAGTTATCTTTCATGTTGAAAAAACATTTTCTGTTAAAGATAAGCAAACTTACCCAACCGAGTAACCAACATTCCTTCGATTTCTTTTTCCATTATGCAGACAGGTTGCTCATTTATTTAAATGCCTCATTTTACTGAGTGCTGCTTTATTGCACTTCCCAGATACTGTACTTTCTACAAGGCTTTACGTCAACACTGCACCAAGCAGGTCTATCAGTGCTGTTTTTCCAAAAGCTTGGGCTTATTTTGTGTCTCTGTGTCATATTTTGTAATTTTCATAATATTCCAAACTTTTTCACTTGTATTATATCTGTTACAGTGATCTGTGGTTAGTGATCTGTGATATGACTATTGTTTGCAGTACCAGGAACCATGCCCACAGAAGAAGGAAAACTAATTGATAAATGCTATGTGTATTCTGACTTCTCCGCCTACCATAGCCATTCCCAGTCTCTCTCCCTCTCCTTGGGGCTCCCTTACTCACTGAGACACAATAACATTAAAATTAGGCCAACTGATACCCTACAATGACCTCTTAAGTGTTCAAGTATATGAAAGTCTCCGGTCTCTCACTTTAAAAATCAAAACCTTGCTGAGCGCAGTGGCTTATGCCTATAACCCTAGCACCCTAGGAGGTCAAGGCTGGTAGATTGTTTGAGCTCACTAGTTCAAGACCAGCCTGAGCAAAAGCAAGACCCCTGTCTCTACTAAAAATAGAAAAATTGAGGCAAGAGGATCACTCGAGCCCAAGTTAGAGATTGCTGTGAGCTATGACACCATGGTACTCTACCCAGGATGACAGCTTGAGACTCTGTCTCAAAAAAAAAAAAAAAAAAAAAATTCAAAACCTAGAGATGATTAAGCTTAGTGAGGAAGGCATGCTGAAAGCTGAGATGGACTGAAAGCTAGGCCACATTGTGAAAGCAAAGAAGTTCTTGAAGGAAATTAAAAGTGCTACTCCAGTGAACACACAAATGTTAAGACCCTAAAACGGCCTTTTACTGCTGCAATGAATTAAGTTTTAGTGGTCGGAATAGAAGATAAAATCAGCCACAACATTCCCTTAAGTTAAAGTCTAATCCTGGGCAAGAGGCCCTTTCTCTCCAATCCTAGGAAGGCTGAGAGAGGTGAGAAAACTGCAGAAGAAAAGTCTGACACGGAGGTCAGTTAAGATTTAAGAAAGGACACCGTCCCCATAACACAGAGTGCAAAGTGAAGCAGCAAGTGCTGCTGGAGAAGCTGCAGCAAGGTATCCAGAAACCTCAGCTAAGAGAACCCATCAAGGAGGCTACACCAAACAACAGATTTGCAGTGTAGACAAAGCAGCCTTCTCTTGGAAGAAGATGCCGTCTAGAACTCCCATAGCTACAGAGAAGTCAAAGCCGAGCTGTAAAGCTTCAAAGGGCAGGCTGACGCTCCTGTTTGGGGCTAATGCAGCTGGTGACTCAGTTAAAACCAATGCTGATTAACACCATTGTTAAAATCCTAGGGCCTTAAGGATTGTGCGAAAGCACTCTGCCTGTGCTCTATGAATAGAACAACAAAGTTTGGATGACAGCATATCTATTTATTTATCTGTATCTGTTTATAGTATGGATTACTGGATATTTTAAGTGCACTGTTAAACCTACTGCTAAGAAACAAGATTGCTTTCAAAAGATTACTGTTCATTGACAATGCACCTTATCACCCAAGAGCTCTGATGGAGATGTACAAGGAGATTAATGTTGCTTTCATGCCTGCTAACATAACATCCACTCTCCAGGCCATGGAACAGCAGAAATTTTGATGTTCAAGTCGTGTTATTATACTTTAAAAATACATTTTGAGGCTCGGCGCCTGTGGCTCAAGTGGCTAAGGCGCCAGCCACATACACCTAAGGTGGCGGGTTCAAATCCCCAGCCCGGGCCCGCCAAACAACAATGATGGCTACAACCAAAAAATGGCCAGGCGTTGTGGCGGGCGCCTGTAGTCCTAGCTACTTGGGAGGCTGAGGCAGGAGACTCGCTTGAGCCCAGGAGTTGGAGGTTGCTGTGAGCGTGATGCCATGACACTCTACCCAGGGGGATAGCTTGAGGCTCCATCTCAAAAAAAAAATACATTTCGTAAGGCTGTGATACATAGTGATTCCTCTGATGGGTCTGGGCACAGTAAATTGAAAACTGTCTGGAAAGAATTCACCATTCTAGATGCCATTAAGAACATTTATTATTCATGGGAAGAGTTTAAAGTATCAATAGTAACAAGCCCTGGATGACTTTAAGCAGTTCAAGACTCCAGCAGAGGAAGCCAAGCAGATGAAGTAGAAGCAGCAAAGAGAAGTAGAATCCTAGAGCTCTTTAGTCACGTCTTGGAGCCTGGAGATGGGACTGAACTGCCGCAATCTCCTGAGAAAACGCGAAAGAATGAGGACTTGCTCCTTCTGGATGAGCAAAGAAAGTGGTTTCTTGAGATGGAATCTACTCCTAGTGAAAGACACTATAAATGTTGAAATGACTACAAAAGATTTAGAATATTACCTAAACTTAATTGAAAAACCATCAGTAGGCAGCACCTGTGGCTCAGTGAGTAGGGTGTTGGCCTCATATACCAAGGGTGGCGGGTTCAAACCCGGCCCCAGACAAACTGCAACAAAAAAATAGCCAGGCATTGTGGCAGGCACCTGTAGTCCCAGCTACTCAGGAGGCTGAGGCAAGAGAATCACCTAAGCCCAGGAGTTTGTTGGAGGTTGCTGTGAGCTGTGATGCCACAGCACTCAACCAAGGGCAATAAAGTAAGATGCTGTCTCTTAAAAAAAAAAAAAAAAAGAAAAAGAAAAACCAGCAGCAGGGTTTGAAAGAACTGAATCCAATTTTACTTTTGTTGTTGTTGTTGAGACAGAGTCTCACTATGTCACCTGGGGTAGAGTGCCGTGGTGTCACAGCACACAGCAACCTCAAACTCTTAGGCTCAAGTGATTCACTTGGCTCAGCCTCCCAAGTAGCTGGGACTATACAGGTACACACCACATTGCCCAGCTATTTTTCGTTGCAGTTGTCACTGCTGTTCAGCCCTCCCAGGCTGGATTCGAACCGTCCACCCTCGATGTATGGGGCTGGCTCCTCAAACACTGTGCTACGGGCGCTGGGCCTGAATCCAATTTTAAATGCAGTTCTCCTGTGGATAAAATTCTATGAAGCAGCACCATGTGCTACAGAGAAATCTTTCCTGAAAGGAAAAGTTGATTGAAGCAAAGTGGCAAACTTCAATGTTAAGTTTTATTTTAAGAAACTGCCACAGCCAGCCCTAAGTTCAGCAACCACCACCCTGATCAGTCAGCAAACATTAATATCAACTTTCCACCAACAAAGCATTTTTTAGCAATAAAGTACAAAAACATTAAGATATCTCCATTGTTTCTTTAGACGTGCTATTACCCACTTGAAAGACTACATATATATAAATAATGTAAACATAATTTTTACATGCATGGATTGTGAAATGAAAAAATGTATCCGACTGACTTTATTGCTGTATTTGCTTTACTGCAGTGGTCTACAACTGAACCACAATACCTCTGAGGTATGCTTATTACTCTTAGGTAAATTGGGAAAATGGGACAGGTAGGAAATAACAATTGGCAATCAAGCTACAGGGAAACTCCCAAACTCTGCTTAAACAGACTCCCTCAAAGGAGGGCATAAGATTAATTTAAACTCTTATTTTATATTCTGGGTAGAATATTAACCTAGTATGCCAGGGCAACAAGGGGAAAGGAAATGATCTTGAATTCACGATCTTGAATTCTGGCTATTTTTTGGTTGCAGCCATCATTGTTGTTTGGCGGGCCCAGGCTGGATTTGAACCCGCCACCTTAGGTGTATATGGCTGGCGCCAAGCTGAATCTTTTTTAAAGTACTTTTCTTTAGGAGTCTCAGACAGTCTGCTTAAAGAATGACAAGGAAGGAACGTTACCTTGTATAGATGTTTTCAATACAGACTGCTAGAGAACATCAGAGGCAGACTTCAGAAAGTAGAGACAAGTATCTCACTAACAGTAACAAAAAGGAAACCAAACATTGGTTAGAAACACAGAGGATAATAGTTGTATACTATCCAGTAAGCAACAATCACATCCTGAGGCTTATCCAAATCAGGTAGAAAGTGGCAGAATTTTAAATAAGATTCTGAAGATAGGGCAGTGCCTGTGGCTCAGTGGGTAGGGCACTGGCCTCATATACCGAGGGTGGCTGATTCAAACCCTGCCCCAGCCAAACTGCAACAACAACAACAACCAAAAAAAAAAAAAAAAATAGCCAGGCATTATGGCAGGAGCCTATAGTCCCAGCTACTCAGGAGGCTGAGGCAAGAGAATCACCTAAGCCCAGAAGTTGAAGGTTGCTGTGAACTGTGACGCCAGAGCACTCTAACAAGGGCAATAAAGTGAGATTCTATCTCTAGAAAAAAAAAAGATTCTGAAGATAAAGAACACAAAATGACTCTCTAGCCAAAGATAATGAAAATATGAAGCACTAGACACAGTAAGTCTCTATTTGGTTGTCACGATCAGGAGACACCACCCAGAATGATGAAATCGTAAGGCAGACTCCATCTTCAGAGAAAACAGGGAAAGTTAATGCCGACTGAATATATGAGTGAAATACACATGAATTTTGGGAACCATCAATCCAGAGCAATCCCCCCATTCTAGGCTACTGAGAAGTCAATAGGAAGTAATCCCACCACTGGGTAAAAAGTTAAAACCTCAAAATTAACTGCGCTTCCTCTTTAGGTGTGAAGATTTCATCATAAAAGCATCTCTCTATCTCTTTGTCGGACAAGAAGTCAACAAATAGAAACAATGACATAATAGAGAAAACTACAAAACTTAACAGTAGGGAACGCGAGATTAACATCAATTTGCTGTAGGCTTTGGTGAGGCTGCACTTTGTTTTCGTTCTGATTCAAAGTATTTACTTCAACCAAATAAAAACAGATGTCTGCAATAGATATCCCAGATTGTTGGTAATATGCAGGATATCCTACATCAATGGTAGTATATAATAAAAACAGATTCTTAGTACCAGCAACTATGAGATCAATATTATAAAGCAGCATTCATCTCTGTAAAAGGTGCTATCAATGAATCAAACACAAGTTTGAGAAAGAACGCTATTGAGGGAAAAAGTGTTATCATTGGTTACTGTATGCAATACCTTAATAAGAAGTATCACTGTGGGAAAAGCATTTATCTGAGGAATCTCCTGAGGCCTTTTCAAGTATCAGGACCAGAGGGACATTAAAATGAGATAGCAATCACTTCCTGCTTCCCTCTTGAGCTATGTACTCATCTCTTGAAATCGCTAGCTGTTGTCGCAGGTAGCTATAAATTAACCTAATAATGACACACACCAGACACTATAACCCCTAGAGCTTAACAATAGATAGCCAAACCAACGTTATTTCTAAACCAGTAAGAATTCTGACAAACAACTTTATATGAGCCCAAGCCATAGGGCCATTTTTGCCATTAAAAATTCACTTGTAACTGCTGCTACTAGGAGTGTATTCAAAGCAACTAGACTCTATGCTTTTGGGTTGCAGTCCTCAAGCTTGGCCCAAATAAATGCTCTTCTTAGATTAGTTTTGCCTCAGCTTCTTCCTTTTAGGTCAACAACTATCAGAGAAATTTTAACCACCTAAAGTTTCTCTGAAACACATTATTGATCTAATTCAAACCAGTTGTTTATTGAGTGTAATTTAAATAATCTTCATGTCAGATTTATAACTACATTGTGATAATCGAAAACAACCATAACTATTTCCTCCAATTGTAACTGAAAGTCTTATTCTACTAGCAAAGAAAACTAGAAACGAAGCATATAGTAGTATATAAGAAACAAATATTTTATATATGAATAACAAAATTTTTTCCTATAGCCACCAATGTACTCAGGCAAAGCTTCTAAACACGTAACACACCACAGCCCTAAACGCTCCAGAAGACTCCACTCTAGAGAAGATCAAGCAGGAAGAGAAAAAATTCAAGGGAAAAATGACTCTGAAATCAATTTCACAACATAATTGCCAGTAAAGATAACCTAAAATTTCCGTTTTCCTTACATTCAAAGCATTAAAAATGACTAAAAAGGTAACCAGGAACCGTGCTCTACATGTAGAAAAAATGTAATGTGAGTGCTTAGTATGTGCATGCACGATCCCACATCACTCTACAAAAAAAGGCAAACCAGCAAAAACTGAGTTAATGATGCATTAGCCTCCGAGGAAAAGATAAGTTGACTAAAAATAAATTTTCACTTTTACAAAAATCTCTGAAAAAACACTGTTGTAGAATGTTGTTATGGTCTGTATGTATTTCCTACAAATTCTTTTTTTTTTTTTTTTT
>NW_003852402.1:26861602-26890816 GCF_000181295.1 Otolemur garnettii | reverse complement strand
CCTGGGTAGAGTGCTGTGGCATCACAGCTCACAGCAACCTCCAACTCCTGGGCTCAAGCGAGTCTCCTGCCTCAGCCTCCCAAGTAGCTGGGACCACAAGCGCCCACCACAACGCCTGGCTATTTTTTGGTTACAGCCATCATTGTTGTTTGGGGGTCCTGGGCTGGATTCGAACCCATCACCTTAGGTGTATGTGGCTGGCGCCTTAGCCACTTGAGCCACAGGCGCCGAGCCAATACTAAGGCTTTAAAAGGAAATCTAGCTACATCATGAATGAAGCTAGAAAGAATTGGGCTAAGTGAAATAAGCAGACACAACAGGATCAATACTATATTATTCCATTTATATGAGATACCTAGACCAGTTAAATTCATAGTGACAGAAAGTAGAATAGTGGTTACTCGGTGCTGAGAGGAGAAGAGAATAAAGAGTTATTGTTTAATAAGTATGGAGTTTCAGTTTGAGATGATAAAAAAAGTTCTAGAAATGAATAGTTGTAATGATTATACAAAAATATGAATACACTTAATGCCAATGAATTGGACACTTAAACTGGTAAATTTTATATTACATATATTTTATTATAACTTTAAATATTAAAAAAATTAAAACCTAGATAAATATCAATGACAAAATAATTATTTTAAGTATTTCTGAACACAGTGCTTTGACTAAGTCTCCTTAGTATGATACAGAATAAGGACAAAAAGAACTGAAAAAAAAAAAGAAAAAAAGAAAAAAATAGTAAAAAAAAAAAAAAGAAATAGTAAAATTCATGTAATGATCTTAATAGTAATATTAGTATGTTATTTTAAAGCTATTTATATATACTTTAGGAAGCAATAATAATGCTAATGTTAAAAACCAAGGTATTCACTATAAGTGGAACTCATGTTTTGTTTTGGTTTTGCTTTTTAAAAAATATATATATCCTAGTTCTTACCACTCAAAGGCTTAAAAGCAAAGACAACTCAAAATCTACCTAAGTGCTTACACTATGATCTCTAAACGCCACACCCCAACAAAAACAATCAGGACATTCTGGAGAAATGGCTGGTTTCAGGTGTAGAAGAGGAAGTTTACAAGATAAACCTGAAACACTGTTCTACCAAAAGGTAACAAGTTTATGACACTAATAGTGTTCTGTCAAAATGACAAAAGTCACCCAAAGGTACTCCGTGTACACAGTTACAGCTGAGATAATCTGCTTGACTACAACTTGACTACAACTAACCGAAACACAGCTAAATATATAGAAATCCATGAGTTCTTGAAATATATAAAAACCCCTAAGTTAGTTGACTGATCTTTTAACAAACGAGCAAAGGCAAAAAGAGAAAGACAGTTGCTATGGCTTTTATGTCCCCATCAAAACTCAGGTTGAAATCTAATTGCCAATGTGGCAGTGCAGGAAAGCGAGGCCTTTACGAGGTGATCTAGTCATGGAGCGCCACTCTTACGAATAAATGAATGCTGCTATTGAGGAAGTGGATTAGTTACCAGAGGAATGGCTGGTCTAAAAGCAGCTCTCTCAGGCACATGCTTTCTTGCCTGTCCCTTTACCCATTAGGAGATGACCCAGCAGGACAAACGTCACCAAATGCCAATGCCATGCTCTTTGACTCCCCAGCCTCCAGAACCATAAACCAAATGATTAAAACCCTTTTTCTTTATTAATTACCCAGTCCATAGGATTCTGGTATAGCATCAGAAAAAGGACTAAATTGTCTCAACAAATGGTGCTGGGACAACTAGACATCCTCATGTCCCTCCCCCCAAAAAAGAATCTAGATATAGACAGACCTTACATTCTTCCTTATATATATTTCTCCTGTTGCACTTACTCATAACACAAGAAAAAACAAAGTTAGTTATGGTAATTACTTCCAATGAATCAGGACTGTTTCAATGCCCTTGTAATTCTCTTCTGTAATCTTTTCCCACACCAGCTGGGCTGGCCCTGAGACTTGCCTGGGGCGGACAGTAGAGTAACAAATGAGATACAAGCAGAGACTTGAAAGGTGCTTGCACAGTGAGATTTGTTCTCTTGTTTCTGGAAAACTCCTCCGCCACCAAATAAACCCAGGTCAGCCTTGGACACATCTGTCCCAAGGCATATAACCAATGACATGAGTAAGCCCACCTTAAACCATCCAGCTCAGCTGAGTACCAGATGACCACAGCTATATAAGTAACTCCAGGAGAGACCAACAGAAAACCACTTAGGTAAGCCCATCTCAAACTGCTGATCCCCCAAATCAAAAGCAAATAAAATCAGGTTCGTTTGAAGATAACAAATACAATGTTTTGTTTCTAAGAGAAAGAAAAAGCTTTTTGTGAGGATGGGAGCCACAGTAAGTTATTCACTACAAAAACATGTGATTAGCTCGGGCACCTGTAGCACAGTGGTTACAGCACCAGCTACATGCACACCCACACCGAGGCTGGTGAATTTGAGCATGGCCTGGGCCAGCTAAACAACAATGACAACTACAACAACAAAAAAAATTAACCAGGTGTTGTGGCAGGTGCCTGTAGTCCCAGCTACTTGGGAGGCTGAGAGAATCGCTTAAGCCCAAGGGTTTGAGGTTGCTGTGAGCTATGACTCCACAGCACTCTACGGAGGGTGAGGGCAACATAATGAGACGATGTCTCAAAAAAAAAAAAAAGTAATGACAATAAAATGCACTAATACATAACACTTTTCGTACATTTAAAAAACAACATGGCTGGGCACAGTGGTTCATTCCTGTAATCCTAGCAAGCTGGGAGGCTGAGGCAGGTAGACTGCTTGAGCTCAGGAGTTTGAGACCAGCCTGAGCAAGAGAGAGAGCCCATCTCCACTAAAAATAGAAGAAATTAACCAGGCATTGTGGCTGGTGCCTATAGCCCAACTACTCAGAGGCAGGAGGATCACCTGAAGCCAGGAGTTTACAGGATGGGCTGACGCCATGGCACTCTGGCCTGGGCAATACAGAGTGAGATTCTGTCTCAAAAAAAAAAAAAAAAAAAATTAGTGAAGCTGGTCCAGCATTTAACATTATTCTGTTTTCCATCTTTTCTTATCTTTTTCAAATTAAACAAGAAACTGGAAGGCTAAAATGACAACTACTGATCTGGTTTTCATGGCATTAAAGTAAAATGACAATGTTTTTCCCCTTAGACAATACACATTGATAGAAAGAGTGTTGGGGACCCATCTCTCTAAAACACTGCTAGAGAAAGTATAATTAAGTACAAAAAACATACATTCTTTCTGAGCCACTTCTAGGAAATCACCCAACAATAAATTCACAGAGTTCCACTTACATACATATATAAGCATGTCATTTGCAGCATTGTTTGTAACAGCAAAACTGGATACAAAGGAAATGTCCTTCAAGAGAGGACTAGTTGGCTGGTGAAGGAGTTAAGGAAATTTTGTCCCAAAATATGACTCCTTGTTATAAAGAACATTCTGAATCAACGGCCATTCATGACCAGGAAGCCTTGAAAGAAGGCTTTCCTCTAACTGCATATAACCTGAGTGACCTGATTAAAAATCAAAAAGGGGCTGCTGACTTCCTTATTACATACCAACAGACCTGGCCCCGGTTAATCTACACATCAATCTGTTTCCACCCATCTCCACACATCCCCCATAGCAACCACCTACTGCACTTATATTTTCCACATTCTCCCCCCTCCCTCCCAAAAAGCATCATAAAGGTCTCTGACCATCACTGAGACTTTGGGTAATCATTCTGTAATTCCCCTCATGCCATGATAATCTAGAAACAAACCTTTCTCTTATTAATCTACCATAATTATCAGTTGATCTTTCAGCTAACCGGATCAAGGGAAAAGGGCAGGTTTCCCTGTGATCCCTACACTGGGTGCACTCTGGAAGGCTGAGGGGTGGACTGCCTGAGCTCACAGGTTCAAGATCAATCTGAGCAAGACCTCTTCTCTAAAAATAGCCAGCCATTGTGGTAGGCACCTGTAGTCCCAGCTACTCAGGAGGCTGAGTCAAGAAATAACTATAGTTCAAGAGTTTGCTGTGAGCTATAATGCCATAGCATTCTACCGAGGATGACAAAGTGAGACTGTATCAAAAAAAAAAAAAAAAAAGAGAGAGAGAGAGAGAGAGGACTAGTTAAATATTTTATAACCCATGCAATAGAATATAATACAGTTATTAAAAATAAACATATAGGACCAGCACAGTAGGTCATGCCTACAATCCTAACACTTTGGGAGGCCAGGGTAGGAAGACCAATTGACCATAGGAGTTTGAGGCTACAGACAGCTATAATTGCACCACTGCACTCCATCCTAGATAACAGAGTGACACTTTGGTCTCAAAAAATAAATAAATAGGCTCGGCACCTATAGCTCAACCGGCTAAGGCGCCAGCCACTTCCACCTAAGGTGGCGGGTTCGAATCCCCAGCCCGGACCCGCCAAAACAACAATGACGGCTGCAACCAAAAAATAGCTGGGCGTTGTGGCGGGCGCCTGTGGTCCCAGCTACTTGGGAGGCGGAGGCAGGAGACTCGCTTGAGCCCAGGAGTTGGAGGTTGCTGTGAGCTGTAATGCCACAGCACTCTACCCAGGGGGACAGCTTGAGGCTCTGTCTCAAAAATAAATAAATAAATAAATAAATATAACAAACAATAAAAATAGTTCTGAAAGTAACTGATATTGAAGGATCTTCAAACTACATTAAATGAAGAAAAAATGCAAACTCATATGAAGAATAAGATCATGTTTGTATAATGTTAATGGATGTTAACAATCAAAAAACTAGGGCAGTAACTGTGGCTCAAAGGAGTAGGGCACCGGCCCCATATACTAGAGGTGGCGGGTTCAAACCCAGCCCCAGCCAAAACTGCAAAAAAAAAAATCAAAAAATTATAGAATACAGAGGAAAATATGGGCAATGATTATTGGGAAAGAGGCCTTCTACTTTTCATTTTATACCTCTCACATTCCAAATCCTAACTCCTAGCTCCTAGCCTCAAATATCATACAAAATTTGTCTCTGAAGTCCTTTTCTTCTTGCTCTGACTTCAACCTTGGAAACTAATAGTCTTCATTCAAATCACTATTATAACCCCAACATCTTTAAACCTGTCTCATACTTCACCTATGCGAATTACATTTTTTGTCCTCTGAGTTTCTTCTCATCTCCCCACGTTCTTAAAACTGAGTATGTCCTGACTGATATCAAATCCTGACGTAGAAGCCTTACTCAGGGCTTTTTACAATCTTGACCTAGAAAACTTAAGGTACATAGACCTCTCCATGTAACTCCACAGAGGCTTTTCCACCCATCGTAAAACCATGTGTACAATAGTAAGCTTCTTTACAAACAGAATACATTTAAGCCTAACGCATTTATATCAGCTTTCAGCTGAACACAACTAAAGCATGAGCAGTTACCTAATGGGGAGCCACCTACACCTTTAATGAGCAAGAGAATAGTCACCCATTGTTAAATTATTGATACTGAACCAAATGCAATCCCTATTCAATTTGTCTCTCAAAGTGGCCTCTAAAAGGCTATCCCAGGCAGCACCTGTGGCTCAAAGGAGTAGGACGCTGGCCCCATAAGCTGGAGGTGGCAGGTTCAAACCCAGCCCTGGCCAAAAACTGCAAAAAATTAAAAATAAAAAATAAGTAAAAGGCTATCCCTTTTGTTGCATGTGAGGCCAGCTCTTTCCAAAATTTCTCAAGCACCACCATACAATGAGCTTCTGCCTCCTAAGTCTTTCCCACCTAATGACTGGCACACAATCTACACTACGCCAGAGGAAGAAGTCAGAAGCGCATACCTACCTAAATGCTTATTTTCATCAGAGCCTATCTAGGGTTCCAAAACCAAAAGTCCACCTAAATTTAGGTATAGTGATTCAGAATGTAAAAGCCAGAGTCACACACACCTACATGCAACTTCTAGTTTAGCCAAGTACAAGCTTGATGAATTTACTTAACTTCTACAAGACTGAAATTCATCGGTAAAATGAAACTAATAAGGTCAGCCTCACAGAATTGTTGGGAGGATTAAATAAATAATAAATATAAAATGCTTAAATCAGTGCCTGGCACTGTGGTCGTTACATTATAAATAGTAGACACATATTATTAGGTATACTTCATCAACCCCCCAAAAAGACCTAGAATTCAAATTTAGAGGCTCAAAGACACTCAAATTATCTGTTCCAATTGCAATCACTTCAGAGATAAAGAAACTAAGCTCTAGAAAGAATAACTGACTTGTCTAACAATACTCTGCTATCTGACGGTAGAGTTGTAATTAAAAATTAAGTTTCTGAGATCTCAATCCAGTATTCTGTCAACAATCTCAAAAACGTTCTTGTTCATCTCTCTGATACCCATCAAGACACTTAAATTCTCTCACCTCGCTTCTTCATCGATAAACTACAAGAACAGGACAAGATCGTGTGTCTTTCCAGATCTAAAATTCTCACTCTGTGGCTAATTTGGGCCCTAAATTGGCTAATTGAAAAGTATGTCCAATATATTTTCAATCTCTATATACACTTAGCTTTCTTACGGTCATTGCCAAAACTCTAAAAGTTACTGGTTACTAATAGTTAAATGAAATTAATTTACCTCTCATAAGCAGACAAGTGAGACAAAAAAAAAAAAAAAAGCCTAGTCAGTAAAAGACTGAGACAATTAGAGCTAATGATAGATAAGTTACTAGTGACTAAATTGGGGTTACGGACATCATATAATTAACCTAATATTAAGTGAAATAACAAAGGATTTTTTTAATTACATAATTAAAATTGATCTATATATTTTAGGCAAGTTTAGAATATATACATACTTTTTTCTTTTTTAACGAAATACCAACTCAAACTAGAAAGTTTATAGAGTGTTCTGATTCATCAAATATGGACAGAGAGACACAAAAACATAACAAAATAAGGGTTCACAATCCAGTTTGGGAAATAAGGTATTTTCTTCTTTTTTTTTTTAAAGAGGCTGAGTGTCACTGTTGCCCTAGTGGAGTACCATGGCATTATAGCTCATTTGAGCAACCTCAAACTCTTGGGCTTAAGCAATCCGCTTGCCTCAGCCTGCAGAGTAGCTGAGACTACAGGTGCCCACGACAACGCCCAGCTAGTTTTTATCTATTTTTAGTAGAGACAGGGTCTTGCTCTGGTTCAAGTTGGTCTCTAACTCCCGAGCTCAAGCAATCTACAAACCTAGGCCTCCCAGAGTGCTAGGATTACAGTTGTGAGCCACCGCACCCAGCACTTTTCTGTTAAGTCTTAAGTTATTTCAGGAAACAGAGAAAGGTGCTGACAACTAAATTTCCTGAGCATCTGTGGACCACAATCAAAATTATGGACTAATAGCCCTGAAAACTAGCACTTTATAATCTAACATAAACTAACCCATTGGCTATGGAATCCTGTTATAAAAGGTATGTAGAACATCAGTTGCAAAGAAGTAGAATATACAATTCATGAAATTAAACCCATCCTTAATTTAATCATTTTCTATGATGCAAAAATCTCTGAAAAGACTATCCAAATAGTAGATGACTGCCATAATTTGTGTTCCCAAGGAAACAGTCTCTGAGACTGAAATTTGCCTGCAGAAGGTTTATTGGGAAGTGATCTCAAGAACACCTGTGTAGGCATACAGACAGCATGATGGGCAGAGGGAAAAGCTGAACAGTATTGAACAGTGACACAATTACAATAGCAGCCTCAGCTAATCCTGCTAAGAGTTCTGAACCTGGGAAATCTCTAATCAAGACAGCCAGTAATTCTCATATCCTCCACTTTAACCAGGTATTAAATGCAAGCTGCTTCCAGGAAGAAAGCATAATCTTGTATGAAACCTTCCTTCTACAAAGACAATTCCCCCAAAAAGCTGCAGCTATGAGCCATCAGCACCATGACTCCAGGTACATAAAGGAATATGCCTCCATCTTGAATGGCAGTCAAGGTGTCCCACTACAATAACGTAACTTATCTGCATTTAAGACACCATCAGGGCTATACACTGGAAAGAAAAGATCTCAGCAAGGAGGAGACCTTAGGGTGGAATTGAACAGACTCAAAAAAAAAAAAAAAAGTCAGGAGGCTGAGGCAGAAGGATTGCTTGAGGGCGGCACCTATGGCTCAAAGGAGTAAGGCACAGACCCCATATGCCAGAGGTGGCAGGTTCAAACCCAGCCCCGGCAAAAAAAAAAAAAAAAACCTGCAAAAAAAAGAAGGATCGCTTGAACCCAGGAATTTGAGGTTCAAGCAATCCTCAAACCATGAGCTAACCTGATGACACTGCAGTTTAACCTGAGGAAACAGAGTGAGATTCTGCCTCACAAAAAAAAGACATATAAAAAAATTAAGGAGACCTGGCCCTACATCTTGGCTCAAATCTGTAATCCTAGAAGTTTGCGGGGCCAAGGCAGAAGAATTGCTTGAGGCCAGGAGTCCAAAGTAGCATAAGCAATACAGCAAGATCCCCTATCTCTACAAAATATTTAAAAATTATCCAGATACAATTGGTACATGCCTGTAGTCCCAGCTACTCAGGAGGCTGAAATAGGAGGACCATTGAGCCCAGGAGTGTGAGGTTGCAGTGAGCTATGATAATGCCACTACACTCTGGCCCAGGCAACAGAGACATTGCCTAGGGAGAAGGGGAGCCTACTGTGTGGCAGGTACATCTTGTATGAATTACCAAACTTTATCACTGAATCCTTGATTCCTGAAGGAATCCTGTTTTTTTAGAAGGTATGAGAAGGGCAAAAGGTATGAGGATTTGTTGTATAACACACCTAAAATGCTACCTTGGTGTTGCAAATGATCTGCACACTCAAAATCCTGGTGCTTCTTGGGTTTTCAACTAAAACTTTTATCCCAAAACGCACTTTAGAGATCACTTACGTGGTGCCCTTATTGACAAATAAAGAAAATAAAGCCCAGAAAAGCTCAATGATTTGCCCAAGGTCACACTGGTAGCAAAGGTAGAACCAGGAAGTCAGGTCTTTTGATTCCAAATTCAGTGCTTTCTCAATTTGCTCTGATGCCTTTAAACTCAAAAGCTCAATAAAACCAAAATAATCCTGACACATGAATCTTACTGTAGAACTCAAGAATACTGACTTCCCCTAAATCAGGTGCATTCTCAAAATTGTGAACATAAGAAACTTGAGTTTTATACGGGCTCAACAAGTACCAACTGGTAGTCTACTTAATAAAATATTTTATATATTTATTATAAATTATAATAGCTGGCATATAAATTCTAGGAGAGGCACAATGCTAAACACTTCAATTGATTTATATCATTTAATCCTTACAATAATCTTTTAGGTAAAGACAAAGGACTCCTCATTTAGCTGAGGGGGGAAATATATAAGGTTAATGAAAACAACTTAGTTGTTAGCTAAGACCAAAAATGTAATAATGGGCAGAGCTGGAATCCACCTGACTTCAAAGCTTGTGCTTTTCTTGTTGAACCATCCACTCTGCCACAGCCCTATGTTACTTCTCAAGTTTCTTTTTCTGAACTTTTCAAATTTCCACGACGCTCATGATTTACTTCCATCATCAAAAAAAAAAAAAAAAACCACTGTTTTACTATTTTTAAAAATGTTTATTTGTAAAGCTAACCCATCGCTTAAAATATGTAGGCAATTGCAAAGATAGAATAAGGTTATCGCAAAGAAAGATCCAAGTTTTATAGAACAAATTAATGTTTACTTCTCAGAGGCCTGAGTGTGATCTACCAGCCACTTCATTCACCCACAATTTATTTTAATACATCTGCAATGTATTTTGGCATCGCACGGCGTAAAGGTAGGAATTTTTTTTTTATTTTGCAGTTTCTGCCCAGGGCTGAGTTTGAACCCACCACCTCTAGCATATGGGGCCAGCATCCTACTCCTTTGAGCCACAGGCACCACCCAAAGGTAGGAATTTTTAAAATAGTTAACAAAGTACAAATAAAAGACCACTGAGACTCTGGAAAATCTTTCGCATTAGTATACTTATGTAGAACTGAACCAGTCTGATATTTAAAACTGAAATGAGAGAAAGAAAGTGATTTTTATTAAACTGCACCTACTGCAATGGCCCATGCCATGCTTAAACAGATGTCTATGCAACTCTGAGTCATGTTGCATTAAATATGTCAATCAATCAGAGAGCATACAATGGCCAGGATCCATCCTGAAAACAGGCCACAGAAGATATGAGAAGGGCAAAAGCTGCCCCACCATAGTCCGTACTGAGAAAATAGTCCAAGACAGCTACTTGTATGACCCCATGGCTACTGCCAATGGACCAGATGTGAACCCCTGGACTCACAAGCAGCCATTCGCAAGCTAGCAGGCAGCCAAGAAATAAATAAAGTTGTCCCAATTCAGGAATGAATACCTATAGCAGAGTCCCATGTTCAGGCCTTTGAATTGCGAACTATGAAAAGAAATGATCAATTACCTGCACAAATTGGCACTAAAAATATATATAGTGTAGTCCTGAGACAAAGAGTACATGAGGCATTTGAACGAAATACAGTTACAACCCAGTCAAAGTTTCCAAAGACCACAGACTCTGGACAGAAATAAAAAAGACTCTGAGTGTCTAGAAGCTATATAGTCAAGGAAATTATTAGAGTAGAGGGTAAGAAAATTACTTGACAGCAGAAAACAAAAGTACATAAATAGAAAGGACACAGTTTGTGAAATGTCACTGAGTCCTTTAACAGCTGAGCTCTACAATAAAAAATCTATAAAGCCCTGTCATTTGAGTCCCAAATAGCGCTACCTTAGATCCTGCAAAGCCTTCCAGCAAAAAATGACTCAAAAAGCACAATCCCATATTACACTTTTGGTTTTGGATGTCTATGAATGTCCATCTTTTATTGCAGAGTATATCCTTATAACCAGAACTATTCTATTATTTGAGCTAACCTGATTCCCTGAACCAAATGAACCTAACCAGAACTATTATCACTGCTTCAGAGCCATAGTAAAGCTTATTTCTAGAAGATGACCTGAAAAAAGATGTGTTCATGGCACCACAACTCCTAGAAGGGGGAATCTTAAGTATCATAATACCCTGCCCTACTCCCATCTCAGCTGACTAGACCAGCGATGGACACTTGACCCGGAGAAAGCAACTGTTGGCCATCCAAAGATCTGTGCATCTCTTGACAAGAAAAGATGAGAAGGGCATTTTAGATTCTTCTCTTGAGATCTGGAGAATGAGACACTGGGCCAGTTGGCTATGCAAAGCTAACGGGCAAGGCTTGGAGAATCACATGTCAGATGGGTAAGCAGCAGCAAGCAGAAGGATGGGCACAGAGAAGGAAACACAAGAAGCCAGAGGTCCATGAGAGAACGTGAAACACAGAAAAGAGTACCTCTGTCCTGGATACCATTCTGCGTGCTACTTTCTAGAGACAAATTATGCAGCAATTCCTGTTTTTAGAATACTTTGAAACAATAAATGCTCCTTTCAACTTAAACTGATTGGAGGAGGTTTCCAATCCTTGAAAATAAAAGTTATTAGAACACAGTCTAAGAATAACGGATTACGTTAGTGCATTTGTATTTAATACAAGGCTTTCCATTTCCTCTCCTCCACAGTTCTTAGAGGTAGAATCTCTGCTCCCTGTTTCTATTTCCTTACTTATCAATCATTCATTTTTCCCTGTGACTCTCTTGAAACTGAAGTAAGTATGGCCTAGTTACCACGTTCAGTGGGCACTTGATCCTGACTTAAGGCAACTTCTCATTGACACATAGCTAATACTTAGCTCCACTTGTCTCCTGAGGGCTACATCTGTATTTCCACTTGCCCACTGAACATCTACACTGGGAAGTCTAGACCTCTAATTCACGTTCATCTTCTTCCCCAAATGTGTTCTTCCTTCTCCTCTATCTTTACTCTTAGTCAATTCCACCAGCCACTCAGCTACCCAAATTACTTATAAGTCAATAGTCCAATGAATTCTCTCTCTTAATTTTCTGAAAATCAACCTGTTCTCTATCCCTAAAGCCACTGCTTGAATTCATGCTATCATCATTCCCTAACCCACTATAGCCAGAGGTCTAGAAATTCTGATTCAATGGAAAAACTCAAAAATCTTTTTTTTTTTTAAGTAAATAATGGGACCTGATCAAGTTCAAAAGCTTCAGACCAGCTAAGGACACAATCAACAAAGCAAACAATCTTCAGAATGGGAGATATTTGCATGTTATAAATCTGACAAAGGAGTAATAACCAGAATCTACAAAGAACTCAAACAAATCAACAAGAAAAGAGCAAACAATCCCATCTATCACTGGGCAAGAGACATGAACACAATCTTCTCTGAGGAAGACAGATGAATGGCAAATAAACACATGAAAAATGGTCATCATCCCTAATCATTAGAGAAATGCAAATTAGAATCACCTTGAGATATTACCTAACCCAAGAAAGAACAGTCCACATCACAAGATCCCAAAGCTGCAGATGCTGGTGTGGATGCAAAAAGGGGAATGTTTATGCTCTGTTGGTGTAAATGTAAACTAACATAGACTTTTTGAAAAAGTATAGAGAATTCTCCAAGAATTAAAAGTAGATGTCCTGGCTCGGTGCCTGTAGCTCAGCAGCAAGGGTGCCAGCCACATACACCGGCGCTGGTGGGTTTGAATCCAGCCCGGGCTTGTCAAACAACAATGACAACTATAACCAAAAAATAGCTGGGCGTTGCGGCAGGCACCTATAGTCCCAGCTACTTGGGAGGCTGAGGCAAGAGAATCACTTAAGCCCAAGAGTTGGAGGTTGCTGTGAGCTGTGATGGTACAGCACTCTACCAAGGGCAATATAGTAAGACTGCCTCAAAAAAAAAAAAAAGTTCAGAGACATCTTTGACCCCCTCATCACTTCAGGTCAGATTTGCCAAATGAGTTTTGGCCCCAGATTAAAAAGCAATTAGATTTCTGTGCTTTCTGGCTTTAGAAAAACCAAAAGAAAAAAAAAAAGTAGACCTTCCATTTGATCCCACAATCCCATTACTAGGTATGTACACAGAAGAAAAAAATATTTTACCATAAAAATATTTGCACTTGAATGTTTATAGCAGCTGAATTCACAATCACAAAGATGTGAAGACGACCCAAGTGCTTCTCAACCCATGAATGGATTGATAAACCATGGTATATTTTCACCACGCAATACAGTTCAGTCATAAAAAAGACGAAGACGTATCTTTTGCATTTACCTGGAAGGATTTGGAGAATATTCTCCTAAGTAAAGTATCTCAAACATGAAAAAGCAAGCAGCCCATTCACTCAATACTAAGTTGAAACTAGGAGGTCAACAACTCCAGGCCCTCATGAGAGAAAAACACAATTAAATTCAACAAGTGGGGAAGGAGATTTGTCAAGTTCCACCTAACGGGTACAATGTACAGGTTTATGGCACACTTCCTGGGTGAAAGGTTCAACTACAGCTTGGACTTTACCTTACAAACACAAACCGTGTATACTAATCACATGTGCCCTCATATTAATCTGAAATTTTAAAAAACATTTCTTAAGGTTTCCATAGGATTCTAATATGCAACAATTTTAAGAACTACAATAATATCCTAGCTGATCTCTCCCTTAATGACATCATCCTCTCTACCCAGCCACCAAGTAGTCAACATCTATTACTGACAAACCACCAGGCATCAGCACAGGTGGTGTTAGACCTAGGACATACAAGAAAGAAAACAAAATCTTCACCCTAAAGGAGTTCGCAGTCTAGTAGGGGAGAAGTCAAACAAATTATAGAAACAGTGTAATCAATTTTCTTGAGATATGACATGTAATGGCTATTACAAAGTAAGCGTTTACTGGCTCGGTGCCTATAGCTCAACCGGCTAAGGCGCCAGCCACGTACACCTAAGGTGGCGGGTTCGAATCCCCAGCCCGGACCCGCCAAACAACGACGGCTGCAACCAAAAAATAGCCAGGCGTTGTGGCAGGCGCCTGTGGTCCCAGCTACTTGGGAGGCGGAGGCAGGAGACTCGCTTGAGCCCAGGAGTTGGAGGTTGCTGTGAGCTGTAATGCCATGGCACTCTACCCAGGGGGACAGCTTGAGGCTCTGTCTCAAAAAAAAAAAAAAAACAAAGTAAGCGTTTACTAAATGCTGGGTATTGTGGTGAGTGTCTCATGAACACGTTTTCATTGAATCCTTCATTAACACTGTGAAGTAGATATTATCCTCAATTTACAGATTAAACAATTAGATCTCAGAGAGCTTGGAGTTTTGTACCCGACTTTACCTTCATGAGTGGAAAAGCCCAGGACTTAAATGATGGTCTGATTCCAAAAACCCAATCCCTTAATCAGCAGGAGGTGGTTTGGGAAGAAGGAAAAAAGCTAGCAAATAACTCCTCATGGAACCTGAACTGCGCAACGTGGACGAGGGAGAGAACAGGTACGTTGTGGAAGCACAATTAGCGAGGGATGGTGAGGTCGGGGCATGTGTAGTGTAGCGGTGTGAAGAGATGAGCCCAAAACTTACTTCTAGCTTGGTTATCTTATACATTGTTCTCTTCTTTATTCTTCGATCTAGCTCTGATTCTTTATATCTTAACCTCTTCTTTATTCTTAACACTAAAAAAAGAAACTACACAAAAAGAAAATAATTCTATTCGCTGTCACTTTTTAAAATTCCCTTTCATAAATTAGTCATAATTTCATCAAGCTTAAATGTGCAACTCATCTGGGAAGCCTCCCCTGACACCTTAGTTGAGGTCAAGGCCCTCTTGTCCTGTGTTCTGGGGGCTCCCTGTGCTTTCTTCCCCTTCTTGTGCTCATCCAGGTATTATATGCTTGAATGAGATGCTTTGAAAAATTCTTGTCTCCTTCACTAGACACTAAGCTCCACAAAAATTCACGTCTGCTTAGCATCACCGTCTCCATAGCACATAGTAGGCCCACAAAAGGTCTCCCCTATTCATCCTCTCTTTTCTATTTTTTTAGGAAAGAGAGCCATTGTCTCTTACTCTATTACCCAGGATGGAGTATAGTGGTGTCATCATAGCTCACTGTAGGCTTGAACTCCTGGGTTCAAAAGATCCTCTTGGCTCAGCCTCCTAAGTAACTGGGACTACAGGCACACCATCAAACTTGCTAATTTTTTTAAATGTCCTATAGAGACAAGTTCTATGTTGCCCAGACTGGTCTCAAACTCCTGAGCTCAAGGAATCCTCCCACCTTGGCCTCCCAAAGGATTGAGATTACAGGTGTGTGCCATCATGCCCTCATCACCTTTTTCTGCTCACAATATCACCATGGTAATGAAAATCATAATTAATTACATCTAAAATACTAAAAATCACTTCCTCTGGTTACTGCTTATGCTCTCCTATAGTTTTAATACATCATCTGCAATATTGGCAAGTAAATATTCCTAACACATTCCTTTCAACACTCATTCAATAAATATTATTAAAAGATCTTATTTGTTTCCTACTGCTTATAGAATAAAATGATATGCCAGAAAGAACACACTCCAAAAAATGATAGGGATGTGTAAAAAGGACATAGGAATCACCCTTAAATTGTTCCCACTGTTCAAATCTGGGACAATTTGAGTGCCAAAGTAATGTACAGAGATAAGTTATAAATCATTAAAAAAGGGAAATTAATGAGTCCATACCAATTAGAAAGAAAGTGGAGGATGGGGAGGGAAGGAGACAAAGACTAACTGGTAAACGTGGAAAAAGTGCGGAATTGGAAAAATCATCCTTTTGTAGGCATGGAGGTGAAGACTAGGTCAGGTAAGAATCAACAGAGAGGTTCGGTCCCTGTAGCACAGTGGTTAAAGTGTCAGCCACATACACCGGGGCTGGAGGGTTCGAACCTGGCCAGGCCTGCTAAACAACGACAACTACAACAGAAAAATAGCCGGGCATTGTGTGGGGGAGAGCACTATAGTCCTAGATACTTGGGAGGCTGAGGTACGAGAATCACTTAAGCCCAAGAGTTTGAGGTTACTGTGAGCTGCGATGCCAGGCACTCTAGCAAGGGCGTCATAGTGAGATTCTGTCTCCAAAAAAAAAAAAAAAAATCAACGATGGATGCTAAATCTAGGAGAAATTTCTTTTTCTTTGTTTGTTTGTTTGTTTTTGGTCAGGGCTGGCTTTGAACCTGCCACCTCCAGCATATGAGGCCAGTACTCCTTTGAGCCACAGGCATCACCTAGGAGAAATTTCTTAAAAAGGAGCAGAATATCTGCATGGATAAAGTATCTCCCCCACAAACTACCCCATTGGTTGCAAAGTATGAAAAATCACAATAAGGGGTGGCACCTGTGGCTCCGTGAGTAGGGCGCTGGCCCCATGTACCAAGGGTGGCATGTTCGAACCCGGCCACGGCCAAACTGCAAAAAAAATAGCTGGGTATTGTGGCCAGTGCCTACAGTTCCAGCTACTTGGGAAGCTGAAGCAAGAAAATAGCCTAAGCCCAGGAGCTGGAGGTTGCTGTGAGCTGTGACTCCATGGCACTCTACCCAGGGCAACAAAGCAAGACTCTGTTTCAAGAAAAAAGAAAAAAAAGAAAAAAAAGAAAAAAAAAGAAAAGAAAGAAAGAAAAAAACACAATAATGACACAGTGGCAGACTGAGCAACACCTGAATCCTTCACAGGGGTAATCAGAATTAACATCACCTTTGAAGAACAGAAAGACATCAGGGGCCCCAGATGTGATAATCTGAGAAAGACACAGTGTCTCCTAGGAGTATTCTGGCCAAGAATGCATAATCTCAACATAACTACAAGGAAGCTTCAGCCAAACCTCATTTACTAGACGGAGGAACATTCTAGTAAAAGAAAAAAAAAAAACAACAACAACAAGAAACTAGCAAGAGAGGAAATATATTCTTTAAAAATATCATACAATTCAAATAAACGCTGTGGAAATGTTCTAGATTTAAAGAGATTAAACATTACAAGTAAACAGATCTACTAAATAGCAGCTAAATATAATATCTAACCTTAACTAGTTTTTCTGCATTACCAGGGGGAAAATGCTACAAAGGACATTATCAGATCAACTGTGAAATAAAATTTGGGAACGTGAATGAATATAAATTTATAAAGTTGACAACTATATTATCCTTATTGAGAGACTATTCCTATTCTCCATTTAAGTGTTCAGAGGTAAAAGGCCATAACTGATCCTCAAACGGTCTAGGAAAAATTTCACACATTCAGAAAGAGAGAGAGAAGAGAAAAGAAAATGAGTATATAAAGCAAAAAGGGTAACATGTTAATAATGGGTATATCTGAATAAAGAGTACACAGGTGTTCCTTGTATTCTTTTATTCTTGCATTTTTTTTCAACTTTGAAATTAGCTCCAAATAAGCTAAAGATTATATATCTCCAACTAGGCCTATACTGACTAATACAGTAGCCCCCAGCTATACAAGACTGCCAAGTAAACTCAGCGCTCCTTACAACGCCAGCCACATGCACCAAGGCTGGTGGGTTTGAACCCGGCCCGGCCAGCTAAACAATGACAACTGCAATCAAAAAATAGCTGGGCATTGTGGCAGGCACCTGTAGTCCCAATTATTTGGGAAGCTGAAGCAAGAGAATCACTTAAGCCCAAGAGTTGAAGGTTGCTGTAAGCTGTAACACCATTGCACTCTACTGAGGGTGACATAGTGAGACTCTGCCTCAAAAAAAAAAAAAAAAGACTGCCAAGTAATTGAAATGTATGAGCCCTAATTGATTGAGATGTGCCATAAATATACTACATACACTATATTTCAAAGTATTCGTATGGAAAAAGAATGTAAAATCTCATTAATAATATTTGTATTGATTGTATGTTGAAATATTATGAATATATTGGGTTATAGGAAATATATTTTTAAAATTAATTTCACATTTTCCTTTTTAAAAATATGACTACTATAAATTTTGAATTACACATGTGGTTCACATTTGCACTGGATAGAGCTGAGCTCAACAACCAAGCATCTCCACAATGAGGTTTCCCACAGCCTTTGCAAATTTCTCAATTCTTTCCATTCTAAATAGACCTCTATCTCTAAAGTCCCTTAGTTTTAAGCTACTGAAGGGCAGAGATTGTGTCTATTCACTGTTATAGCCCCCAGAATCCAGCACATACCAAATGGCATAAATATTTGATTGTTGAAAGGCAATTTGCTAAGGAAAGAAGGAGGGCAGGAGAAATAAACCCACTCGCCTGTGTCTTTTTTTTTTTTGAGATAGAGCCTCAAGCTGTCCCCCTTGGGTAGAGTGTTGTGGCATCACAGCTCACAGCAACCTCCAACTCCTGGGCTCAAGCGAGTCTCCTGCCTCCGCCTCCCAAGTAGCTGGGACCACAGGTACCCGCCACATTTCTTGGCTATTTTTTGGTTGCAGCCATCATTGTTGTTTCCGTGGGCCTGGACTGGATTTGAACCCGCCACCTTGGGTGTATGTGGCTGGTGCCTTAGACGCTTGAGCCACAGGCGCCGAGCCTCACCTATGTCTTTGCTTACATTACAACTCCTTCCTGCAATGAAACTTTACTTTTCTCAATCACTCTCATTCTTCAAAGCCCCATCTCAGTGCCACTTACACAAGTTCATGCTGACCTTTCCTCCTCGGTTCTACCACAGCCTTCATCGTCCGTTTCATTTGCTTTGGCCGGTAATCATCAATGTTCCCTGAGGCAGAGCCTGGCTCTCCTATTTTTCCTATATCTTCCACAGTGCCCAGCATATTGCTAAAAGTCTTAGTTGAGTAGTGAAAGAAAAGGGCAGCAACTGGGTTGGCAATGTCTAGCAGAAAGAAAGAAAAGGAAGAAAGGAAAAGAGAGAAGAAAAGGGCAGCAAAGTGCTAGAAAAAGGGAAAGACTGGAAGTGGGAGAACTTTGGCTCTAGTCTCTGTAACTGTGTTGCCTTAGATACCATCTAATCTCTGTCAGTTTCTACTTCCTCATTTTAAAAATCACAGACCTGATGACCATAAAATCAATTCTAGAATAATAATTACATGTAATCCAGAATTATATATAATTTTTCTAGAATTCAATAATTCTAGAATAATTATATCCATTTTTAGCAATATATTAATATTTTCCAGCAAGGAAAAGGAAATATACTACTATTAAATCCCATTAAGTTCCCTAAGAAAGAAATGCCAACAAAGTTTACAAATTGTCCAATTTTAAATGCTGATCATCTTTCTGGACATCGAGCACTTTAAATTGATGTTTTTCTTCAAAGAACTATTAAGTAAAATATGCAATACATACATACTGGAACCACCTTATTTTGTTGGCTGTATGGGGATTTTTGACAGGCCCTTTCAAACGTGGAAGAAACATCCTCTATTAAGCTAACGAAAAAGAAGAAGGAAGGGGGAGCAGGAGAACCAGAAAACAAATTTCTATGATGTACCCTGGCACTAGACTGGTGATGCTCAAAGACTATGCGTTATCGTTGATTATAATCATGTTGTCTGTCTCTTCATCCAAAAACACTATTAAAAAGACACTATTCAGGAGAAAATTACAGTAGCTAAAATGAAAAGGTCATCTTAAAACAGAACGTTAAAGGAATAGGATATAATTTAAAGCCTGGAGACCATTTCAAACAAATCTCTAAATCAGAAACTATACAGTAAATTAAAATGGTTGCCATGTTACCTCAAAGGTTCAAGTTATGCTTGTTAGTAAATACCACCTGTAGAGTTAAGAAAGCATTTATTATAGGTTCTAAGGGAGTAATACAAATCACCAGATTTCTTTGAAACTTTTATCAAAATATCCCTACTAAATATTGAGCATGTGTTGAGCACCACCAACCCACCTATAAGATAAAAGCTCAACTCCTTCAAAGGGACTCTAGATCCTCCCATAATTTGGTCGTTAGCTATGCCTGATACCTTCATCTCCCACCAATCCCTGCATATCACCTCACTTCCTAAATTTAATTGTTCACACTCCCCCTCAGATCACTTGCTTCACTTACGACTCTGTGCCTTTACATTTGCTATTCCCTCTGTCTGACGTGCCCTTCCCTCTTCTGAGCTGTGTACATCCTCTCCTCCCTAAAACTTTCCCTGACTACCCTAACAGCATGACACCAAGTGGCTCCCAGAGCACTCTTCATTAATAGCACTACAGTTACTTTTTAAATAACCACCCCAACTAGGCTCTGAGTTCTTAAGGGAGAACCCACATCTTATTAAACTGTTTTCCAGCCCCTAGTATAAATGCCTGGCATTTACTGAAATTCAACATAAGTACACTGAATAAAAAGAAAGTTCAGTAGTTAACTAGGAGAAATATTTCAAACTTTCCTACTAAAAAGTGAATCCACTTAACACAGTGGTTCTTAACCAGAGGCAATTTGCCCCTAGGGCACATTTCGTCAATTCTGGAGATATTTTTGGTCTTCAAAACAAGGGGATTTCGGTGAATTGCTGCCAGCTTCTAGCAGGCAGATAGATGCAGGAATACTGCTAAACATCCTATAATGCACAGGCAGCCCCCTACAACAAAGAATTATCTGGTCACAAATGTCAGTAGAGCCTGGGTTCAGAAACTCAGTTGTCAAGCGACTTACTCAGATGTGATGATTTGATATTACATCTCATCAATAACCACAATGAATTCCAATTTTGTAGTTTGGGCTGAAGCTTTTGTAACAGTTGACGCATATGCACCAACACTAAAAACGATCTTTATATAATCTCCATGCTTAATAACATTAAACCAAGAGTAGCAGAAAGCATCCTACATTTCTAAAAACTAATCTATAAATCTACAATGATCAGAAGCTATTCCTAAGTCAGTCAACACTTTGGTTTTTGTTTTGTGTTGTTTTTTGAGACAGAGTGCCTGGCATCTTCGCTCACAGCAACCTCAAACTCTTGGGTTCAAGAGATCCTCTTGCCTCAGCCTCCCAAGCATCTGGGACTACAGGGGCCCCCACAACACCCAGCTATTTTTTAGAGACAGCGTCTCACTCTGGCTCAGACTGGTCTGGAACTTGCAAGCTCAGGCAATCCACCTGCCTTGGCCTCCCAAGTGCTAGGATTACAGGCGTGAGCCACCGCTCCCGGCAACACTTTGGTTTGTTTGTTTTTGCTATAAACTTTAAAGGAAACCACAGGCAAATTAATTTTCACTTGTGGAACTATGACAGAAACACCATCTGAAATGCGATGTAATCAGTTCCTCCAGATCTGAAAAAAGAAAAATCTCTTAAGTACCACAAGTAAATCAACCACAGATGCTTTTGACTGTTGAAAAAAACCGAGTGATGGGGAGAGTAAAGGGCATGCCACTGCTACTGCCAAAATCATCCAAGATTTCAAAACCCTGACAAAAAAAAACCACTGGAAAATATAATCAAATGTCAACACAAGGTGTCAGATAAAGAAGTTAAGTGACAGATCATCAAGTTTCACAGGACTTCAATATTTCACCAGAAAGCTAGGAGAAGCAGAAACACTTCCTTTCTATATACTGGATGACTCAACTATCTTTGACACATTCTTTGGCTGCACACTACAAGTTCACTAATTTCTTTTGTCCTTTGAACTAGTTATCCTACTCCCTTGATAAAGAACTGATGGGTTTGGCACTTACTTTCAAACATTTACATTTTGTTAAATACTCCATCCACCTCCAGAAGAAAAAAAAAGCTATACAAAACAAAAACTTAAGTACAGTAACTCTTATAGGAAAAGAGATTTTAATGGTATTCCAAGAACGCATTGCTGAATGACACACTCAGTTATCCAATACTCTTTATGTTTCAAGGCTTTCCAGATTTCAAGCAGAGATAACACTGGCAGAAAATGACTAAGTGTATACCATTTAATAAAGCTTACTGTGAATTTATTTTTGGACAGCTAAAATAAGGTACTAGGCCTTGGAGGGGAAACGCATTTTTAATTAAAAAAAAAAAGTTTCCAACAGTGAGTAATATCTTCCTTCACAGCTAGCTGACTTTACCAGTTAAGTGTCAGCCCCGCGAGTGGGCCCCACACTAAGCTGGGTCTCACCACATTACGCTCCAGTGTGAGTCCAGGAGAGAAAGGGAAGCCGTGTGTGACAGGTGTCAAGTTGGGGGGCACAGTGGGCGGGGAGGGTGTGTAAGGGAGAAGCCAAGGCAGCTGCCCGCAATCTCCCCCAGGGCGTTTGGCTGGCCGGCCGGTCCATCCGCACCAACTCTCCATTTTCATTCCCATTCCGGGATCCCGGGAAGAACGCTCCGGCGCCACACCCTCCAGCTCGCAGCAGGCTGGTGCTGACAGCCCGGCGCCCCAGCGGACGCCGGGCCTCGGCGCGCAAGGCCACCGCGGCTCCGGCCCGTCGCCCCGCCCGTCCCCGCGGCCCGCCCCAGGGCCGGACAACCGCGGCCTAAGAGCCCGCCTGGTTGCGGGGCCTAGAGAAGGAAGGAGCCCGCACTGAGGAGGGGGCGCCCGCGCAGCCACCGCGGCAGCTCAGCCCGGCGGCGGCGGCGGCGGCGCCCGCGTCCCGGGGCTCGGGCTCACGTGCTGGCGGAAAGACGGTTTCCTTCTCTTACCCTCTGCAAAATCCTCCTTAACATGGTTTAAACGCCACCCGGCGCCGCCGCGCTGACTCTCCGGACCCTACGCGGAGCCGCTCACCACTCGGGGGTGCGCAGACGGGAGGGGTGGGCCGGGAGGTCGGGGCGAGGCAGTGGCGGCGGCTGCTCGGGTGGCCCCGACTTCCCCACAGGCGGCGAGAGGCAGAGCGCTGGAGCGAGCGAGCGACGAGGTATCCCGAGAGCGCCAGCCCGCCCGCCGGGCCGCCCCCGTAACTGACAGCTGGGCGGGCCCGCGGCCGCCGAGGGGCGGTGCCGCTGTCGCCCCGCCCCCGGTCTGTCCATCTGCGGGAGGCGGGGCTCAGAGAGGGCCGGTCCGGGCCTGCGACCAATCGGAAACGGCGGCAGCGAGGGCAACTGCGTGACGGACAGGCGGCAGGACGCTGGCGCCGCCACTCCTTCCGGCTGGCTGGGGGACGCCGCGGCCGCAGAACGCACGCCCGCGCTCCGTCAGAGGGCTGCGCCAGCGTACCGACCGCGTGCTCGCTAGGGGCGGGGACCCCCGGGACCTGGCCTGGGAGGGGTCCCTGACCCGGGTAGCAGGAGGAGGCGCCGCGCGGGTACTTGTAATAGCCCCTCAGGCTGTCTTGTAAATTTGTCCCTGTGATCCTTCCCGTGACTGCTCCTGGCTCTGGAGTCAAGCCTGAGCTGGATCCTCATTTCTGCAGGAAACGCCTGACTCTATAGCTTAGTCCTGGGTCCAAGCGAGCTAGAGAATCGCAAGCGTGCTTAACCGGTCTGTTGGGCTTCCCTCCCCTTTTCCAACCCCTGTGTACTTGCTTGCTCCCTTCTTGCTTCTAATTTCAGCCAAAGAGAAAGTAAAGAATCAAAAAGAGAGGAGGGAAAAGCTGGAACTTGAGTTGGCAAGAGAAGTTTGAGGTTGTCCTTTATGGATCATAACCATATTTAATGGACTGATACCATTAACGTGCTGCCCATGCGTGGCCTATTCGCATAAGAAATTTTAAGTCCAATTCTGATAAAAGATACATGAAGCAAGTTATCATTAATGCCTCTGTTTTAGCGATTAAGAAAAAGAATGAGGTCACATATAAACTTTGTGCCAAAACAAGACGTGGACTTGGAACTGACCTCTGGGCACAATGTCATTGTTTAACTAGAAAATCACAGCTCCTGATGCCTACCATTCTGCCAATATTCACAAGCCAAGAGGCTCAACTTTCACACTGGAAGGAAAAGAGAAGCCTTTAATTTTGCTTAAGTAGGAAAGGAGAGGAAATAATGGAATTAATGGTGCTGAGAGAGGGAAAAAACAAACTAAGTAATGAATGGACTCTATGAAGCCGCGAATGGAGTGCTTATTAGAAAGTACTTCCAGATCTTTTGAAAAAATATAGCAAATTAAATATCATTTACAAATGAGTTAAGGGAAGTGAAAGTGTTTGTTAAGCATAATGCGTTATGTAACGTAATATGATATTCCTATCCCAAACATGTTTTGTGTGTGTGTTATGTCTATGGTCAGCAGAACAGTTATGCCTACAACTAATACATTATTAAACACTATTGATAATACACTTACAAAGCACACACTTTATGTTCAGATAATCGGGAAAACACTTCTGTGACATTGACTAATAAAAGTGATTTATTTTCTCTTTTCCCCCCCCCCCAGAAATTCATTTAAAACCGCTTATTGGGGTTAACATACCAAGACATTCTCTACTGGAATTCTCCTGTAGAATCTTTTAACTAATAGTATAATAGGCTTTCATCTACTGCTTAGCTACAAGGATTAGTCAAAAGTCTGTGTACTTCCCTGCAGTTTATGACTCCATCACAGGAATAATAACACTAGAGAAGTTACTCAAAAGAGAAAATCAGCAATGGGTAGACATGATCATCTAAGTATATCCTTCACTAATCTAACAGGTTCCCATACACAACGGTTCTGCTTACTCGACCTGACCCCTAATTTCCTATCTAATCACCTCTGGTACCTCAGTAACCCACACCATCAATCCTTTAACACCCCTCCTCCCAACAAGACCTCCAATCCATTGGCCCCTCTTCCTCTCAGTCATTTCCCTAGCCTGCTCCTTTTCATTAAAGCCCAGCCTAAAGCCCATGGTTTAACTTTACAGTAAGCCTTTTGCAAATATGCCTACTTTCTTCACCTCTCTCTTCCTCCATTGTTTTCATCTAGCAGAGCCTGGTTAAACACGATTGTCCATTTAGTCTGTGCTGCATAGGAGCAGCTGAATATCACTAGAGATGCATATATACTATAACTGCGATCATTGGGTTCATTTTGCAGTAAAAGCCATGGATCTCAGATAGGCCCCCTACCCTGGCAGCATTCCTGTTACACTTTCCTCCTGTCTTTCTCTAGACCTCCAAGATGCTCTACATCTATAGTTGCTGTACTATCTTACCCACATATTCTCAACCAATTCCAATCAAGCCTCTGTCCCACCTATTCTGATGAGGCAGCTCTTGGCAAGATCACTAATGACCTGCATGTTGCCCAATTGAGTGTCAAATTTATTGCTTTGATTTTCACTCTCCTATATTCAAAAGAGTTGACCACTCTCTCTTTGAGTCAGTTTATTCTCTTGACTTCCTTCACATTATACTTTCTGGTTTTTTCTCTTTGATGATCATTCCTTCTCGGATTTGTTTGATGACTTCTATGTTAATGTTGGATAATACCCCCTATTCTGTTCTACGGACCTTGCTTTTATCTATCACATAGAGCCAACAAGTTATCTTAACCAACTTCCTGACTAAATATCGTCTATTTGACCATGACCCTGGAATCTATATCTTTAGCCCTGACCTCTCCCCAGATTTCCAAACTTTTACATAATGATCTACTTCACATTTCTTAGACGTCTAAGGAGTATGTAAACTTAACATGGGGGCTAGTTCTGGTGGCTCGTGCCTATAATTCTAGCACTCCAGGAGGCTGAGACCAGTGGATTGCCAGAGCTCACAGGTTCGAGACCAGCCCAAGCAAGAGCAAGACCCTGTCTCTAAAAATAGCCAGGCATTGTGGTAGGTGCCAGACATTGAGTCCCAGCTATTTGGAAAGCTAAAGCAAGAGAATCGCTTGAGCCCAAGAGTTTGAGATTGCTGTGAGCTGTGACGCCAGAACACTCTACTGAGAGTGACAAGTGAGACTCTGTCTCAATAAATAAATAAATAAACTTAAATTAACTTGGCCACAACACAAGTATTTCATTTTCTTTTTGAATTTTTTTATTTTTTATTTTTGCTTTCAATTTCTGCTGGCTTTCACTTTATCTTAGTTTTTTGATTTTTGGTTTTTGGTTTTTGTTTTTACTTCTTCACCCTGTAGTGATTCTCTTGCCCCCCATGTAGCTGGGATTACTGACGCTAGCCACAATGTACGGCTGGATTTTTTTAGGTTTTTTTTTTTTTTTTTTTTTTTTTTGTAGAGATGGGTCTCACTCTGGCTCACTCTGCCTCATGCTGGTCTTCCCCAGTCTCAAACTCGGCTGAGCTCAGGAGATCCACCTGCCTCAACCTCCCACAGCACTGGGACAACAGGCGTGAGCCACCAGGCCCAGCCAAAGTATTTCATTTTTGTCTTCAAAATTTCTTTGCCAGTTTTCCTGTTTCAGTGTATACATCTTCCACTTAGTTGGTACAAACCAAAAACCTTGGATTGCTCTCTTTGTTTTACCATTTCTCCTTCCTCCAGCCAATCTATCCTCACACATTTATTTCCAAAATATGTCCCAAATTTGCCGCTTCTCTCCATTATTACCCTAGGCCCTAGGACCTTCACCTCCTGTCCAGACCTCTGTAATAGACTCCTGGTTGGTCTCCCTTCTTGTACTGTGGTTTCCCTACTCACTACACAGCAGCTAAGAACAACTTTTAAAAATGCAAATTAAATATTGTCACTGTCCTGCCTGGTGATAGTTTCCTATCACAATCCCAGTGAAATCCAAACTTTATCCTGGCTTACACGACCTGCTGATCTGGACTGACTGCTCTCTACCTCCTCCCCTTGACTCACTATGCCTCAGCCACCTGGGACTTTCAATTCTTTTTTTTTTTTTTTTGAGACAGAGCCTCAAGCTATCCCCCTGGGTAGAGTGCCATGGCATCACAGCTCACAGCAACCTCCAACTCCTGGGCTCAAGCGAGTCTCCTGCCTCAGCCTCCCAAGTAGCTGGGACTACAGGCGCCCACCACAATGCCTGGCCATTCTTTGGTTGCAGCCATCATTGTTGTTTGGCAGGCCTGGGCTGGGGATTCGAACCCGCCACCTTAGGTGTATGTGGCTGGCGCCTTAGCCGCTTGAGCCACAGGCGCCGAGCCGGGACTTTCAATTCTTAATTGCACAAAACTGACTCCTGCCTTTACACCAACCAGTTCCTATTTAGGAAATTCTTTCCTCTGAAATACTATGGTTAATTTTGTGGAAGATTATTCTTTTTTTTTTTTCTTAGAGACAGAGTCTTATTTTGTCGCCCTTGGTAGAATGCAGCTCACAGCAACCTTCAACTCCTGGGCTTAGGCCATTCTCTTGCCTCAGCCTCCCGAGTAGCTGGGACTACAGGCGTCCATCACAATGCCCGGCTACTTTTTTGTTGCAGTTTGGCCAGGGCCAGGTTTGAACTTGCCAAGGTTGGTATTTGGGGCCGGTGCCCTACTCACTGAGCCACAGGTGCTGCCCAGAAGATTATTCTTTTAAAGTGACCTCCTCAGAAAGATCTTCAAGGGCCACCTCATCTAAAGTACTTCCAGTCATTATCACATCACCCATTCTAATTCTCTGCATGACAAAGGAACTACCATTTCTGATGATTCTTGTTTGTCTCCCCAAAAGGAATTTCCATTCTCTGAACACAAGGATCTTGTCTCACCTTCAGTGCTATATCCCCCCAAAATCAAAACAGTGCTGAACTCACAGCAAGCACATAATAAATACATGTTGAATGAATTAAGGGAGGAATGAATGAGTGAAAAATATATAATTATTGTTATAATAGTTGCCTTCCCAGATTCTTCAAGCTAATATCTTTCGATTTGTGAAGATGTGAACCAACTATTGAAAGTAATCCAATAATCATTTCATCCTGATAATCTTTTTATATGTATACATATAATATGCATGCTTGTTTCTTGGCTCTTCAAAATTTCCCGATACTGGCTTGGCGCCTGTGGCTCAAGTGGCTAGGGCGCCAGCCACATACACCTAAGGTGGCGGGTTCAAATCCAGCCTGGCCTGCCAAACAACAATGACGGCTGCAACCAAAAAATAGCCGGGAGTTGTGGCGGGTGCCTGTGGTCCGCTACTTGGGAGGCAGAGGCAGGAGACTCGCTTGAGCCTAAGAGTTGGAGGTTGCTGTGAGCTGTGCTGCCACAGCACTCTACCCAGGGGTACAGCTTGAGGCTCTGTCTCAAAAAAAAAAAAAAAAATTTCCCAAAATTTATGGGTCACAATTTATTTCCTACCCTCTGTAAATATAATGTTAAGACATTTTTCTTCTTGTCAATTTCATGGGTGACAACTAAATAATTCATTTCCAAAGAAGCAAGTCCATGAAAATAATCACAACAAAGATAAGCGAAGTATACATGATGATTCTATATAAATTAGGCCAAAACAATTTACAGATGCAAAGAAATACACATAGGATGACTAGCCAGCCATTTGGCATCAAGCAGCTTTTTTTTTTAAACTTAATTGAAAGGTTCACTCTTGAAAAATTATGTTAGCATATCATTAAACTGACTAATTGAAGCCTAATATTAATCTGTGCTGCTTTCAGCCCTTGAAGGAAACACGGGGAGAGAGGCAGGGGTGAGGACTTCAGAGAAGTGGGGAGATACATTTATTCTACAGTAATCCCTCATGTTTTTCTTCAGGATCTAGCTCAGGGGTCCTCAAACTTTTTAAACAGGGGACCAGTTCACTGACCCTCGGACCGTTGGAGGGCCGGACTGCGGGCCCCAGGACAAGTTGGCTGCTAAGCAGGACGGGCAGCAGCAGCAAAAACACCTAGCAGGCCGGATAAATGTCCTAGGCAGGCCGCCTGTGGCCTGCAGTCCGTAGTTTGAGGACGCCTGATTTGACTAACCCCAAGAAGCAGTCCCAGGTCTCCACTGAATTTCTTTGGAGAAAGAGTTAGGAAAAACCCCAAATAATAGTTACATTTTAGTCTTTTCAAAATAGTGCTGTTAATAGATGTAATAAGCCATGGCCAAGTCTGCTGAACTCAAACCTCAAGTTGGCAGAGTATCAAACAGACAATGTAGAAATAGCACAACAAAAACTCCTATCTGTGCTAACAAGGTTAGACGCTTGAGGGCCTATGTGGCTCCTCCAATCTTGGGCAGAAAGTTTATGGTTGGAATTTTCTTTCTTTCGTTCTCTCTCTCTCTCTCTTTTTTTTTTTTTTTGGTTGGAATTTTCCGGCATGATAGATTTCTCATTCTACATGGGTTTTCTAAGACCACGCATTCTGAGAACTAGAAAAGCAATGGTGAATTATGACAACACACTTATTGATCTTGGGAATGTTCTTGGCATTCGCTGTTTGCTGATTTGGTGGTAAACCAAAGTGAATTTGATTTTTTTTTTTTTTTTTTTTTTTTT
>NW_003852402.1:26814441-26861427 GCF_000181295.1 Otolemur garnettii | reverse complement strand
GGGTCCGGGCTGGGGATTCGAACCCGCCACCTTAGGTGTACGTGGCTGGCGCCCTAGCCGGTTGAGCTATAGGCGCCGAGCCAGTGAATTCGATTTTAAATCAAATCCATGTCCTCATTCTTGTCAATCTTCTAACCAAGACTAGCCAATGGTGTAGCAGGAAACCGACGCAGACAGAAGACTCTAGGCACCAGTTGATTAGAGGAAGCGGGTTTATTTGGCCGGGGGTACTCGGAACACCAGCGTGTTTCCCAAAACCAAGCCCCCTGACTCAATCTCTTGCTTCTCTTTTATCCACCTTTCAGGGTGGGCGTGCACGTGAGGGTCATAAGACAGAGAGACATGACATCATCCTCAAGGTCCCGGGCTCAAGGGGGAAGGTCAGATTCGCCCTCGTCCTTGAGACTGGTCAGACCACCTGCCCCAAAGGCAACAGAAACCCAAGGAAGTTACTAGGTTACAATCTAGGCCCCGAGTATGTCAGGGGAGAAACACGCAGACAGCAGAAATGCCTGCGGCTTGGCTGAGGCCTACACAGAGCGGCTAGGATAGATTCTTTTAGTTCTGCTTTTACTTTCTTGCCTCAATGGAACTCACAAACTAAACAGCCAAGCAAATGTAATACAGCATCTGAAATACTACAAAGGTAGTGTGGGTGACGCTAGAAATGGAGCTGTCATCGGACGCTGGTTCTCACATGCTCCTGAGCGCACACTCCTGGACACATCTGTGTGTTCAGGTGAAGTCATTTGAAGAGTGTGGTATAGAGATGGCCTCAGGTTTGTCATTTCCTTGGGTTTTCTCAGTTCAGTGGTTTTCAAAGTATGTTTCTCTGGGCCCTAGAGTCCTCAGAGACCCCCTCAGTAGACGGGGAAAGGCAAGCAATCAGGACCCTCCATCGTTCACCCTGGGATCAGCTGGTGTGGCTTCACTTTCATGTGTTTTACATAATGGGGTTCTGAGTAAGATTTCTTTCAAAGCAAAAGGAAAGTATCAGTCCGGGGCCCAGCAGGAAAAAGTATATTTGAAGATATCTTAAAGGAGGGGAGTTTTAAAATAGATATGGCCAGGAATTAAGAAAACCAAAAAGATGTGGTAAAGCACAACTATTTAGTGACAGCAGGAGTTACCATTATCTACTTGGACCGTGGGGTAAACCCCCACATAAAATTAAATAAAATGTGCTCTTTTAATTCCAGAAACTGCGCGAAAAGACTTGCGAGTATTAGGGGCTTCTGTCGAGGCCCTAAGTGACCTGGGAAAACACAGTGGGGGCCTGCAGGCCAGGCGTAAAAACCTCCTACAGGGAAACCCAACTGCGTAGTCAAGTCAGCCTGTCAGATAAGGGTTGAAACAGCCCACCTGTGCAGAGGACATGACTCAAAGTTTGATGTGAGTAAAAAGAAAAACTCCATCATAATGATGTTGAGTAAAATACTCCATCGTAACTGCAGGGTCTCTAAAACCATAAGAAAACAGTCATGGAGCCTGTTTCTCGGAAATTTAATTGAGTACATAGAAGAGAAAGGTTTTACTCCTCTGTTTATCCTAACATTTAACTTTAACAATAGAAGTCAGATAATGTATAGTTCTTTTAGGTCTTCAGAGAGGAATAGCCTGAGGCTAGCTTTAAGATGGTTGTCTTACTTTCCCGGACTTTCTTTCTTTAGGCTAATCTTTATCTTATGATGGCTATCTCACTTTCCCGGACTTTCTTTCTTTTCTATAGTTTAAGATAAGAATTGAGGATGTTAGGATTTTTGATCAGTGTGGTATACGTGACTAACTCCCAATAAAAGGGAGTGGAAAATAAAGACATTTTGGTACATGCCACTTAAGAGTGTGTAGTCGTTTCTTGCTTTCATACAATTCTAAGAGCGAGCTTCCACCTGCAGCCAAGCCGTCCTTCTCTCCCTGTGAAAGAACATCACCCAACATGGACAAGAAGAGGGAGCAGTTACCAGAATTCAAAGAGAGATAAAAGAGAAGATTGCAGGTCAGGACCTGTGACTTTCATCAGAAGAACATTTAGAAATAGCTTAGAAATGGAAGGGAGGATACCAGAGAATACACGGCTTGTCCTAACTCCCTTCTTCCCTTCTGCCAACCTGATGAGAAGCCAGAAGGCAAGGGAGCCTGTGGATGTCGTGAGTGCCTCACAGTCACCTCCAGAAAAAGAGCATTTAGGACCTTGTGTTAAACTGGAGTTAAGCTATCCTTCCTCTAGAAAATCATTGGGAAAAGATTTTGTATAGTATTATGTACTAGATCTAAGCTATTAAGAGCAAAGGGGCTGGCTCAGTGCTAGACTCGTTTCTGGTTTGTTTGTTTTGTTTGTTTGTTTGGTTGGTTTTTGTTTTGTTTTGTTTTTTGAGACAGAATCTCACTATGTCACCCTCGGTAGAGTGCCATGGCATTACAGCTCACAGCAACCTCAAACTATTGGGCTTAAGCCATTCTCTTGCCTCAACCTCCCAAGTAGCTGGGCCTACCGGTGCCTGCCACAACGCCCTGCTATTTTTTTTTTGCCGTTGTCATTGTTGTCTAGCTGGCCTGGGCCAGGTTTGAACCCACCAGCCTGGATGCATGTGGTCAGCGCCATAACCACTATGCTGCTACGGGCATGGAGCCAGGGCTAGACTCTTCACATGTGGTATGCACAACTCTATGTTAAATATCATAGATGTGTTAGCTGAGGATCAAAGAAGTTTGAAACTTATCCATGCCCCCAAAGCTGTGGTTCTTTCTATATACCGAATTGAAAGGAAAAAAAAATTAAAATGATTAAAAAAATAAGAGTCAACATTGTAAAGCACTTTTTAGTTAAGTTCTGGAGATGGATGGCAGTGAACCAAATTGAAAGGGAAAAAAATTAAAATGATTAAAAAAATAAGAGTCAACATTTAAAACACTTTTTAGTTAAGTTCGGGAGATGGATGGTAGCGATAGTCACGCAACGCTGAATCTATATAATGCCACCAATAAGAACGCTTAAAAGGGACTGAAATGGTAAATCGTAGGTGATGTATATTTTGCCACCATAAAAGAAACAAAAGGAGACAGAGGGTGTTATGGCAGGGGAGGAAGTGGAAGATGTGATAATAAAAACGAAGTTGAAAGGATGTGCGGAAGGGGTCAGGAGCCCAGTCATGCAGGAACCTTCCAGAAGCTAGAAAAGGCAAAGAGATAGATTCTCCACTTGCATTTCAAGAAGGAACCAGCTCTGCACACCTCGATTTAAAGCCAATGAAACTGACTATAGCCTTCTGGTCTCTAGAAATGTGAGAAACGAAATTTGTGGTGCTAAACATTTTCTTTCTAGTTAGCGATACATGCCCTAAACTTGGTCCTTACGCATTGTGAGATAGTGTGTGGCCATTATCTGTAAGTGAGGAAAGAAAAAAAGAAAAAGAAAAAGAAGAAAAGTAGTGAGGGAGAGGGACAGAGGGAGAGAAATTTAAGGTTGGTAGATAGTAGTGATCTAGGTGGATAAACTCTCCAAAACGTGTGACCTCTTTCTTCTTGGACCATGATGATTTTGAAACATATCAACTAATTCTTTGACTTTCCTCCTGCCACAAGGTAGAATCTAACTCTCCTTCTTTCAAGGTGGGCTGTACTTAGTGACTGGTTTTGAATGAATAGCATGTGACACTCTCTTGGCATAAAACTGTTTAACAAAAACAAATGGAATATGTTGCTATGTGATTGTTACTCAATCTGCCTTCCAGAAAGTCGTCTTGCTTGGTAAATCACCTATAATAAATAATCTGGTTTTTTAAATGTCTGTTCAGCATTCCATTTTTTTTTTTTAGAATGTCTTACTCAGGTCTTTATTGTGAACATAAAGAACGAAATGCACAAATTTTAAAAATATAGTCATCTCTGGCTCGGCACCTGTGGCTCAAGTTGCTAAGGCAACAACCACATACACCTAAGGTGGCGAGTTTGAATCCAGCCTGGGCCTGCCAAAACAACAATGACAGCTGCAACCAAAAAAAAAAAAAAAAAAATAGCCAGGCGTTGTGGCGGATGCCTGTGGTTCCAGCTACTTGGGAGGCCAAGGCAGGAGACTCTCTTGAGCCCAGGAGTTGGAGGTTGCTGTGAGCTGTGATGCCATAGCACTACACCCAGGGGGATAGCTTGAGGCTCTGTCTCAAAAAAAAAAAAACATAAAAAATACAGTCATCTCTCTTTATCTATAGAGGATTGGTTCTAGGACCCCCTACACCAAAATCCACATGTGATCAAGTCCCTTATAGGAAATTATGTAATATTTACACATAACCCCCACACACATCCTCCTGTATATTTTAAATCATCTCTAAATTACTTATAATACCTAATGCAATGTAAATGCTATGTAAATAGTTGTACTATATTTTAACAAATATGTGTTATTTTTTAGTTCTGTTTTTGTTTTTCAGAATAGTTTTGAATCGTGATTAGTTGAATCCAAGGGTGAAGAATCCATTGATACAGAGAGATGACTGTCCATTTGTTTCATCTTCCCTTCCTAATTACTAATAAAAATACATGTTATTTCTGTGTGCAAGTAACCATATGTTTCAATCCAATTTGCTCTCAACATATAAAATAGCACTCCCCAATAACAAATCTTTCCAGGACATGACCCTATATGATTTCTCCAGCTGTAATCAACCAGGGACAGCAACAGGAAGATTGATTGGCTGCCATAAGCCCAGCAAGAATAAAAGCAGTAGTTTAATAACGTGGGAACTAAAACATATTGCACCTTTCATGGACCTTCCAGACATGTACGAGAACTACTCAGCATTTTTTTTTTTTTTTTTTGAGACAAAGCCTCAAGCTGTCCCCCTGGGTAGAGTGCTGTGGCATCACAGCTCACAGCAACCTCCAACTCCTGGCTTAAGGGAGTCTCCTGCCTCAGCCTCCCAAGTAGCCAGGACCACAGGCGCTCGCGACGACGCCTGGCTATTTTTTTGGTTGCAGCCATCTTTGTTGTTTGGTGGCCCCAGGCTGGATTCGAACCCACCACCCTAGGTATATGTGGCTGGCGCCCCAGCCACTTGAGCCATAGGCACCGAGCCTTTTTTTTTTTTTTTTTTTTTTTGAGACAGAGTCTCACTATGTCGCCCTGGGTAGAACGCTCTGGCATCACAGCTCACAGCAACCTCAAAATCTTGGGCTTAGGCGATTCTCTTACCTCAGCCTCCCAATCGGCTGGAACTACAGGCACCTGCCACAATGTCCAGCTATTTCTTTGTTGCAGTTGTCATTGTTTACCTGGCCTGGGCTGGGTTCGAACCCGCCAGCCTGGGTGTATTAGACCAGGCTTACAGCTGCAGGATCACTGTCATCCACCCCCATACATTCTCAACGGGTTACCCGCCACTCTGGCCCTGTTATATTGTTAATTTATTCATGGGAGATCCCCAAATCTCCAGCCCAGATCTCTTTTGAATATGACACCGAAAATGTTTAACAGCCTATTCAACAAATCCATTTAGATATCTCAAAGAATCCTCAGGTTCAATCTAAAATGTCAATTAAACTCATTTGTCTTCTTCTGCTCACTGTATAAGCTCCTAGGCTCCTATATGGTGCTGGGCACTACCATGCCCAAAATCTGGACATCACACTTTCTATTTCTGCTCATATCCAATTAATAACCCAGTCCTGCAAATTCTGCCTCACTTCACCCCATTTTTCAAACCCCCTTGTTCAAACCTGGGTTACAAACTCCTCTCTGTTTTGGGCCTGGCATCCCTCCAATTCATTCTCCACACTACTGCAGAATGATCTTTCTAAGGTGCTAATCTGGTCATCGTTACTTGTCCTGCTTAAAATTCCTCTCTGGGCTGGGTATGGTAGTTCACATCTGTAATCCTAGCACTCTAGGAGGCCAAGACAGGTGGATTTCTTGGGCTCAGGATGTGGAGACCAGCCTGAGCAAGAGGAGATCTCATCTCTAAAAATAGACGGACTTTAAGACGGGCACCTGTAGTCCCAGCTACTTGGGAGGCTGAGACAAGAGGATCGCTTGAGCCCAGGAGTTTGAGGTTGCTATGAGCTATGATGCCACAGAACTCTCCCCAGGACAACAAAGTGAGACTCTGTCTCAAAAATAAAATAAAATAAAATAAAAATACCTCCCTGGTTCCTTGGCATTTTGAGGACAAACACACAAACTCGTCATTGTGGCTTTCAAGGCTTCCCCCTGCTCTCACCCCAGCTCCCCCTCCACCATCATTTCTCAACATTATTTTCTCTGCCCTGTACACTTCAGGCATGCAGTCTTCTGGGCCCATTACAATTTCCTCCTGACTTCTTATCTTTTGCAAATGTTATTCTATATGCTTGGAATGTTCCCTACACTTATTCTGCATTTACCTGTCTAATTCTTACTCATCCCTAAGTTTCACCCCACACCCCAAACCCCCAAAACTGCCTATACGTAGCTATATTTTATACTCAAGCTTATTAAAGTGGAGGCACTTTGGGTCACAGACTCAAAAGACTCCAGGCCACATGACAAACTTGTCCCCATAAGGTCCGTCTCTCGACTACTTTCTTCTGTTCTGAGTACCCGCCACCCCAAATTTTCAGTTATAATTGGCTTCCTAGGTAGTTTTGTGTTTAAAGATGCAGGGCGCTGGTCCTGTCCAGGCAGCACGGTTCACTTAAAGATTTTATTGTCCATTGTAAATTAATAAAACGACATTTCAGTCTCTGTAAGCTTGGATAACATGAGTCTGCCAAGAGAAGAATTTACTTGCAAGGTGCTGGCAAAAATTAAGTTTTCAACCTGCAAAGCAAAGATTCAGGGCCTGTCTCACAGTGACTTTGCCAACATAAATGAGCTTTCTGAGGCCTCTTGATGTGAGCCAGCTGGCCTTCCTCTGTGACATAATGAGAATGATGAGCTATACAGGACTTAGGCCTGTCGTGCCTCTATCTCCCCTTTTAATTTGATGGAAAATCAGTGGCAGAAGATCCCAGAGGCCATATAATTCAATAGTACATTCCTTAAACCCATGGATTACTTAGAATAGTCTGAAATTTTAGGGTAATGTATTGTAGTAACGCCTCAAATAAATGGTCCTCTGTGAAATACTAATCTGAAAATGTATTGGCACATAGAGCTCAGGGATAGCAGTGTCAGTAAGGAACAGAGAAGATAAAGCACTTTTGGTAATAGAAGCACTATTAATAGTTAAATTATTTTATAAGAATATTCAGGCAAAAGAGGTATCAATGTCATCTCTCTCAAGTGACATCAAAGGAAGTTTACTATGAAAATTTGGAAGATAGGGTGGTGCCTGTGGCTCAAAGGAGTAGGGCACTGGCCCCATATGCGGGAGGTGGTGGGTTCAAACCCAGCCCCAGCCAAAAGCTGCAAAATAAATAAATAAATAATAAACATGAGCCACTGTGTTTGGTCCTCTGATACCTTAAAAAAAAATTTAAAAAATTTGGAAGATAACATGAAAAATAACACTTAATTTGCCTTTTTTCTTTTCTTTTTTTGAGACAGAGTCTCAAGCTGTCACCCTGGGTAGCGTGCCTGGTGTCACAGCTCACAGCAACCTTCAACTCTTGGGCGTAAGCAATTCTCATGCCTCAGCCTCCCAAGTAGCTGGGATCACAGGCACACACCACAATGCCCGGCTATTTTTTGTTGTTGTTGTTGTTGTTGTTGCAGTTGTCATCGTTGTTTTTAGCAGGCCTGGGCCGGGTTCAAACCCGCTAGCCTCAGTGTATGTGGCCAGCGCCCTGCCCACTGAACTACGAGCACCACCCTTAATATGTCTTTTATAAACTTTTTCAGGATAATATTTGTTACAGATTGGTTATCTCAAAATGAAATCCAAAAGTATATTTTATTGACAGGTGTTGGTTAATATACCAAATGGACATTTAGATGAATAAAAAGACAAACAAAACCTTAATATGGGAAGAAAATTAAAGAACAACTTTGAAAAACTGCAACACCCCTTTTCTTCATTTTTCCTAGTGCTTCTTTCCTTAGATTGTGAAAAATCTTGAAGGCATGGTGCAGCCTTCAAGAAAAATTGTTAGCTTTTTCAATTCATTTGAAATCTAGATTGCAATATTGTTTGTTCAAGAAACTATACTGTGTATGCTGCTATTATGGTATAAGATGGTGGGAAGAAATTTCAAAGTAATAAATAATTTAGTTTTGTCATGAGAGGTAATGAAAAGATATTTTATATATATATACATTATATATATATATATATATATTTTTTTTTTTTTTGAGACAGAGCCTCAAGCTGTCCCCCTGGGTAGAGTGCTGTGGCATCACAGCTCACAGCAACCTCCAACTCCTGGGCTCAAGTGAGTCTCTTGCCTCAGCCTGCAAAGTAGCTGGGACTACAGGCGCCTGCCACAACGCCCGGCTATTTTTTGGTTGCAGCTGTCATTGTTGTTTGGCGGGCCCTGGCTGGATTCGAACCCACCACCTTAGGTGTATGAGCCACAGGCACCAAGCCATATATGTATATTTTTTTATTTTTGGCAGAGTTCTCCTCTGTTCCCCAGGCTATAGTGCTATGGTGTCACCCTAACTCACAGCAACCTCAAACTCCTGGGTTCAAGTCATCCTTCTACCTCAGCCTCCCAAGTAGCTGGGACTAAAGACACCTGACACAATGCCTAGTCAGTTTTTCTAGTTTTCAGTAGAGATATCCTCTCCCTCTAGCCTCAAACTCCTGAGCTCAAGGGATCCTGATGCCTCTGCCTGCCAGGGCGAGCCACCATGCCTACCAAACCAAATTTCTTAAATCATGTTACATGCTAAAGAAAAATTCTGAAATAGCAAATAACCACATAGTGGAGTAATTTTAAATTGAAAAGTTAAGGATATTGTTAGGCAAATAAATATATTTATTATTCCATATTGATAACCTTGCTAAACTGAAAATTCTGTAAGGGAGAACGGAATACAGAGATCTCTCATGCCTTTTGCTCTCACTTGGGAAGTTGAAGACACTTGGAAAGACCAAGCCAATTTTTAAGGCTTGCCATTTGAAACTCTTAAGTCAGTTTTCAAGCCTGCATAGTCGTTTCTGACCCTATTAGAAAGTTGCCTTGAATCATTGTGCCAACAAGTTCAGGGGAATTCATTTTTGCTTTGTTTTGCTTTATTTAATTTATTCATGGCTTGTTTGTTTCTATTATTTGGAGAATTATTATCTATTAAAGTTTGGGATAAGTATAAATCCTCTAAAGTGGCAGTCCCCAAGCATTTTGGCACCAAGGATCAGTTTCATGGAAGACAATTTTTCCAGCAAGGGGTGGTCAGAACATTAGATTCTTGTAAGAAGCACACAGCCTAGATCCCTTGCATGCACAGTGTACGGTAAGTTCACAGTCCCATGAGAATCTAGTGCTGATCTGACAGGAGGCAGCGTTCAGGTGAGGACGGGAGTGATGGGAAGGGCTACAAGTTCAGATGAAGCTCCCTTTGCTTGCTTGTCCACCGCTCCCCTCCTGCTGTGCACTCTGGTTTCTAAGAGGCCAGCAATTGGTCAGCTCTAACAAAATGTTTGCTACATCTTTTCTTTATAGTTTAACTTGCTTCCTCAAGCAATAATTCATTTAGGAAGTTTTTTTTTTCCCCCATGAAAAAGACCATTTTTTGAAACCTAGGTGTGACTAGACAGCAAAATCTACCTGTGGTTGTCAAATGTTCTGTAATTCAAAGTAAAGATAAAATACAGGACTACTGAGGTGGATAAAAAATTAATAGATTTTAATTTAAAAGAAGCTTTAATAAGAACTTTTCAATTTTTTTTTTTTTGAGACAGAGTCTCACTGTGTCATACTCGGTAGAGTGCTGTTGCATCACGGTTCACAGCAACCTCCAACTCTTGGGCTTAAGTGATTCTCTTGCCTCAGCCTCCCAAGTAGCTGGGACTACAGGCGCCTGACACAAAGCCCAGCTATTTTTTTCTTGCAGTTGTTATTGTTGCTTAGCTGGCCAAGCTGGGTTCGAACCCACCAGCCTTGGTGCATGTGGCCGGTGCCATAACCACTGTGCTACGGGGACCGAGCCAGAACTTTTCGATGTTGAGAAACATTATTCTATTGAATATTGCAAACATTTTGGATGTCATTTTGGATTTTTTTTTTTTTTTTTTTGGCCGGGACTGGGTTTGAACCTGCCACCTCCGACATATGGAGCTGGCCCCCTACTCCTTAGAGCCACAGGTGCCGCCCCCATTTTGTATGGTTTTTGGAATAATTTACACAATGATTGGAAGCTGAAATGGCTGCTTACTTTCTCTGTGTTACTTTATATCTTGTAACCTTTTTTGCCAAGATAACATAACCCAACAGAAAGTTTGTAGCTAACACGGAGCACTTAGTAGCACTATTCTGAGCGTCTTACATTATTTCATTTACTCCTCCTATCAATCCCATGAGATACAAAGTACCCAGGTTCAGAGAGATCAAATAACTTGCCCAAACCAAGTGATGGAGCAAAGGTCTGAAAGCAGAGCCTTTTACCACGTATTGCTGTATTATTACATATTATACATTTTACGTATTTCCATTGTTTATTGTCTGCCCCTTTCATTAGAATACAAGAGCAAACCAGATACAATGGCGGATGCCTGTAATCCCAGCGACTTGGGAGGCTGAGGCCGGAGGATCTCTTAGTATAAACCCCATCTCCAAGAAAATATGTTTAAAGGCAGGACATTCGTTTGTTTGTACACTGCTATCTCTCCAATGCTTCAAACACTACCTGTCACATAGTGTGTACTCGAAAGTACGCATGAAGTGAAAAGAAAAATGTTTTTTAATGTGTGGAATAAATAAATGAGTAAAGATGCAGTTCTCTTTGGCTTTAAGGGTACAAGTTATTTTAAACGGAAAAAATGGGGAAAGTGTAAAGTGAATGCAGAGGAAACTGAAAAGTAAAGGAAATTAGTTGCCTAAAGGATACCCAAACCCTCAAGTCAGTGTGGCAACCGAGGAAATCTCCCGCCCACCTTTCCAGGGAGAGATTAATATAAATGACAAGGGCTCAGCTCTTGTCGCTCAGTGGTTATGGTACCGGTCACATACACTAGGGCTGGTAGGTTCAAACCCAGCCCAGGCCTGCTAAACAATATATGACAACTGCAACAACAACAACAAAAATAGGCGTTGTGGCGGACACCTGTAACCCCAGAGTCTTTCTATGTCTCCCTCGGCAGAGTGAGTGCTGTAGCATCACAGCTCATGCCAACCTCCAACTCTTGGCATAAGCAATTCTCTTGCTTCAGCTTCCTAGGTAGCTGAGACTACAGGTGCTGGCCACAATGCCCAGCTATTTTTAGAGGCAAGGTCTTGCTCTGGGTTAGGTGGGTCTTCAATGCCTGAGCTCAAGCAATCCACCTGCCTTGGACACCTAGAGTGTTTAGATTACAGATGTGAGCCACCGTGCCAGCCTGCCTTATTCTTTCATTCTCTTTTATAACCTCCTAGATTTGAAGCCTGGATCTAACCTTTTAGGTACATTTTCCTTCTCTAATATGAACACTAAAAACTGTTTTTAAAAGAAAAACTACTCATTTTTCCCTTTTCAGAATTTTTGATATGTCTTTTTATTTTTTATTTTTTTTGAGACAGAGCCTCAAGCTGTTCCCCTGGGTAGAGTGCCATGGCATCACAGCTCACAGCAACCTCCAACTCCTGGGCTCAGTGGGTCTCTTGCCTCAGGCTCCCAAGTAACTGAGACCACAGGCGCCTGCCACAACACCTGGCTATTTTTTGGTTGCAGCCGTCATTGTTGTTTGGCAGGCCTGGGCTGGATTCGAACCCACCACCTTGGGTGTACATGGCTGGCGCCTTAGCCACTTGAGCCACAGGTGCCAAGCCGATATGTCTTTTTATGATCATCCAAGTTTAGTTTTAAATTCCTATTATAATTTTTTCTCTGAGACATGAGTTTCTTAAATGTGTCTTAAAATTTCCAAACACATATTTTTAAAAAATCTTTTAGAATGTACTTTTAATACTCTGGTTTATCTTCAGATTGTATAAATCTTTTACTTTTACTAAAGATTTCCAAGGAGAGGAACAATTCTGAGTCTTTACCCAACTTTCTGAGGTCTTGCATCCTTAAGGCTACTTTTTTTTTTTTATTAAAGCATGGCTGTGTACATTAATACTGTTTTTATATACAATTTGAAATATTTTCATCAAACTGGTTAACATAGCCTTCATGTCATTTTCTTAGTTATTGTGTTAAGACATTTATATTCTACATTTAGAAAGATTCACATGTACCCTTATAAGATGAACCATAGGTGTGATCCCACCAATCACCCTCTCTCCACCCATCCTCCCCCCTCCCCTCTCCTCCCTCTCCCCTTTCCCCATGTTCTTGGGCTGTAATTGAGTTATAGCTTTCCTATGAAAGCTATAAATTAGTTTCATAGTAGGGCTGAGAACACTGGATACTTTTTCTTCCATTCTTGAGATACTTTGCTAAGAAAACTATTTTCCAGCTCCATCCATGTAAACATGAAGGAGGTAAAGTCTCCATCTTTCTTTGGGGCTGCATAGTATTCCATGGTGTACATACACCGCAATTTATTAATCCATTCGTAGGTCGATGGGCACTTGGGCTTCTTCCATGACTTAGCAATTATGAATTGGGCTGCAGTAAACATTCTGGTCAAATATCTTTGCTGTAGTGTGATTTTTGGTCTTCTGGATATATACCTAGTAGAGGAATTATAGGATCAAATGGTAGGTCTACTTTTAGTTCTCTAAGTGTTCTCTCGATGTCTTTCCAAAAGGAACGTATTAGTTTGCAATCCCACCAGCAGTGCAGGAGTGTTCCCTTTTCTCCACAACTACGCCAGCATCTGTGATTTTGGGATTTTGTGATATGGGCTAATCTTACTGGTGTTAGATGATATCTCAAAGTAGTTTTGATTTGCATTTCTCTGATAATTAAGGATGATGAGCATTTTTTTCATATATCTGTAAGCCATGTGCCTGTCTTCTTCAGAGAAGTTTCTCTTCAGGTCCCTTGCCCACCCTGAGATGAGATCACTTGTTCTCTTCTTGCTAATACGTTTGAGTTCTCTGTAGATTCTGGTTATTAAACCTTTGTCGGAGACATAGCCAGCAAATATCTTCTCCCATTCTGAGGGCTGTCTGCTTGCTTTACTCACTGTGTTCTTGGCTGTGCAGAAGCTTTTTAGTTTGATGAGGTCCTGGTGTATTTTTGATGTTGCTTCAATTGCCTGGGGGGTCTTCCTCATAAAATTTTCTCCCAGGCCGATTTCTTCAAGTGTTTTCCCTACATCTCAAGGCTACTTTAAAAAATGCACTTATAGGCTCGGCGCCTGTGGCTCAAGTGGCTAAAGCACCAGTCACATACACCTAAGGTGGCGGGCTCGAATCCAGCCCGGGCCCGCCAAACAACAATGATGGCTGCAACCAAAAAATAGCCAGGCATTGTGGTGGGTGCCTGTGGTCCCAGTTACTTGGAAGGCTGAGGCAGGAGACTTGCTTGAGCCCAGGAGTTGGAGGTTGCTGTGAGCTGTAATGCTACAGCACTCTACCCAGGGGGATAGCTTGAGGCTCTGTCTCAAAAAAAAAAAAATGCACTTATAATTCAATTTCATTGTGTTTAGAGAATATGTTCCACATATTGTAGTTCTTATAAAGTTTGCTATCTGGGGTGGTGCCTGTGGCTCAAGGAGTAGGGCACTGGCCCCATATACTAGAGGTGACGGGTTCAAATCTGGCCCTGGCCAAAAAGTGCAACAACAAAAAAATAAAATAAAATAAAATAAAGTTTGCTCTTTGGCCATTTTCTGGGATAGTTTACAAATAGATGTTCCATCAGCACCTAAAGGAAAAATATGTAATCCATTGTCAAGTGCAGGATTTCATATATTTCATTAGATCAAACTTGTTAATTATATTGTTTAAATCCTCTATACTCCCTCCGACATTTTTTGTGATTAATTATTGACATAGATGTATTTAACTCTCCCACTAAGATGGTTGTTTTGTTAACTTCTACTTTATGTATTTTAGAGTTGTGCTATGCCGCTCATATAACTTGAGAGTCATTAAATCTGGGCAAAATGAATCTTCTATCACTGTGTTTACCCTTATCCACTAACGTTTTTTGTTTTAAAATATAGAGGAAGAAAAAACATCTTTTTCCTCCACCTGTTATAGGTTCATTGGCTGGAACTCTGCAAATTAGAGTAACATAAGATAGATTAAAAAGAGAAAAATACGGCGGCGCCTATGGCTCAGTGAGTAGGACATCAGCCCCATGTACCAAGGGTGGCAGGTTCAAACCTGGCCCTGGCCAAACTGCAACCAAAATATAACTGGGCATTACACGGCGGGCACCTGTAGTCCCAGCTACTTGGGAGGCTGAGGCAAGAGAATCACTTAAGCCCAGGAGTTGGAGGTTGCTGTGAGCTGTGATGCCCAGGAGTTGGAGGTTGCTGTGAGCTGTGATGCCACTGCACTCTACCAATTGGGGCAATAAAGTGAGACTCTGTCTCTAAAAAAGAGAGAGAGAGAAATAAACCACTTTATCAATGTGTGTATCACATAGACACATGTGAGAACTTGGTTATGACTACCTCAAAGTGGCAGTTAGACTATGAACTTGTATAGCACCTTAGCAAAGAGTGATAATTGTGTAGAGAATTGACAAGACAAAGGAAAAGGAGTTAGAGTTTCTATGGCAAGTAAATCAAGGGAAGGCAAATAAATGTATGTGGAAACTCGAGATAGATAAGGTCATTGAGTAAGACTTGTTTGTGTAGACTCTGTCTTGGTGCCATGCCCTCTCTAGTGCTAAGATTCTTGTCTCTGTCCTGTGGGAGAAGAGGGCACAGAGGGAGGCATGTGGTAAATGCCTAACAATGGGTTCATTTATGTCCCGCTTTCAGGTAGATGGGGAGGGCAGAAAGTTTGTCTGTATCTTCTTTTTATCAATTGCCTTCAGCTCAAAAGAATCCTTATGTCAAAGTGACACATTTTGGGATGACATTCTCTGATCTCCTTCAAATGTCTATTTTGTCTGATATGAATATAGTTTGTCTAGTATAGCTATATTTGATCAAAAATATAATTATATTTGATAAATATAGCTTTTTACATCCCATAACTTTCTTTTTCTGGTTTTCAGCAGTGGTGAGTGGATACATGGTCATCAATCAACTCTCTGGAGGAGGGAAAGGGGTGCTGCTTTGTAGAAAGTGCTGATTTCCATTGTGTCAGCCCTTCCTCTTGGGGTTTCTAGGCAAACTATAGGATACTCAGTTAAATCTAAATTTTAAAGAAACAGTGACTAACATTTAGTATAAGTATATTCTAAATATTGCATGGAACACACTTATCTTAAAAAGGATTTGCAGCTGAGCATGGTGGCTCACACCTGTAATCCTGGCACTTTGGGAGGCCATGGTGGGAAGATCACTTGAGGCCAGGAGTTCAACACCAGCCTGGGCAACATAGTTAGACCTGGCTCTACAAAACATTAAAAAAATAAAAATGTTGGGCCTGATGGTGTGCACTTGTAGTCTCAGCTGGTTGAGAGGCTGAAGCAGGAGGATCAGCTTCAGGAATTTGAGGTTACAGTGACCTGTGTTCTGTGCCACTGCACTCAAGCCTGGATGACAGAGAAAAACTCGGTCTCAAATAAAGTGTTTGCAATTTATCAGAAGTCAAATTGAACTAGCTGTCCTGTACTTTTATTTGCCAAATCTAGCAACCCCATTCCTACCAAAATAACATCATTGAATGCAAAGTTAGGAAGAGATGGTCAACTTTTTTTTTTTTTTGAGACAAAATCTTACTCTATTGCCGAGGCTAGACCTGAACCTAGCTCACAGCAACTTCGGACTCCCAGGTTCAAGTGATCTTCCTGTCTCAGCCTCCTGAGTAGCTTGGACTACAGGCACCTGCGCCAATGCCCAACTAATTATTTTTTATTTTTAATAGAGATAGCAGGCATCTCAATGTTGCTCAGTTTCATCTCGAGCTACAGAGCTCAAGTGATCCTCCCACCTCAGCCTCCCAAAGTGCTAGGATTACAGTTATGAGCTACCACAGCTGGCTACAATCAACTCTTTTTATAAAATCTCTTATTATTGAGATACTATTCCTATGCCATACAATTCACTCATCTAAATGTATAAGTCAATGGTTTTAGTATATTTATACGGTTGTGTGACTACCACTAGTACAATCAATGTTAAAACATTTTCTGTACCCCATAAAGAAACCTTGTACTCAGTAGCCATCACTAACCTCTAATCCTTCCCTAGCACTAGGCATCCACAACTTACTTTCTGTAGCTATAGATTTCCTTCCTCTGGACAGGTCATTAATATAAATAGACTCATACAGTATGTGCTTCTTGGTTACTGTCCTCTTTCATTTAGTGCTTGCTTTCAAGGTCCATCATGTTGTGGCATGTATCAGTCCTTCATTTCTTCTTACTAGTGAATAATATTTCCTGGTATGAATGTGCTATATTTTATTTTTCCATTTATATGAACAATGCCGCTATCACAATCTCCTTAGGCTGCTTGTCATCACCTGAGGCTGCTTCATTGAACAAAGTCATTTCCAAAATCTCACTTCCTGATAACAACCTTCCTCAAGGAGCTTGCATAATCAACTTTGGGCTTGTTGTTTAAAAAAAAAAAAAACGCTAATTTAGGAGGAGAATACTATCTAGCTGTCACAGGCATTTCTCTTGATTCATGAGGTGGAATGTTTCCAATTTATAGAAAATATATTTTTCCTTTGTGACTTTTCTCCTCTTGTCTCTGTCCATTTTCTACTGATACGTTAATCTCTGCCTTTTGGATCTGTAAGTCTCCTTTATGGATTAAGAACATTAGCTTTTTGCTCGGCACGTATTTTGCATACAATTCTCCCATGCTTACGTTCGTCTTTTAGCTTTTCACAGTCCTTGAAAACATACAGAATTGTTCTTGTTCCTAGGAAGTCAAGTATTTCAATCTCTTCTATTAAAACACTGCAGGAATGTATGATTTGAAAAGTAACAGTTGCAAATATTCTTACACTCTTCCCCCACCATGAATATCTCTGATCACAGTTTAAAAGAATCATATCGATAGTCCACATATTTTCAACGGTCTCCTCTTCTCCATTTTTTTGTTTGTTTTTGTTTTCATGAGACAGAATGGTCTTGAACTTCTAGCCTCAAGTGATCCTGCTGCCTCAGCCTCGCAATGCACTGGACTTACCCTCTCAACACTCTCTTCATTTTTAATTCTCCATTCCCATCAAGGCAATCTGCATCTCTTCCCTGGATGACTATAGCAACTTCCTCTTCTTTCTCTCCAAATCACTGTTCATACCATAGCTGGATGGCCACATTTGAACATGAACTAGATTTTTTTTTCTAAACATAAACTAGCACACAAGGCATTAACCAAGGTATACCTACAGTTGATATGCTGTTCCTCACTTTATTCTCACTTACCAATGTATGTTGGACCTCACTATGTTCAAATATTATGTGGGACATACCTACATATTTTTTTAAAAGTACCTTTATTGGTCTGAAATTCAAATGTCACTGATGTTCTATATTTTTATTTGCTAAGTCTGGCAGCCCAGCTTCTACCATTGATCTAAGACAAGGCGGCTACTTTGGTTTTAGCCTTTGCTCAGCTACAGAAAGAAGCTGGGGAAGCTGAAGGAACTTGTGTCCTGTTGTCTTCAGGGCATATCCCATTGTACCGTGTTTCCCCGAAAATAAGACCTACCCCAAAAATAAGCCCTAGCAGGATTTCTATGCATTTGTTGAATATAAGCCCTACCCCGATAATAAGAACTAGTAATGGGCTCATGGGCTCATCACTAGGTCTTATTATCAGGGTAGGGCTTATATTACAGATACACTGTATCTACATGGCCATGCATTTTGGGGCGGATAGGAAGACATCCCCTGAAAATAAGCCCTAGTGTGTCTTCTTGAGAAAAAATAAATATAAGACAGTGTCTTATTTTCGGGGAAACACGGTACGTCTGTTAATATCCCATGGACCATAGTTTGGTTAGATGGCCACATATAGCTTCTAGGGAGGCTGGGAAATGTGGTCTTTACCTGGATAGGGCTGCGACCAGCTAAAATCCTACTGCCATGGAAAAAGGGAAGAATGGTTATTGGGGAGCAACTAGCAGTTTTACATAGATAGCAATCTCTCCCTCACTGGATACATACGGTCTTGGTGGGATTGCCACTAGAGGTACCCAACCCTCTTCCTTACTGGATGGGCATGTGACCCCAACTAGGCCAATCAGGCAGTCCTCTTCTAAAACTGAAAGCTTATGCAAAGTGACAGAGACCTAAAATAGTTGAAGTTTATTCATCCTGACTGTGGTGACCTAGGGGGGCTAAACATGATCGTTTACACTCGTGTTACTTAGATCTCTGGGGTTTTCTGGTTGCTGAGCTTGCTCTGAGTCTGCCTTTCCAGATCAAGATTTTCCTGGAACTCTGTGAGATAGCCTGTTGTTTTTATTTTCTTAAGTTGTCCAGACTTGATTTGGGTTGCAAACTTGCAATCGTAGACACTTGATGAAAGGTCAAATCTGAACCCATTCCAAGATGAGGAAATATAAAACCAGTTTCCCCCACCCTTGGGGATTTTTGATTAAGTAGGTTTTTGCTTCTGGAGTTTTCATATTTAGGGTACCAAGATGAACATAAAGATAGAATCTTAAAATTAAAAACATACTGACAAAGATTAAATATGTTTAGGCTAATACTTGTGCTTACTCAGTGCCAGGAGCTTTGTTAAATGTGATATATATGTAAGCTGTCTCCTTAAAACCTTATTGCAACAATAAGGGGAGTTCTTACTTAGCTGATAAGGGAAATTGGGTTTATGAGAGTTAAGTGATTTCCCTAAGGTTACATGGTTCATAAAAAATGTAGCCAGTATTCAGGGTGGTGCCTGTGGCTCAGAGGAGTAGGGAGCTGGCCCCATATGCCCAAGGTGGTGGGTTCAAACCCAGCCCCAGTCAAAAACTGCAAAAGAAAAAAATGTAGCCAGTACTCAAAACTTAGGTTAATTTTATTATTCCATACCATATTCCAAACTTAACATAAAATATCTAATATCTAAACAGCTTGTTTGATTTTAATTAGTTGGTGTTTTTTTGTTTTTTTGGGTTTTTTTGGAGACAGTTTCAAGCTGTCGCCCTGGGTAGAGGGCTCCAGCAACATAGCACATAGCAACCTCCAACTCGAACTAAAGTGATCCTCTTGCCTCAGTTTCTCTATTTTTAGTAGAGACGGGGTCTCACTTTTGCTCAAGCTGGTCTCAAACTTGTGGGTTCAAGCAATCCACCCGCTTCAGCCTCCCGGAGTGCTCAGATTACAGGCGTGAGCACCTGGCCTGATTTTAATTAGTTTTTAACATTTTATTTTGAAAAAATTTCACATGTGAAAATATAAAGAATAATATAATTTAAAAAGAATATACTGGCTCGGTGCCTGTGGTTCAAGCAGCTAAGGGGCCAGCCACATACACCTGAGGTGGTAGGTTCAAATCCAGCCTGGGCCCACCAAACAACAGTGAGGGCTGCAACCAAAAAATAACCAGGCATTGTGGTGGGTGACTGTAGTCCCAGCTACTTGGGAGGCGGGGGCAGGAGACTCGCTCGAGCCCAGGAGTTGGAGGTTGCTGTGAGCTGTGATGCCATAGCACTCTACCCAGGGCGACAGCTTGAGGCTTTGTGTCAAAAAAAAAAAAAAAATACAATAAAGTTGTATAAACCTATCACCCAGCTTCAGTAATTATTTATACTCTGCCATCAATCCCTCTCACCCTACAAATTCTGTTTTTTTATTAAATTATAGCTGCGTACGTTGATGCAGTCATGGGGTACAATGTGCTGGGTTTACATACAATTTGTAATATTTTCATCAAACTGGTTAACATAGCCTTCATGGCATTTTCTTAGATATTGTGTTAAGACATTTATATTCTATATTTACTTGTTTTCATTTATTCTGGAGTATTTTAAAATAAATCTGAGACATCATATTTCTTTACCTATAAATGTCTCCATATATTCTCTGATGCATAAGAACTTGAAAAAAAAACATAACTGTAGTAGCATTTCCATGGCCCTCAAATGAATAGTTCCTTAGCATTATTAAATGCATACTATCATTATTATTAATAGTGATCATGATTATGAAAATAAAAACTCAAAAATGTGTGGACACTATGTGCTAGATAGTCTCCTAAGTCTTTTTTTTTTTTTTTTTTTGAGACAAAGTCTCATTTTATCACTCTCAGTAGAGTGCTGTGGTGTCATACCTCACAGCAACCTCAAATTCTTGGGCTCAAGTGAGCCCCCTTCCACAGCGTCCTGAGTAGCTGGGAGTACAGGTGCCTGCCACCATGCCTGGTTTTTTGGGGTTTTTTTGCAGTTTTTGGCCAGGGCTGGGTTTGAACCCACCACCTCCCACATATGAGGCCAGTGCCCTACCCCTGTGAGCCACAGGTGCCACCCAATGCCTGGCTATTTTTAGAGGAGTCTCACTCTGGCACCAGCCGGTCTCAAACTCTTGACTCTAGCAATCCATCACCTTGAGCTCCCAGAGTGCTAAGATTACAGGCGTGAGCTGCCTGCCTGGCCTCCTAAGTCTTTTTTAATGTATAACAATTCCCCTTCCTTTGTTTTTCCTCCTTTTCCTATTGTTTTCAACTCCTGCATTAGGAATTAACTTTATAACATACCATATGTTCTTCGAAGACATAGGGCTATTTAGCCTGTTGACTTTCTCACATTCTGGAGTGGGCTGACAGTTTTCTTCCAGTGTCCAACAGCTTCTTCCATCTCCTCTATTTCCAGGAAGCTATTACTTGCAGAGACTTGAGGAAATTCAGGTTCAAGTTCAAAAAATAAATTTTTTGGCAAAAGATAAACCACAGGCAATTTAATAGCTAACTGTTTGGATTAGCTGTGTAACTGATTTATTAAAGGTGACGAATCAGTGATTGTAATTAATAAACAGCTTTGTTTTGGGTCCACTGCTACCTTCAAACAAGCAGCCCCTGGATATATCGAGCAGATCTGTTAACTTTGGGGCTGTTCTCAGATGTGAAAAGAGTCTCATTTTCATCTGTGGGATACTCTAGTCCCATCTAAACTAAACTTTAATTTTCATCCCATTCATATCTCCTCTCATACCTTCCCTGTGCCTCCCATCTCTTCTATCAGAGCTCTCAGGTGGGCCCAGCGTTGTGGAAATGATGGCCTGTCCTTTTGTTCCACTTGGTGGACAGTCTCTGTGGTGCCCCCTTGTTTCATGGGAAACCTTCTGCACTCTTGCCCAACCAAACAGTGGCAGTGGAACTTGCTTCCGCAGCAACCTTCTGTCCTCACCCTGCCACCAGGGGCCGCACTCACTAGCCTCTGTATCCCTCAGACTTCAGGTTCTCCGAGAAACTCCCTGGTCTTCCACTTCTGCGGTCGCACAGGACAGGCCTACATGTTCCTCCAGCTCAGCAAGCATTTCTCAGGGAGTAAAATTATAGGAGCCCTTTAGGACTAGCACCCCCAGTTTTTATGGGGTGCTCTTATACAAGAGGAAAGAAATGCCATTATGTTCTCTCTTCTAATAAAGTTCCCCTCAATGTGCATTTGCCTTAATGAGGCTCTGACTTCTCTGCTTTGGGCTGTTGGAGACTTCTCTGGTGGCTGGACCAGAAAAAATGTCCATGTCATACATAGTAAGGCATCAGCACAAGTATTCAAAGTCCTCCTTTTTTTTTGAGACAGACTCTCACTTTGTCAACCTCGGTAGAGGGCCATGGCGTCACAGCTCACAGCAACCTCCAACTCTTGCGCTTAAGGGATTCTCTTGCCTCAGCCTCCCAAATAGCTGGGACTACAGGCATCCACCACAATGCCTGGCTATTTTTTTGTTGCAGTTTAGCCAGAGCCGGGTTTGAACCTGCCACCTTCGGTATATGGGGCCAGAGCCCTACTCACTGAGCCACAGGCACCACCCACCCAGCTATTTTTTAGAGGCAGTGTCTCTCTCTGGCTTAGGCTGTTCTCCTGAGCTCAAGCAATCCACCCGCCTCCACTTCTCAAGGTACTAGGATTATAAGCGTGAGCCACTGCGCCTGCCCTTCAAAGTCTTCCTTTAAAATGCTGGGCTGGCCAGGTACAGTAGTTCCCACCTATAATCCCAGCAGTTCAGGAAGCCAAAGCAAGAGGATTGCTTGAGACCAAGAGTTTGAGACCAGCCTAGGCAACACGCACACAAAAAACCCCATCTCTATACAAAATAAAAAAAGAAATATGCCAGGCATGGAGGTACATACCTATAGCCCCAGTTACTCAGGAGGGGAGTACTCAGAGGAATTGCTTGAGCCCAGGAATTTGAGGTTACAGTGAGCTACGATTATGCCACTGTACTCCAGCCTGAGCAACAGGGCAAGATCCTGTCTCTAAAAATACATAAACAAAAATAAAACGCTGGTCTGCTTCTCATCCAATGCCAACACTACTAAGGGTTATCCTAAGATTGTAAGTAATTGGAAACTCCTGATCTATACAAGCCTAGTGAGATTTATCCCTAACTTTACAAAGTAATTTTGCTGCTTTGTAACATACAAGATTTTCATCTATTTTTATTTAAATAATATCTTCCAGGACATTTTTTCATGTGTCAGAGGGATGAAACTATCATGCACAAGAGCCAGCAAATCTTTGTCATCTGTCCTTATTTAGGGAGACCTGGATGGCCTAGCAAATACCAACACTAACAAAAGAAAAGGAAAACATTTCTAAAAACAGCTTCAGAAAAAGCAGCAGATCCACAGTGATATATCAGCTAAATTAAATATACTTGGTCCTATTTATTTATTTATTTATTTTTTGAGACAGAGCCTCACGCTATCCCCCCCCACCCCCACCATAGAGTACCGTGGCATCACAGTTCATAGCAACCTCCAAATCCTGGGCTCGGGCGAGGCTCCTGCCTCCGCCTTCCAAGTAGCTGGGACCACAGGCGCCCGCCACAATGCCTGGCTATTTTTTGGTTGCAGCCATCATTGTTGTTTGGCAGGCCCAGGTAGGATTCAAACCCGTCACCTAGGTGTATGTGGCTGGCGCCTTAGCCACTTGAGCCACAGGTGCCAAGCAAAAAATAAATAAATAAATAAAAGGTCCTATTTAGTATTTCAGCCTTTCTTCATAGAACTAAGTACTTGTTTGATTTCCCCGCTTTATCAGCTACAACTTATAAGCATTTTAATTGATGTGTTAAGGTCTATGTGTATTTCTTTAATTAATGGGTTTAATTAAAATTGCTGGGTAGAGAGCCATTTATTCCAGTCTTAAGTAGAACTAGAATTAGGAAATGGAAAGATCTACTGACTCACTAAAGAGTCAGCCTGAGTACATTTTCTTTTTTTTTTTTTGAGATAGAGTCTCACTTTGTCACCCTCAGTAGAGTACTGTGGCATCACAGTTCATAGCAAACTCAGACTCTTGGGCTTAAGCAATTCTCTTGCTTCAGCCTCTCGAGTAGCTGGGATTACAGGCACCCACCACAATGCCCAGATATTTTTTGGTTGTAGTTGTCATTGTTGTTTGGAAAGCCTGGGCTGGATTCAACCCTGCCAGCTCCAGTATATGTGGCTGGTGCTCTTGGTGTTGAGCTACAGGTGCTGAGCCAGCCTGAGTACATTTTTATTTTGCTCTCAAAGTAGGAGTAAACAATAATCTAACCAAAAACTGTATAGTCGTGTATCAGTCTCCATAGATGAATGGAGGGTGGAAAAAAGTCAACTTTGTTACATTAAATTGGGCTTAAATTGTTCTACAATTTGGGTGACACTTCTGTCTGTATACCATGATGGATCAATTGAGTCATGTTAAACCTACTCTCAACATTGGTGTTAAATATGCCTGAATCTAAGTATTATATACTCAAAATGGATGTACCTTGCAGTACTTCAGGTTCACACTAGGATAAATGTTTGTGGAAGAAAGGAAGAAGGAAAAAAAGAGGAAGAATGAGAAAAAAGCAAGGAAAGAGAGAGAGAGGGAGGGAGAGAGGAAGGAAAGGGAAATTGGTTTTTATTACTTTATTTCAACAACCAAATAAACATAAATTGGCTAATGGTCTGTTCATGGTGCAGTTAAAATGTTAATTTTTGGCCTAATTGGGTAAACAAAATATAATAAAAGTAAGAGTTCAATAAAAATCATGTTATGGTAATAATTGAAAGGCTAACAGCACACCATGAGTTTGAAAAAGGAATGTCAGGCTTTGGGGTTTTATGTTTTTGTTTTTAACTCTGGAGTATCATGAATTAACTTTGTAACATACTTAACATTCCAGAATATCGAGTCATTGATTTGCTCTCTTAGAAACCCTATTTTCCAAGTCATTTGAATTTAATTACAAATGTATTTAAACACAGAGGCACACTAATTAATAGAAAGCAAATGTTCCATGAAGAAATACAACGTGGAATGCATGTTTAAAGCAAACTTAATGAAATAAAATTTCAGGGCAAGACAATTCTGTATTATGTGCAGATTTCAAAAATTATTCTTTGTCTACATTTCAGTGTTGGATACAAATGCTGCAGAGAGGGTCACAGCCATGGATGGTCCTGCGGGGCTCACTTGGAGGCTGCATCACTCAAACTTCACTCTTCCTTCTCCCTCCATTGCATAGGACTGTTGTCTAAGCCACTGTGCATCCACCATGGGCTGTTATTATTACTTGTGCAAGAAGAATGAGACCAAAGGCCCCACTCTTGGCAAGGGCAAACACCCCCAAGGGGTGAAAAAGGGAAAAACAGAGAAACAAGCTGAGCAAGGTGGAATAAAAACAATTTAGCTAGTTTACTTTTAAACCAGATGCTAAATTCCTTATCTGAGCCGTTTCCTGCTTTCCCAAGAGCCTGGCCTGTAGGGGGATACAGCTCACCCCTGCTGGGTCCGTACACACTCTGAAGATATAATGGCCACAGAAGAAGCTGGGTGCAAGGCCTGGCAAGAAATATTAACTAGGCTGTCCCCTGCCCAGTCAACAGTCAAAGCAAATACTCATTGTGGGGATTTGTATTTGGCCAAGGCAGAGATCAAGGGAGCAACTCGAGCCCTCAAATATGGACAGAAGGGCTTGTGTACCCCCTTATCAACAGAGGAAGCTGCCTCTGTGGCGGAGATCAGAGGAAAATTCTTCTGTTCCACTGATTCTTCAGAGGAGATGCTGTGGCATCTGCTCCACAGGGAACTGGTAAGGATTAACTTCCCCTAAGGAATTTGTGTGTGTGACCACAGACAGGAGGCTACCCCCACGCAAGACTCAGGTTTCAGATTTCTCTTTTTTTTTTTTGAGACAGAGCCTCAAGCTGTCCCCCTGGGCAGAGTGCCGTGGCATTACAGCTCACAGCAACCTCCAACTTTTGGGCTCAAGCGAGTCTCCTGCCTCCGCCTCCCAAGTAGCTGGGACCACAGGCGCCCGCCACAACGCCCGGCTATTTTTTGGTTGCAGCCATCATTGTTGTTTGGCGGGTCCGGGCTGGGGATTCGAACCCACCACCTTAGGTGTACGTGGCTGGCGCCTCAGATTTCTCAAGGCTGCCCAGACCCTTAAAGCTAATGATTATAGATAGAATAAGAGCTGACGTGCTTACTCAGAGAAAGTGCTGACATTTTTGTTCCCTTCCTCAGCTTATCCCCTGAGCTAAATGAGCAACTAGCTTTCAATAAAAGCTGAGTGGAACGGACATTCAGGGCCATCCACTGCACCCCACAAACTAGCCCTGGACCCCTGTGTTCCCCACCTCTGAAAACTCTATTCTGCATGTCTCATTTCTTGATCTCTCGCTCCTTCTAACTTTCCTTTCCTTTAGTCCATCACTGCCAGCTCCACAGATCTTAAAGGACCCTGCCCTCTTTTTTAGTTGCAGTTGTCATTGTTTGGCAGGCCTGGGCTGGATTCGAACCCTCCAGCTGTGGTGTATGTGGCTGACGCCCTCGCCGCTGAGCTACAGGTGCCAAGTCTGCCTTCTCTTTTCTTATTTTCCTTCTCTTCTCTAATGGACAATATGCTCCATGGGGGGAAAGAGTCTTGCTCCTTAGAGTATTCCTAGCACTGAACACAGCATCTGAAACTTAAAACCACTCAATAAATGTTTCATTGAAGGAAACAAGACGAGAGGAAAGAATCAAAGTGAGAAGACCAAGGCAGTCTGGCTATTCATAGGCAGGGGTGGTTTGGGGGCTGGTGGAAAACAGAATTGTCAGAGGGATTCTGGAGAATCAAGTCTGTGCATCCATCTCTTCCTGGGCCTTCGGCATAAACGAGCTTCCAGGGAAACAGAAGCCGCTCTGTGAAGAGGCAGCACCCACCATCCGCTCCCAGGACAGCTTCTGTGGATGACAGTTGAACACAGTGAGTCACCCCTGGAGGAGAAGTCTTCATTGAGGCCTTGGTAGCACATACACAGGCTGTATTGAAGGAGCCGTGATCACAGAAGGATAGATCAGGGAGAATTCTAGGATGTTTTTTTTTCCCTTGCAGAGTGTGGCAAATACACTGAATGTATGTATGTAGGCTGCTTTGCCAGTTTCTTTCTTTCCTTCTTTCTTTCTTTCTTTATTTTTTGAGACAGAGCCTCAAGCTGTCCCGCTTGGTAAAGTGCCATGGCTTCACTGCTCACAGCAACCTCCAACTCCTGGGCTCAAGTGAGTCTTCTGCCTCAGCCTCCCAAGTAGCTGGGACCACAGGCACCTGCCACAACGCCCGCTATTTTTTGGTTGCAGCCATTATTGTTTGGCGGGCCCAGGCTGGATTCAAACCCTCCACCTTAGGTGTATGTGGCTGTCACCTTAACCGCTTGAGCCACAGGCGCCGAACTATCTTTATTTATTATTTTTTGAGACAGAGTGTCACTATGTCACCCTTGGCAGAGTGCTGTAGTGTCACGGCTTGCAGCAACCTTCAACTCTTGGGCTTAAGCGATTCTCTTGCCTCAGCTTTCCAAGTAGCTGGGACTACAGGTGCCCACCACATACACCCAGCTATTTTGGTTGCAGTTGTCATTGTGGTTTGGCAGGCCTGGGCCAGGCTTGAACCCCCAGCCTCAGTGTATATGGCTGGCGTCCTACTCACTGAGTTGGAGTGCTGAGCTATGGGTGCTGAGCCTGCTTTGCCATTTAACATTCTAAAATAAATATGTTACTTAGGGATAAATTCTTTTTAAAAATTATCATCATTTTTTAGTGACAGGGTTTCATTCCATTGCCTAGGCTGAAGGGCAGTGATGTGCATGGTTCACTATAACCTCACATCCCTGGGCTTAAGCAATCCTCCTGCCTCAGCCTGCTGAATAGCTGGGACTAAAGGTGTTTATCACCACACCGCACTGGGGTTGGTTTGTTTGTTTGTTTTGGAGAGACAGAGACTTGCTGTGTTGCCCCCAGGCTGATCTCAGATTCCTGGGTTCAACCAATCCTCCTGCCATAGCCTCTCAAAGTGCTGGGATTACAAGCTTGAGCCACCACCTTCAGCCTACTTAGTGATAAATGCTTCATTAGCGTAAGCAAATTGCTCTGCTGTACCATTTTTGTGTTGTATTCATTTTCCACTGTTACAAAGTTCTTATAAACTTATCTTTTCCCAGTTGTGTGACACCTCCTCAGGCTGACCTCCTAGAAGTGTAATGGCAGATAGAGTATATACAGTGTGTGTGTGTGTCTGTGTGTGCGTGCTGTCAAACTACCCAGAATGATTCACAAACAACTTCCATTCCCAATGTATGAATGTTTCCACACATTTGCTGAGTCAAAGTTTCAGCTTTCTTTATAAAGTTGCCAATCTGACAGCTGAAAATAATATTACTATTCGATTGCATGTGGTAGTCATTAATGTTCACAACCAAATATCTCTGACTTTCAGTCTCCTAACAGGATGGAATTTCATGGCCCTGGAGAGTAGGTGGGGCCACATGACCTGCTTTGGCCACTGAGCTGTGAAGAGTGATATGTATCACTTCTGAACTGAGTACTCCACGGCCAGTACAAGACCCTACAGGGTTCTTCTTCTCTCTCACTTCTGCTATTGGTTACCAACAATGTTTCAGAAAGCGGCCCTGGACATACCATGTTAATCAATTCTATAGAACAACATGGAACAAAGTCTCCAACTAAGCCATGATGGTTACAGCAAAAAATAAAACTTTGTTGTTTTAACTGTGTTGGGATTTAGAGTTGAGTGTTACAGCAACGTAACCTACACCATCCTGACTAACGCTTTAAACCTCTTTGATCCTTCCTGAGATTGAATTCATTTTCCTACGTTTATTGACCATTTGGACTTTCCTGGATGCAAGTTTTCAGCTCATCTCCTTGCGTATTCACTTTTTAAGCCTATGGCACTTAAAGACACATTTGACAAGGGTGGACCTCACCAACACTGAAGTATCAGAGAAAAAGACAACATTGGTGAACTACAGCGAAAGCATAGTCTATCACCGTAGACTCTAACGCCCCTTTATGGAATCAATTCTCAAGAATCTGCAAATCCTTTGCCCAGGATCTCTGTGTACATGATGGGACAAGCCTTTAATATCAGCCAGGCAGTTTTCAACTCTACTTTAGCATTCACTTCGTGCTAATCTCAAGATTAGCCAAAGGTGACTTTAGGGCCTTGTCAATTCTTTCCTGACCTTGTGCACAGCCCTGCACAGGTACTTAATTCTAGCCTTGTGTACAACTTTTAGATTCTCAAGAAAGTATCAGATCATTTCAAAGCCCCTATGGACATGTTATTACCCTACTTTTCCTTTTTAAAAGATTTTTAAATTAGCCCATTGTTTGCCCCAATGGGCTTGCCTCCACCTCAAGCAGCCATGATCTTAAACAATTGCCTCTGATTGTTTTACAATAATCAGAGAAGAGGCTGTTTGCACTGCCCAGAGCTCTAACTCAAGTTAAATAAAGACAACCTTGTAACTGAGGTCTTTCAGGGAACCATGAGACAGGCTAACTCATATCTCTTTTCTTAAAATGAGGCTTCAAAGGAACCCAAAACAATTGTGCCTCTCCAGTGGCTGCCAGGCTGCTGCTTGTCATGGTGATCAAGGACAATTGGTTTTCAAAGGTTTCTCAGATCTGCAAAGAAAGGGGATGAAAACAGGACATGTTAAAATGCCACAGAGCTCACAGGTATTTGAGATTCAGCCATTTGTCTTGGATAAATATTTCTTAGACTGCTGCAAGCCTTCGGTCATTTTCCAGAGTTCTGAAAAAGTTGATTGTAACGATTTTTGAATCATCATTGTTTTTATGGAGGAGAGAATTCAGGGAGGGGATTCTTACCCTACCCTTTCATTGATGTTGAGTTATATTAACCTTTGATACAAGTATAACCAACAATGTTATAGATTAGTCGTATTGCAGTATATCGTACCTGTTTCCAAGCTGTATATATTATACTTATTTTTCTGTTCCTTTCTTTTCTCCAAGTCTTTGTGTTCCTCTTTTACCTGAAGTACTTACTGCTTCCACTTGATGACCAAATCTCCTTAGAGGACGTCAAGCCATTCCAGCCAAGAGATTCAGCTTTCAAGGCACTGGAAATTAGAGGAATGTTGAGAATCATAAGCCAAGTAGTTCTAAGGTAAGGTTGCCAGATTAGCAAACACAGATAGATAAATATAGATCACCCAATAAAATTTGAATTTCAGATAAACAACAAAAATATTTGAGACATATTTACATTTAACATTCTGTTGTTGCACATCTGAAATTCACATTTAACTGGGTGTTCTGTATTTTATGTGGAAACTTCATTTCAGGTAAATAGTAAACAAAAAAGTCCTATAGAGAAATTCTCAGGTGCTTTGATAGTGATACTTTCTTCTCTTTTAAATTACTGTTGAAGCCCTTTCCTAGTTAATAAGATATAAGTATTTTTGATTAATATAGATTAATTCTCTTATGGAAAGATATGCCAATCTGGCATGGTGACGATCCTGTCCACATTTCTCATATACTCAACAAGTTTATCTAAGATTGTCTACCTATAAACACTAATCACGGCTGGTAATCTTTATGAACAGAATTTCAGGTTTGGCTCAGCTCCCAGGAAAACGCAAATATAGAACAACTATGGTTAAGAAAGACCTCCAGGCTGGGCGCGGTGGCTCATGCCTCCAAAGCTAGCACTCTAGGAGGTCCAGGAGAGCGGATTGTCTGAGCTCAGGAGATGGAGACCAGCCTGAGCAAGAACGAGACTCTATTTCTACCAAAAGTAGAAAAAATTGGCTGGGTGTTGTGGCGAACATTTGTAGTGGCAGCTCCTCAGGAGGCTGAGGCAGGAGGATCACTTGAATCCAGTAGTGTGAGATTGCTATGAGCTAGACTGACCCGACGGCACTCTAGCCTGGGAAACAGAAGAAAAACAATTAGAGCCCATGGCATGGTTTGATTCCTGCACCATTTCTAAGTGCTTTTCATATTTTTTCATTCATCATTTACTGATCACCAACTGTGTGTCCAGCATTGTGCTATCAGCTAATCTTTTCAGAATCCATTTCTCTTTGGCCATTGACTTTACAACTAATACAATGGGCAACTCAGAACGTGGCAGGAGACCCTGGAAGAGACCAACTGGATTTGCCAAATGTTGTCTTTCCCTTTACCCTCACTGCACCCTGCATCCCAGGACTGTCCTGTTTGTCTCTGGCTTCTCATTGAAACACTGCCGGTGCCCACTGTCATGAGACCAAAGATACCCGGAGAGAACGTGGTGTGGAGAGGCATAGAGGAGTGTCCAGGAAGGGCAGGCTGCCCACCTAGCATCACTGCATGCAGGACTCAGCCGGGAGGAAATGACCTTCTTAGCCCCCCACCCTCACCCAACCGAATGACTCAAGCACAAGACTTCCTTTCATTAAAAAACTAACAGAATTCTTCTCCCTAGCTGCTCCGTGTCCGGAGTGAAGGTCCTAAAATGGAGAAGAGAGATAGCAACAAGGGTTCATAAAACAGAAGCTGCTTCCTCACTTCCACCAGCTGCTGTGAGCGGCGGAGACAGAGGAATTGTGAGCTGTGAGAACACGAACAGACCACCCCTCAAACTACAAATACCCTTACCCAGGCCACCACCCCGCCCCTCACTACTGGTGTGGCCCCAGTAGACCAGATTTCCTAAAACTGCCACTTCGGAGGTCTGTTAATGGGCTGAAGCCTGAGTAGTCACAATAGTTTAATCTTCTTTCATGAGTTCCACGTGGTATAACTAGACATGCCCACGAGGGAGTAGATTTGGGGATCCAACTGCCTGAGGCTGTACCCCAGTATAGAGTTTATGAAGCCTGTATCCTCCTCATTCTAATCTCTGGTCATATCACCTTCTGCAGGCAGCTGTGAGGACTCTACTTAAAACAAGGCACCCCCAAGGGTACGAGTGAATCTTTCTAAGGGTAGAATATGAACATTTTAACACGATAACTAAGAAAATGACATGAAGGCTATGTTAACCAGTTTGATGGAAGTGTTTCGGATTGTGTGAGAAAACACCACACTGTACCCCAGAAGTGCATTAATGTACATAGTTACCATTCAACAAAAAAGAAAAGAAAAGGCACCCCCATCTCTCTCCAGGACACTTGCTTGTTTACTTATCTGCAGAGTGCTCATTGCTCTCTGAAAAAGCATCTCTTTTTAAAATCTAAACATTCGAGTCCTTCTCTTCTCATTAGGATGCAAGCCCAAGGATCTCTGCGTCTGGACCCGTAACAGCAGCATCCGCATCCGTAGTGTTTCTGAGTAAATGAGTGATTATACTGCGCGGGGACTGAAGGACTTGAACTCAGCCTAAGTGGGTGGAAGGAGAGACAAAAAGAGGTGCAGAGAAAAAGACTTTCTCTTCCTTCCCTATCCACCACTCTCATTCAAGGAGACAGCAGCCAAAACCAAAGTGAAACAAAAGAAGTTAATTCTTGGTTTTTGTTTTTCTTGAGAATTTAAGAGCTCTTTCGAGGATAACTGTGAAAAATGTGATGATGTTTTTGTTCTTTTTTTGGGGGGGGTCTCAGGCACCGGCCGCAGAAACACCCTGAGATGCGGTTTCTCGTGCTTATACAAAGACTGGCCTACAGGGGGTGCTAGTTCACCGCAGAAACCCGAAACCAGCGCCTGTGCTCTCACGGGGCTCTGGAAAGAGTTTACAAAGCAAGCCCGGCAGCCGCTTGGTAACAGCTAATGAAACGTTAAATTGCCACATTTTGCTTCATAACCAAAGCTGAGAGGGGAAAAAAGAAACAATCTGTGAAAAATGCCAGAGGCATTCAAAGACCTCTGCGGAGGAAAAGAATTGACAGTATTTTTCAAATGCAAAAAAGAGACGCCAGGCTGAGCAGTGGAGACTGAGCTGAGGCAAGTTGCAAGCTCTGAAGGAGGGGGGGCTGACAGGCTCCTGCCACATTCCGCCCTGCACGTCATGCTGGGAACTGGGGACGCTGGGGCTGGGTGTGAGATGCCTGTGGCCTCTGAATGCCTCCTCTCCTGACACAGAGGTTTCAGGGGCAGCGCGGACCCACCGCGGTGGGGAAGGGCTTGAGAGTTTTGAAATAGGTAGTTTGTCACAGGAGGGAGAAGGGCAAGAGAGCCTGGTAGGAGGGAAAAGTCTCTTTAAAGCCTCCATCTGCAAAGAAACCTTTGGGAAAGGAAGTGAAAAGCAAGAGACTTTCCATTGAAAGCTTTCAAGCTTCTAAAAGGAGCACAATTGAGGCAGTGTTAACAGCCCAGAGCCAACCTCAAGGGTGAGATTCTTAATCCGAGTACTCCCTGGCCCTCGTTCCCACGATCAAAGGTGACATCCTTGAGGTCTGACACAGCTTATTATGTGTGGTACTTTTATTGGGTGACTGTCCTTGCTTTTGTCAGTTCAAGGTGGCTTAGTCACTTTATTGTAATGTTCAATGGCTAAACTTTAAACAAAAAATCAATGAAGGGCAAGGAATGAGTTTTCAAAAACAATCAGCCACCTCCCTCACTTTAATTGTAAAATCAATCCAATCAGTTTTTTGGCCCAGTACAGGGAACACATCTACTTTCCCAATGAACTCGGTCATAGATTAAGGGGTTCATTTGCACGATAGAACCACAGTCTTACGATTTTAATCTCAAAAATAAGGCTACCTTTCAAACACAGTTTTAAGATTCTCAAGTGAAATTCTTTGCCCCTAAGGGTTGGCCTCATCTCAGATGCTCATTTAATTTTCCTTTTGCTATTTTTAACCATGATCCACATATTCCAAGTAGAACATTTGTTTAGATGCTTAAAAGCTGTGAGCCCACAGACTAAATAGTGACCTGCCCATAAATCTCTGCCTTCCATTGAAAAAATAAGACTTGGAAACATTGTTTCCATCTTTGTTTTTTCCTGGAAAGCCATTTGCTTTTCATTTCCTCTCCTAACAGCAAGTGAAGAGGAAAAGGTAACAGTTATTCAGGTGTTACTGGGAGCCCCTTTATACACTATTATTTCTGGCCCTCATAACAACTGTTTGACGGACAGCTGTGGACTTTATGCCATGGATCAGGGTTAACATGAGGCCAAAGGCCAAAAGCCCAGGTAGGTCATGAAAATGAGCAAAGCAGGAAGTCATGAGGACAGTCACGCTAGGAAGAGGTGGAAACAATGTTTCCAGGTCCCATTTTTCAATAGAAGCCAGAAGATTTATGTGCAGTCTCCTGACTTTTTTTTTTTAAGCAAATGTTTTCAGTACTGTGTTGACTCAATGAAGGAAATTTGGGGTGCATCTGGCCCAGGAGCGGCCACTTGTTAATGTCTGGTCTTGGGGTGGAAATGAGGCTCAGGAGGGTGATAATCACATCATGGCTGATTGGTGACAGGCACACAGGCACAGTTTCCCAAGCCCTGGGTTTCCTACCTATACTGTACTTAGTGACACACGCCACCAATGCATGACATCTACAAAGTCCTTTTAATGTATGCAAATAAAGAAAAATCTTCTTTCCTTTTCCTTCTTTCTTTTTCTTTTTCTTTTTTTTTTTTTTTTTGACAGAGTACAAAGGTGTCATCACACCTCACTGCAATCTCAAATTCCTGGGCTCAAGAAATTCTCCCCTGGCTCGGCACCTGTGGCTCAGGCAGCTAAGGCGCCAGCCACATACACCTGAGCTGGCGGGTTAGAATCCAGCCCGGGACACCGAACAACAATGATGGCTGCAACCAAAAAATAGCCAGGCATTGTGGTGGGCGCCTGGAGTCCCAGCCACTTGGGAGGCCACGGCAGGAGAATCACTTGCGCCCAGGAGTTGGAGGCTGCGGTGAGCTGTGATGTCACAGCATCCTACCCAGGGTGACAGCTTGAGGCTCTGTCTCAAAAAAAAAAAAAAAAAATTAAATTAAATTTTTAAAAAAAGAAAAGAAATTCTCCCACCTTAGCTTCTCAGGTAGCTGAGACTACAGGCATGTACCATGATACCCTGTTAATTTGTTGTACACTTGAGGGTCTAACTCTTACTCAGGCTGGTCTTAAACTCCTGAGCTCAAGTGATCCTCCCACCTTGGCCTCCCAGAGTGCTAGGATTACAGGCATAAGCTGCCACACTTGGCAAAAAAATACCTTTTTAAAAAATCACGGCTCAGCACCTGTGGCTCAAGTGGCTAAGGCGCCAGCCACATACACCTAAGGTGGTGGGTTCAAATCCAGCCAGGACCCGCCAAATAACAATGACAGCTGCAACCAAAAAATAGCCAGGCGTTGTGGCAGGCTCCTGTGGTCCCAGCTACTTGGGAGGCGGAGGCAGGAGACTCCCTTGAGCCCAGGAGTTGGAGGTTGCTGTGAGCTGTGATGCCATAGCACTCTACCCAGGGGGACAGCTTGAGGCTCTGTCACAAAAAAAAAAAAAAAATCACAATACACCAATCCATTCAACATCACGTGAGGTGGCCACAGAAGGAACGGTTTCCGTAGGGAGTTAGACCTGAGGCTGGAGCTTCTCTGCAGATCCTACTCTCGCCTGTGAAACCCGTCAAATAAAAAACAAGTGTAGACACAGTCAGGAGAGCTTGTACTCAAAAGGATTATTGCAATAGGAGAAAGCACTGACCCAAAAGTCTGCAACCGATTCAGGAGTTAGTCAAGCAGGGTTTTTGTTTCCAGAGAGGAATAAATAAGAACTGGGTGTGGGGAGTGGAATGAAGGGGTGACTTGATGAAACAGAAGATCAGGGAATGTTCTACCCAGAGGCCAGCTTATATTCAGGGAGAGCTCTGCTGAGGGAGGGCCAATATTTAAGGAAGGAACTGGGGTGAAAACCAGGGAGGGAGAGAAACTTCACCAAAGTTTGGCTAGCAGGCATTTTGTTCTGAATGCACGGTGGGGACCAGCAGCTCAGCTAAAAGTTGTGAGGCCCACAACAGGAATTTGGAGGATCCAGTCTGGCCTCCTCTTGGACACACAAGGGGGCATTCATGAGTATTACCTAAGGCCTAGGGGGAAGGGTGGTGTTTTGCAGGAAGCCACTTTCCAGAACACAAAAAGGGCAGGGGCTTTCTTAACCCTCCAGGTAAAATTCCACATAGTCAAAACAGGAGCACAATGTGGACAAGGGCCGAGAATGATTATCAGGCTCACTGTCCAGTCTCAAGCTACTTCAGTCCCTGGTAGACTTTCCCTTCAGGAAAAAGGGAAAAGACAGAAGTGAGGAAGCCTCTGGGTTCTAGGGGAGAAGGACGAGAAGCTCAGGACTGCTCTGTCCTGGGGCACAACAGAGTAGGGCCGGTTTGCTGAACCCAGCAACTGTGAGGCAAGACGATCTCACCAAGGTCAAGGTCAAGGTCAAGGGGGCAGGTGCAGAGCTGGTGGGTCATAGTAGTGACAGTCTCTGGTCCGAAAAAGTTCTAGAAACAATTGGGAGCCATTTCAGGATCAGAGAACTAAGAGAAAATGTGGAGCAAAGAAAACCTTTGGGTTTCATTCATAGTCATCGCTGTGGCCATCAGAAGCCATCGAGAAAGATGCAGAAAAGGGTCAAGAATCAGCAGAAGGGGGGCCAATGCAAAATAATAGGTTTTCTTTTAATTAATGTTGTCTTGCACCTTAAATCAACTCTCAAGTTGATGTGACTAGGGAGATTATATTTGCTATATTACATTTATATAAATGATGAGTGTTTTTGTTTTGTTTTGTTTTTTGATATGGAGTCTGGACCCCAGGGAATACTCTTAAGATAAAGTTCTATTTGGTCAGACCCTCCTCCTGTTTAACTTGATCTTATCCCTACCATTTCAACTCAAGCTTCATTGTTTTTGTCTTACATTCTAAAGAACTGAGGACTGTCTTTGAAGTGGACACGAAAAGTGTCCCCCCCAAACAGCCTATCAGTATATCACTGAAAGTTTAAAACAACAAACACAACACCAAAAATGCTCTTCACTGGTCTAAACATTCCAGGAGGTCTTCTCATAGTTTAAATGACTTTTGAGTTCAAATTGCAATGGTTCTAGTAAATTAGCTAACATCTGCTATCTGCCCAGCAGTGAAGGCCACCCTCTTAAATGCAAAATACACCCTTAACTTGCGTGATTTATTTAATATGTGACTGTAACATGAGCCATACATCTGTTAAGTGTTGTAGTCACTACATTAAAAAAATAAGTGGAAAGAAACAGGTGGAATTAATTTAATAATACAAGCCATTTAGCTCAGTGCATCAAAAGTATTATCACCTTAGTACATCATCAATACAAAATTATTTACGAGATATTTTATATTCTTTTGTCTTCATACTTAGTCCTCAGAATCCTGTGTGTGTTTTATGCTTATAGTACATCTCAATTTGGACTAGCTCTTGGAGGGGACTAGCTGTCTCCCTAAAGGAGACACTATGCCACTTTGGCTTAAGGATTATTTTGAGCTGAAAGCTATTAAGAATCAACAGATGGAGGAAACCTTCTCCATCCTCCCCTTGTCTACCTGAAAACAGAGCTTACTTTTCCTGGTGTAGAAGTCCCCAACCCTCTCGTACCAGGAAGGGAAGAATGACTATTGTTGCTGGAGATAGACATCAACCCTGGGCTGAGTTTGAGTAACCAGACCTTTCTAAAATAACCCTCACCTTCCATTAGTTCCCGTATATTTCTCAGTCACTTTCCTATGACTTACCATCCCTTGAAGCCCAAATCTTCTTTTCCTTCTTTTTTTAAAAATTTTATTTTTATTTTTTTATTGAATGGTAACTGTGTACATTAATGCACTTCCTTCTTTTCTTTCTTAAAATTGTATATATACCCATGAATCTAAATGCTTCTTTGAGTTCCACTTCTTTTATGCGAACTCCTATGTATATAAATATTAATAAAAATTGCATGATTTTCTCCTATTAATCTGTCTTTTGTTAGTTTAATTTGCAGACCCCTGGGTACTAAAAATAAGAGGGTAAAGGAAAAGTTTTTCTTCCTCCACTTTATGTCAAGCACGCAATATGCAGGTCTCAGAGAATATGTAGTGTAAATGATGTCTAACTCACACTTTATTTTTTTCTTATGTAAAAATCTATTCGGGCTAATACTTTCCATGGTTACCAAAACTCAATATAAATAGTGTTACACCTTAACAACTATTAGCAATTAATAAATTCATCGAGTCCATAATACTTCAGTTTTACAGGTTTCAGACTTTGAGAAAAAGGCCAGTCCTTTCTCAAATTCCTTTGAACTTTGGTCCTGAAAAAGCACTAACAGCTTTCCAAAGGGGGGGGGGGGGAAAGTCAGTCTAAATTCAAAAAGTATGTGTGGTTTTGATTTGAAAACAAATAAACAAACAAGAGTAAATCAAAGTAAGGATTCGATTTGTGCCCTGCTGGAATTTTCTGTTCTGTAATCAATGGTGGTTTCGAGTAGTCCTTTAACCCCGGATGGAGGGTGGGGAAGCTCTTCAGAACCCAACTAAAAGAACCACATGTTCTGAAGTCAATTGAAAGTAGAAATCGTTGTTATAAATAGGAGGATGTCCCATTCAAGGGTTTTAATTCTTGCACATCTTTGAAACAACAAATGGATTTGATTCAAGTAAATTTGATTCATTAAAATCTAACGGTGGACATGGATGTGGAGACTTCTGTTATTTCTCCAAAAATAGAAAGCTGTACCCTTCATCCCTTTGTATATATTTTGGGCTTCCTTTAAAATTCATATGCGTGCTTAATACCTAAAATCTGAGGTTAGGATTTAGTGTAAACCCCCCACGTCACTGCTATCCTATTCTTCCCACCGCAGCAGGTGAGACGTAAGAGCTGAATCCCCGACCTTTCTTCTCCTTGCCTGTCATGCCTGCCCTGCTTACAGTGCCCGTCTGCTTCTCTGAATGGAAATTCATACTGCGCACCTTAAATGAAAATCATATTCCTTTTTCTTCAGCTTGTCTTTCCTCCCAGAGGACATTGTTTCCTTTGTACACTTCGCTTCCTGGCAAAGGAGAGGATGATCCTAGTAGATTTGAGAGGAGCAGGAAAAAAAAATTTTTTTAATTAAAGAGAAGATGAAAATTCATCATTAATAGTTCCAGTAGACTCGTGGTGCTATCCATTACATGTTTGATAAGTGGATGACTCGGAGAGAGTGAGGGAATGAACACGGCCCTGACACAGAAGGCAGCGAATAACCAGGGACCTGGTGTCGCCCAGTTCTGGAAAGGCTCTGAGTGGCGTCCCTGGTCCAGTCTCCCAGGGGGACACCATGATGACTATTCTCTGGAAACGCGTACAAAAATAAATCTGCAGAAGGTCACAGATGTTTGGAGGTGTCAGTAGAGTGCCTCAGAGGAGCCGGAGGTCTGATAAGGTCTGTGCGATCTGCAGTCCTTACATCCCAACGCGTCACAAACTCGCAGTCTCTAGCGAGCTGCTGTCCCATTCCAATGGTACCTCAACTACCCACTTAAAAACCTGGAACTGTCAAGGAAATGAGAGGTGACTCGACTGAAATTGAAAGCCAACCACAATGGGGCGCTTCCAGTCTGTTCTCTGGTCTGAGTCTATCACAGGGGTTTTAACTCACAGTCAAAAGTCCACAGGCCCCTGCTCAGAGCATGGCTTTGGGAAGGCTATGAACATCTGCAAAGAGCACATCTCTTTCCTTTTCTTTCATTTTCCTGAAAGGAGCTGTCAGTGGCTACTGGCAAGAGAAACGAGGTGTGCAAAGCGGACACACACACCGGGCATCCAGAAGCCAGGCTGTCAGGATCCGTCAGCAGGGAAGAGCCAGGGGCCCTGCTCAGCTGCCTTGCAGCTCGAGAACAGACAATCCGAGCCTGGTATGTCACACGTCAGCGATGGGGTGTCCTTGGGCTGGTGGCTTCAGTTCACACCAGGCTTTACTCATCAGAAATTTTGGATGAAAATCTTTTTGAGACAAGATTATGGAGGGTAGTATAGCAGATGGTTGTGTCTGGGTCTTCTCTGCCACACCTATACAGAGATAGGGACTGAAGTTCAACAGCATCACCCTTTGGTGGGAATAAAGGCAGAACTTGACCGAGAGGTAACTGCTGTGTCCTATCCCTGAAGTAGCTGCCTGTGGGGGAGGGCTGAGGACGTTCACCTCTATAGATCGGTTTCCAAGTGTAGCTAGGTCATTGAACCCAAAACCATGGGGGCAGAGAGCAACAATGGTGTTTATTCTTTTATTCCAGATATTTATCAAGTTCAGCTAATAGGAGTAATTTACCTCCCTGAAAAGTTTTGCATTTCTGCTTTGGCTCATGTTCTTCCAATTCAAGAGGAAAAGAATAAGAACCAATGACTTTGTCAGCAAAATTAAGTTCCGTTGCATTTTTCTCTCTCATAACTTAATTTATGTAAAAAGCTACATGCTTTATTCTTTATTATCTAATAAAGGAGCGGCTGTGGAAGGGAGAATTAGAACTGTGTGTGATTTATTCCCGCAATGTAAGAAAGACTCCAAGTCAGGAATTAGAGCAATGTAATTCGCCCCATTAATGAACTAAAGGTCAAAATCACATGATATGCAGAAAACAACGTTTACATCAATCATGAACTTTTGAAATAGGTGTTTAGGGAACCAGGAATAGAGAAAAAGTTTCTTAACCCACTAAAACTCAGCACAAACTTAATATTTATTGGAGACCTAGCAAAAGCATTTCCTTTAAGGTTGAGAATAAGACTAGGATGCCTTTTAAATTACATTTATTTTACATGTGATATTGGACGTTTTGACCAATCAAATGAATTGAGAAAAAGAAAGAAATCTCAACGAGCAGAAGAAGTGAGAGAGTCAAGAGACTCCACTGTCATTATTTACATTATTTACAAGAGATTCAACAGAAAAACTATACAGAATGGTTAATAGAGTTCAAGAACTTCCTGATCTCTATTAACCTAACAGAAATGCACAAAATCTCCTAATGAAATCTTTAAAAATTCTTCTAAAGTAGTAGCTTCCCAACTTTAGTGTCCATACAAATTATTTGGAGAATCTTGTTTAAAGGCAGAGTCTGACTCAGGAGCCCTAAGGCAGAGATTAAGAACCGCGTTTCAGAATCTCCCAGGTGATGCAGACAGTTCACCTTGAGTAGCATGGTCCTGAAGCACTGAAGGAATAAGTAGAGATAAAAGGCATGCTCATGTGGGGACACCTTACCATTGTAAAAGTTCTAACTCTCTCCAAACTTATTTATGATTTTTAAGACAATTTCCATCAAAATCCCAGCAAAATTTAAGGGTTGCATTTGCTCAATTGACATAGGGAATAAAAAAGCCAACTTTCAGAAGAAAGAAGAACAAACCGAGGGTAAACAGGGATTCTGTTACTATATATTAAGAGTTGTAACTAAACCAAGGTAATTCAAAAACACCACCAGCAGCAACTTGCTAATGGCACAGGAACAGGTAATAAAATAAAGAAACAAAAAAGAGTCTAGAAGCAGATCCTATGAACTTGATTTATGAAAGAGCTGACATCAGAACTTAATGGGGAGGCCAGGCATGGTGGCTCACACCTGTAATCCTAGAACCCTGGGAGGCAGAGGCAGGAGGATCACTTGACTTATGGGTTCAAGATCAGCCTGAGCAAGAGTGAGACCCTGTCCTAATAAGAAAGAAGGAAGGAAGGGAGGGAGGAAGGAAGGAAGGAAGGAAGGAAGGAAGGAAGGAAGGAAGGAAGGAAGGAAAGAAAAAAAGAAAGAAAAATTAGCTGAGTGTTGTGGCAGACACCTATAGTCCTAGCTACTTAGGAGGCTGAGGTAGGAGGATTGCTTGAGCCCAGGAGTTGGAGGTTGCTGGGAGTTAGGCTGACACCAGTGCACTCTAGCCTGAGCAATGGAGTGAGACTTGTCTCAAAAAAAAAAAAGAAAGAAAGAAAAAATTTCATGGAGAAAAGATAAATTGTTTGGTAAATGGTATGGAGAAAATTGACTTTCCATATGGGCAAGATAAAAGATTAAATCTCTGCCTCTTACATACTCAGAAAGCTAATGCCTTGGAGCTGTCTGTGTTTCTGTTGGGAACTGATCTTGAGCTTCCAACGCAGAGGCAGAAAGCAGGGGAGAGACAAACCCTTTCAAGCAGGCTGACCTCTCACATAAGCACGTGGGATCCACCATTTACCTCCTTCAACTACCTTCTCTTGACCTTGTCATTCTTGCAAATTCGTCTGAGGTTTTCACAGCAGGCCAGTTCTTGTACACATGGTCCTGGTATGATATGGTATTGAGAGTTTTCAAGAATTTTCTTTTTTTTTTGTTTGTTTCTGGGTGGGTGGGGGGTCTTGGGTTGTTGTTTCCTTTTGTTTTACTTGTCACTGACTTGAAGCTCAAGTTTTCGTTAAGTAAGTTATTGCAAAGGTGGAAAAAGCCACCTTAGGAGCTGCTAACCGTATGCAAATTTAACTACACTCGGCTTTTTGATTATTGAATCCAACATATTAGCCGTTTCCCCCAACTTTGTGTTGCTCACAAATTGGATTTTTCACATCTCTGCTCTCAGTTAAGTTCATAATGAAAACATTTGAGTAGGTCAAGGTCATAGACAAAACTCTCAGACAAATAATTAAGAAATTTCCCACAAAGCTGATTAATCAGCGATGTTTGGGTGAGAAGCTTCCTGAGACTTTCCTTTGTACCCCTGCTCTCCCGAGCTGACGCGACTGGACGTCCATCTGTGGGCTTGAACTTGAAGGTCTCCAGACTAAATCTCTAGCGCTCAGCCTTGAGTTGTGTTTCTTCTTAGTATAGTACTGGCCCTTGTCCAAGGGCTAACAACTGACCTTCCCGGTGGCCTTTTCTTAAATAACTGTGTGAACTGCTTCTTATCCCGATTATCCCATAACTGGAACACCTTCTGTTTTTTAAAAAAATGTTTAAACTTGGGGTCTTTTTATCCATTTCCCAAATATTTCCATACATATAACAAACTACCCCCTTATGACAAAACTTAGAAGCTCATATCCTGCCAGTTTTTTCTGGGCTTCCACCTCTTGCCTGCCTGGGTCTCTGATTATCATTTTCACTGAATCACCAGCACACTGTCCATTTTTTTAGTGTGTCCCACAGTTTGTGTTAAGATCAGACAATTGCCCACCTCCTCCATCCTCTTTGCCTACGTGTACTATTGCCTATCTGTTACCTATCACAGTACCTTTATTTTTTCTTTATTTTTATTACAAATTGACAAATTATAGTTGTATATATTTATGGGGCTAAGGGAGTTTTAAAATGATACCCCCCAAGTGAACATCTCAGAAGCAAGCGCTCCCTGACCTTCCCCTGCCCTCTCATCTCGGGCCCCTCATTGTCTCCCAATGCACTAGCCATAAAAACTAGAATTCCTCCTTCCCAGGCTGAGTCATAAAAACCACAATGCCTCTCTCCCCAAACCAGTCATAAAACCTAACAATATTCCTCTAACCTTCCCTCCACCCTTGTGTAAAAGCAGGCATAAAGAGAGTCTCTGATTTAAGTTGCTTGGTAAGACCCTCACTCCAGAAAGTCTCTGACTGTGGTTGGAAGGACCACAGTACAGAGGCCGACAAGAACCAGCATGGAGAGGGATTGCTGGGCTTCCCTACTCAGCCTGTTCCCATTAGGTCAAATCTTTTCTCTCCAATCACAGGTCTACACAGCTGTTCCTTCTTCACCAAACCTAAACATAAAAATGGGTAGTTTTCCCTATATCTTTGGCTCTTCGTTCTGAAGGCTCCTGTGTCGTGTAAAACTATGACTCGATATACTTGCTGTCCTTTGCTTTGACTAACCTGCCTTTTGTTTTAGGAATGTCAGCTCTAACCCTTAGGATAGGGAGAGGAGGAATCACTCCTTTTCTACCCTACAGGGCACAGAATGATGTCATGATTTATGTATATAATGTGTAACAATTAAATTAAGCTGATGAACATACCCATCACCTCAAATACTTACCATGTTTTTGTGGGGAGGGCATTTGAAAGGTTTTGTCGGAGTAATTTTGAAGAGTTTGTATACTATTATTAACTATACCCACTGCACTAAGCAACAGATCTCAAACAAAACAAAACAAAACCTTGTATCCCCTGCCTAACTGAGGCTCTGTACCCTTTAACCATCATCTCCTTGTGTCCCCAGCCCCCAGCCACAGATAACCACCCTTATAACTGTCTGTTTCCAAGAGTCTGATTGTTTTCAATTCCACGTATAAGTGAGAACACGTGATATTTGTCCTTCTGTGCCTGGCTTATTTCATTTAACATAATGTTCTCCAATCCCACCTATGTTGTCAAAAATGTCAGGATTTGTATCTTTTTTAAGGCTGTCACAGTACTTTTAAAATGTCATGTTCTGTTGATCAGCGTTGTCTACCTCTAGGATCTTGATGGTCTTCAATACATCTTCTCAACATTTCCTCATCTTCTTGACTAAAACATTATAGGCATTTTATCACATATTTTCTGAAATCTAATATTGGATGTCTGTAATCTGCTATTCCTACCAAACAAGAAATGTTTCACGTGGCACACTCGGTCTTAGTGAATCCAACATAGACGATACCGTTCACCGCTCCTTTCTCTAAATGCCTGCATGTCAAATAGTGTTCCGTTCTCTGGATTGACTTTGATCTGGATGCAGAGATTTGAATGTCATTTTACAGCAAAATTCTGGCCAAAAAAATACACTAATGTATAGTGACTATAATCTATAAACAAGAAGGACACTGTATTATCTCACATAACAAGAATTCCTGGGGAGGACTGGCTTCAGGTGACTTGATTCAACAGGCTCAAAACTGTTATCAAAGACCCAGTTCTGCCATCCGTCATCACCATGATGGCCTTGTCTTTGGCTGGTTCTTTTCATGGCTGCAAAGAGTTGCCACAGCTCCAAGTATCATGCACAGCCAAAGATAAGGACTGTGTTTCCTATAAGTCTTCTTTTAGGAGCAAGGAAACCTTTCCCAGAAGCTGCCTCTCCCTGACCTCTTATCACATTTTGTTGCCCCAAACTGGGTCACCTGCCCCCTCTAAACCAGTCACTGGCAAGCTGAGACAGTTCAGAATTTAAGCCTCAGACACAGTAAGAAGGGATAGACGACCTCCAAATTGGCTCTTTACCAGCTAGGAGAAAGTAGGCAAAGGTTCTGGGCTCTGCAACTGCACTGTCTGGCCCAGACAGAAGAAATTACTCCCTAATTTGGAGGTTGGTAATATTGGAAGACAGCTACTGGTGAAGACCCATTAAAATAGCATGGGATTTTTATCTATTGGAGATAGTGGAAAGCAGGCTTGTGTCCAAAACAAAGGGGTAGATTAGGTTATCTTTCGAATTCCCTGCCAACTGTTTAATGCTGTGATTCAGTTCTCATTGTTTTCGCAGGGGAAACGGCTTGCAGTTTGGAATTGTGCACATCAGCAATGCTTGGGCTGCCAGCAAAAGTGCACAGTTGCTGATCCGGGAGCATTTCCCTGAATAGCACATTTGTGGAAAACCGAGTCACAGGGATTCTAGGGGCTGTGAATCCTTAATCTGACCATTTTCTGAATGCCTTACGTCTTAGACACTGGCTGCCTCCCTGTACATGACAAACTATGATGAACCAATTGACATACAGTGTGGGGCTGGGCAAAGCAAAGCAGGTCTGGAAGCCAATGATTTGGGAAAACATAAGGCAACCAATTAAATGTGGATGCTACTGCTGCTGTGGGGAAAACGTGCAGAAAAGTTGACCTGACTCATTAAATCATGTGTGGAAATGTAACTGCACTACCTCGGGAGCTTTTTAAATAAAATATAATCTATCTAAGTTTCATCTGAGAAAGTTCTTTCAGTGCTCACTGGAGGAAGGGAGGGGAAAACTCAGTGGAGAAGCAAGCTATTTTTGTGGCAGTTGAGATTACTCGTAGATCCACACATTGTCAGCCAGGCTTCTGTCTTCTGCAGCAGGAAGCGTAGGGAGGAGATGCATGTTAGTGACACTGCAGGGAGAATCCTCACCGTCAGGACGCAGCAACTCACTGGATTTGGAAAACAAGAAAGGAATGTTGAAGATAGTGTTGAACTTCCTCTCTGGGAGAGTTTACTAATATTATTGAGTAATGACTACAGAATGGATGTCATGCTAAGTGCATACCATACTTACTATGTCTCTAATTGTCCCAGTAGTTCTCTTGAGTTAGTACTATTGTTATTTCCATTTTACAACTAAGGAAAGTGAAGTTTCATGGGGTTAGTTTAGTAAGTAGGAGGAGGAAAATGAAGGGTTTTCCATTTAGACACAACAAGGGTTTTTTTTGTTGTTTGTTTGTTTGTTTGTTTGAGACAGAGCCTCAAGCTGTCCCCCTGGGTAAAGTGCTATGGCATCAAAGCTCACAGCAATCTCCATCTCCTGGGCTCAAGCGATTCTCCTGCCTCAGCCTCCCAAGTAGCTGGGATTATAGGTGCCCACCATGATGCCTGGCTATTTTTTGGTTGTAGCCGTCATTGTTGTTTGGCGGGCCAGGGCTGGATTCACACCCGCCAGCTCAGGTGTACGTGGCTGGCGCCTTAGCCGCTTGAGCCACAGGCACTGGGCTGACACAATGAGTTTTGAGTGTTGGCAGGACATTCAGTTGAAGATGTACAGCAGGTTGTAGGAAACGGGAAGCTGAGTTTAGGAAAGTGTTAGGATGAAGGATAGATGTCGTGGTCATTTGCTGAAAAGTCCAAATCAAAGTCAGAAGCTTACTCTTGGAGAATCTGAGTTCGCCTACTTCGGATTTGTTATGTGATGTCTGTATGAACCCCAAGTACCAGGAATTAAAAGAAAAAATGATTGATTGATAGGCAGGGCTGATTGGTCTTACTGGCCTCCACTGATTACCAGTGTGACTTTGAGAAAATCACTGAAGCACTCTGAGCCACTGTAGAGTGAAGTGGCTTCCAAGTCTGAAGTTCTAGAGCTTCATGAAGTTCAAAATGAAGTCCAGGATGAAGGCAGGTGCAGTGAGACAGATGAAGAAGGAGAAAGCAGAGACAATTCATTAGATGCTGAAGCGGGAGAGAGGAGGGATAGAAGATGGAGGTAACTCTTCCAGCCTGAGAGTTTAGGAGAATCCTAGCACCATTCACCAAGATAGGGAAGGGGGAGATACCACGTGTTTTTGGAGACATGATAATAAACTTTGTTTGGATAGATAGTGTTTGAGGTACTGTTCACAAGATATTTCTTTGGACATGGGTAACTAAATTATTGAGATAGAAACATTTATTTTGCGCATGGCCTACAGAAATATGAAAAAATGTTCTCCATCCTTAATCATCAGAGAAATGCAAATCAAAACTACTTTGAAGTACCACCTAATCCCAGTAAGATTAGCCCATATCACAAAATCCCAAAACCAGAGATGCTGGCGTGGATGTGGAGAAAAGGGAACACTTCTACACTGCTGGTGGGAATGCA
>NW_003852402.1:26745192-26813581 GCF_000181295.1 Otolemur garnettii | reverse complement strand
ATGTTAACCAGTTTGATGAGAGTATTTCAAAATGTATATGAAAATAGCACACTGTACCCCATGATTGCATTAATGTACATAGTTATGCTATAAGAAATTTAAAAAAAAAACATTTATTTAGGGCTGCGTCTGTGGCTTAGTGGGTAGGGTGCCCGCCCCATATACCAAGGGTGGCAGATTCAAACCCAGCCCCTGCCAAACTGCAACAAAAAATAGCCGGGTGTTGTGGGGGGTTCCTCTAGTCCCACCTACTTAGGAGGCTGAGGCAAGAGAATCACCTAAGCCCAGGAGTTGGAGGTTGCTGTGAGCTGTGATGCCACAGCACTCTACCAAGGGCAATAAAGTGAGACTCTGTCTCTAAAGAAAAAAAGAAACATATATACCCTGAACGTAGATTTGAAAGTAAAAGGGTGGAGCCGGGTGACTTATTTAACAACCTTTGAGAGCCCTTTGCCTCTCTAGGCATCTCCATAGCAACGTGACTCACCTGCCATGTTGGACCACCTCACGGTGGATCAGCTGGTCTTCGAGCTCCCAGTCAAAGACAAAGTACTCTTCTACTTTATGAATGAATGGCAGTATGCTTCAGGGCAGTTCAAGGATCTTCCTAGGCCCTAGATTATTGCTTCTTCCTTCTCCTTGTTCTCCTTTCCCAGAAGGCCTTTGCTCTTCGTTATTTAATTCATTTTCAGCCACCATTGATTTCACGGCTTCTTTCATACCCTTCTTAGGCTCCATGAAAAGCCTCCTGCTTCCTTAGTTACTCAGCTGTGATAATTCTACACTTCAATCTCCCGTATTCTCATCCTTATTTTGTAGCCTTGTCATGAATGGCCAATTTGTGTCATTAACAGCCAATTTGTCTCAGGCCTTGAACGAAGTGTTCTACTTACATTCACTCATGTAATTGTTATAATAGTCCTACGTGGCAGGTACTCTCAGTCCTGCTATACAAGAAGCAATTGAAATGTGAAATGAGGATGTTACGTGCTGGAGTCCCACAGGGACTAGGGGAGTAAGGAATGGAACTCGGATGGTTTGACACCAAAGCTCTGACCCCCCCCGTGTCTCTGCTTTCTCTAGCCAAGGGAATGTTTTTGTCTTTCCTACCTGTGGCTAGTTTTTTGTTTGTTTGTTTGTTTTGTTTTTGAGACAGAGTCTCACTTTGTCATCCTTGGGAGAATGCTGTGGCGTCATAGCTCACAGCAACCTCAAACTCTTGGGCTTAAGCAATCCTTGGTCTCAGTCTCCCTGGTAACTGGGACTATAGGCGCCTGCCACAATGCCTGGCTATTTTTTGAGATGTGGTCTCACTCTTGCTCAGGCTGGTCTCGAACCCATGAGCTCAGGGCAATCTACCTGCCTTGAGCTCCCAGAGTGCTACGATTCCAGGCGTGAGCCACCGCCACCGCGCCCCCCACCCACGGCTAGTTTTATTCCACCTTTTTGTAGCATTTTCAGCATCCTCATTAAATCATAAATACGACAATTATTTAAGAAACTAATCCTTAAATACAGCTCTATAAAAATCCCTTTCAGTTTCACTTTCTCCTGACCACTCTCCAACGCCCCCAAACCCTTGTGTCACATTCTCCCAAACATGTTTACACAAGTCATCCACCTGCTTATACACCTTTTCTTTCCTGCTCATCCCTACCTGATAAGGTTAACAAGGAAAAAGGATTTTACACATCAAACAAGCACAGTGTTACAAAAGAATATCAGGCAATTTTACAACACAAAAATACTTGTATGAGATATGTGATGTACCCACCTAGAGTAGTTAAATAAAAGTAAACCGCAGAGAATGATCAAGTGTTCCAAAGAAAAATAAAAGCAGCAAACGCTGCATTATTAGGGGTAGACCTTGAGTGGTGCCCAGGGCTCAAAGGATTAGGGCACCAGCCCCATATACCGGAGGTGGTGGGTTCAAACCCAGCCCTGGCCAAAAAACTGCAAAAAAAAAAGGGGGGGGTAGAGCTTAACGATGAGTGGGATTTGATGGAAAGAAAGTGGAAAATTAGGGTGAAGACAGAATGAACATCTTTACCACCGATAACTACTTATCAAGCCCCCGCATGAGTTGGACGTTGGATTAAAGGTTTGGGATAGAGAGCTGTATACGCTATTGTCTTTCTCCCAAGCACTTTGTGTATGGGAAAGACTTAACCAGATGGTGAAATACACGGCAACATGAAGAGACATCTAATACATACAGCGAGAGTTTCAGCAATTCTGAAAATGCAGAGAACTTACCGCAATAAGAACGATAAAGTCCCAGAATCGAGAGTGAGCAGTTTACATGGATCAAAGGGCTCACTCATTGTAATGCCAGCTTTCTACGAGCTGGGCGCTGAGTACAATGGATACAAAGAGCTCCGAGTCAACCAAAGGAACCAGGACCTCCGACGTGAGGCGTGGAGGCAGGCTATGAAAGGGGGTGATGTCTCCTAACCAGAGGGATCAGAAGCTTCCCGGTGGAGGTGGCAGGGTTGGCAGGGGACACTTCTGAGCAAAAGCATGGGTTAGAAGATGTAGTTGACGTGTAGGGAGAAAGAACAGAGCCTCCAGGTTGTCCGTTCTATGAGAGCATGGCGTACAAAGCCAGGAACAGTGAGAGGACATGAAAGAGACAGGTAGAAAGGGGATCAGAAGGGTCCCCACAAGCCACCTGAGGGAGCCTGGGCCAGATGGTGATCCGGGGAAATGTTTTAAACATCCTTCAGGCTGGGGAGCTGTAAGAATTAGATTCATGTTGGGCCTAGATTTCAGCAAGCTTCAAACACTAAACTGGGAGATGTGAGTTTGCTGTGATCACTATTTTTTTTTTAGTTCAGAGAATAACTGTGCTCTAGATATTCAGCCCAATTCAAAGCAGAGCTGCTGAAAAATTTATCAGTGCTGAAGAGCATAGGATGCTTTACAGAAGACTAGCACTTCAAAGGGTTGCAGATGAAAGGACAGGGGCCTCTGAAGTCTAATTTCAAAACCCAGAGGCCCACCCCACTCTATCTCTTACTTAGCACTAACCCTGCTTGGGTTTTAAGAACATGCTAACCTCACTTTCTGGTCTTCACCTTGCCTTCTGTTTCTCTTTTCGATCTTTATATTTCCCTTGGGTCTTTTTCTTTTTCCTTTCCTGCAGAGCTGAATGCCACGACCATCTGCTGAGAGCCCGCTGTGTCCCAAACATCACTCAGACATTGAAAAACATCTCATTTTGTTCTCACAACAACAGTTAAAGGTGGCATTTTACAGCTGAAGAGGCACAGGCGGGATAAAGGACTTGCTCCAATTCACACCCAACGAGTCAGGGACAGAGGTAAGAGTCACAGAAGCTCTCTGAGTACGAACTTGAACACACCCTTCTCTGTTTCAAACACTTGGTTGGACACGGTTTCTCAATGCTTTGGGGCTAAATACAAGACTCTTTCCTGATACGACCTACAGGGACTTCCATGGTGACTCCTCTCCTTCAAAGACCCTACAACCAAACCCCCAACAGTTAAAGCCCAAGTTCCTGATCTCTCTGGTCTACGGTCCCAGACTTTGAAACAATTCATGTTACATTCGTGTAACAATGAGTTACAAATCATTCTCTCTGAGTTTCTAATCTAATTTACCAATTTTTTCTCACCGAGCATATGTTCAACAAACAGAAAGACAAAGAGCTACAGAGGGAGGAATAATGAGCCCCAATGGGTTCTTAGTTGGAATGAACGCCTCTCTGCAAAAGACGGGTTAACTAGAGAAAACAGGAGTCTGTTAACTTGTGTATTCCCAATGTACACGGGAGACAGGCAGAGCATGAGTGGTTCCCAAAGGAGTGGCTTTGAATTTCAGCTTATATAACATCTTCAACAAAGAGCAGTGAATTTTTAGAGAAGTGACAAGACCAAAAAAAGAAAAGGACTTTGAGGTTTTTTTTTTGTTTTTTGTTTTTTTTTTTCTGGAGACAGAGTCTCACTCTGCCACCCTGGATAGGATAGAGTGCCGTGGTGTCATAGTTCACAGCAATCTGAAACTCTTGGGCTCAGATGATCCTCTTGTCCCAGCCTTCCTAGGAGCTGGGATTACAGATCCCTGCCACAACACCTGGATACTTTTCCTATTTTTTGGTAGAGACAGGGTTTTGCTCTTGCTCAGGCTGGTCTTGAACTCGTGAGCTCAAGCCATCCGCCCACCTCAGTCTCTCAGAGTGCTAGGATTACAGATGTGAGCCACCATGCCTGGCCGGAACTTTGAGTCATTATGGGTGGGCAAGCATTTGGGGGGAAAGCAAACAAATGGCGGATGAAGAGTAGTTAGCAAAGCCTGCCAATATAAATTCCTCTTGTGTCATCTCTACGCTAAATATGAGCACCCAAAACTGTCTTCATGAAATGGTTAAACTTTGTTCTGGGGGATTGAGGGAATCAAGGGCCAGGACACTTTTTGTTTATGTCCTGCTTCTAGGCAAACAGAGGGAGGGTAGGGAGCACTCCAGAATCTATTCATTCCTTTTTTTTTTTTTGGAGACAGAGTCTCAAGCTGTCACCCTGGGTAGAGTGCCATGGCGTCACAGCTCACAACAACCTTAAACTCTTGGGCTTAAGTGATTCTCTTTTTTTTCTATTAAGTCAAAATTTTTTTCTTTTGCTATTTTTGGCTGGGCTGGGTTGTAACCCACCTCTGGCGTATGAGGCCAGCGCCCTACTCCTTTGAGCCACAGGCGCCGCTTAAGTGATTTTCTTGCCTCTGCCTCCCAAGTAGCTAGGACCACAGGCACCCGCCACAGGCCCCAGCTATTTTTTTTTTTTTTTTTTTTTTTGCTGTTGCAGTTGTCATTGTTGTTTTACCTGGCCAATTTCAAACCTGCCAGCCTCGGTGTATGTGGCCAGTGCCCTACCCTACTGAGCTATGGGCGCTGCCAGAATCTATCCATTCCTAATTGTCATCAGCTCTACGATCTTTCATATTTTGGAGAAGCACATTCTGTCCTTCCACAGACGCTTTCAAAGTAAGTTCCTGTCTGGTCTGGGTTCCTCATCTCCAAGTATTATCCAAGTTCTTCAGCGTATTCTATCCTCCCCTGAGGCCCTACTGGTTAATTGAAGAAGACTGCTCAAGTAGAGGCCTTGATGTTCTATTTGCTCAAGGTTGGTGATTTTATTCTGAACTTGGCTTTATTACTAAGGGGCTGTGAGATCTTTGTGTGGTCAGCTATCCTACCTCACTCCGTTTCCTCATATGTACAAAATCCTATGCTCAGACTGTCATCTCCAAAGTGATGCCCAGTTCAGAAATTTTAGAATTCCACAAAGGGCTTTACCCAGTAGTAGAAAAGAGAATGAATTAGTTTGTTAACTAGGACCCCATTTGCACTATTGTTCAGTGCAATTATGTAATGGTTCTATCTTTATAATGGCGTTTACCATTACTCTTATAACTGGTGTAAAGGTCACAAGTTTTTTAATGTCTTTAAATATCATCCAAAGGTACTTTCCAAGTATCTCAAGAATGGGAAAAAAGTATCCAATGTACTCAATACTACAATGAAATCAATATATAATCACTACACACTCATATGAATGGCAAAACATAACTATAGTCCAGAAAGTAGAAGGGAAGAGGAGAGAGAGGGAAGGGGAGGGAGGATGTGGAAGGAGGGAGGGTATTTGGGGGACCTCACCTAATGTGCGTGATGCAATGGTACATTTCAAAACTATTAAGAAATGAGTATAATTGTGATGGATGTGTTACTTAAGTTTAATGTAAGCATTTCACATTGTATATTGAAGCAGTACCCTGAACCCCATGAATGCATCAATGTACAAAGTTATGATTTAATAAAAAACAATAATTAAAAAAAGGTACTTTCCAACGGAAAAATTCCATGATTTTAAGTGTGTATCAGTTTCATGTCAGACAGGACCAGAGGCTAAGTCAATATTATTTTTTCCACAGTGAAACTATGTAAGGTGGGAGATCTTACTTAGGCTAACAAATATGTGTCCTTTACAACAGAAGAATAAATAAAAGTATAATTTGTGCATGGGCTAATGGTTTCTTCCTGCTAAAAATATCAACCTCCTCTCTATTCTTTAACAAGAACTTAGTATATATACACACAGTTTTAGGTTAAAATTCTAGGGAATTTTGGTGTCTTAAAGTGATTAATTTTTTTTCGTCTGCAAACTCCATCTCCCTTCTCTGGATATTCTTGACACTACATTTTCATAGATTCATCAGCTTTAGATCTTGGCTCCTTTTCCTCCACTGTTCTCTGATCTTACCAACATTTTTGTATTTCCTAAATCACTATTATCTATTAAAAAAAAACTTCTCTATCAAATATTTTATTACTTGAGAGAATTGATAACAATAAAGAATTTGCTAACAATCTGTCTCACTCTTTGTTTCCAACTTGGGCCTGGCAGAATGGCTCCCTCAAAGAAGGGTGGTGAGAAGAAGGAGGCCGGTCTGCCATCAACAAGGTGCTGACTTGAGAATACACCAGCAACATTCACAAGCACATTGGTGGAGTGGGCTTCCAGAAGCGGGCCGCTTAGACACTCCAAGAGATCCAGAAATTTGCTAAGAAAGAGATGGGGACTCGATGTGTGCATTGTTACAGGCTCAACAAAGCTGTCTGAGCCAAAGGCATAAGGAATATCCCATACTGTATCCGTGTGTGGTCGTCCAGAAAACACCATGAAGATGAAGATTCACCAAACAAGCTCTATACTTAGGTTCCCTATGTACCTGTTGCCACTTTCAAAAATCTACAGACAGTTAGCAAGGATGAGAACTAACTGGTGGTTGTCAGACACATCAAATAAAGTTATTTAAAAAAAAAAAAAGCATTTACTCCCTGTTAATATGGACATTAGAAGCTACCACAAATTAAGATCTTACTTTTTTTTTTTTTTTTTTACAGTTTTTGGCCAGGACTGGGTTTGAATCCGCTATCTCCAGCATATGGGGCCAGGGCTCTCCTCCTTTGAGCCACAGGGGCTTCCCAGATGTTACATTTTTCATCTATTTATTTGTAGTAAAAGTAAGATTGAAATGAAGGTGTGATAACTGTGACATATTGTATCTAAGTAGCTGTTGTCAATTTGTTTCTAAGTATCAGTAAAAACTCCAGGCTGAGTACATTTTGTAATGCACAAGCAATCCACAGGGGAAAGAATTTTCAAAATGATGTAGGGTTCAACATTGTGCATTCCATTCCCTAGGCCAAGCAGGGAACCGCTCACAGGCTACCTTTTCCAATTTGCTATAAACGCAGATTGATATAAAACTGCCTGCTGTGGGCCAAACAATTGGCTTCTGCAAATGGTCCCACTCTGCAACTCTGGGAAATTGTGTTTTCCTTCTGCAGCTCATTGGAATGGAGATGGCCTGGGAGGGAGTGAAGGGGTCTGCTTTCTGATGAGGCAAAATTAGATTCATTTGAATGGGGTCATGCACTGAGATGAAGGGAAAATTCAACCAAGCGCCTATTTTTACATCATTAGAAAGTGTTTGAGCAGCTAGGCAGAGCCAACTACATACATGCTGCTCGAAATTTCCCAAGTAGGAGCCAGAATTCATGAAGAAAGTATTTCCCCGCTAACGGAATGGCTCTACTGTTTATATTATACAATGTAAAGGACAAAATTATTAGACTCAGGAGGACGCCTTTATACTTTTCATCGACTTCGTTCCTTTGATACGAATATAAGAAACCACCTCCATCATCACAGATCACCTTTTGCGACCTTCACTAATGCACAGTATTCATGTAATAGCAAGAGCAAAAATATCAAAGCAAACGCACATATACACAGACAACAAATGAAAATGACCGCAACAAAACCCTACTAGCATACCATTCAGTGAAAAATATCTATTATAAAGAGCTATAATATATGAGGCTACGGAGCTATAATATATTCTAGTTTCTGCAATTTAAATTCTATTCAGATTTGGTGTTGATAAAATAACCTAGTAAATGGCTCGGCGCCTGTGGCTCAAGTGGCTAAGGCGCCCGCCACATACACCTGAGCTGGTGGGTTCGAATCCAGCCCAGGCCCACCAAAACAACAATGATGGCTGCAACCAAAACATAGCCAGGTATTATGGCAGGCACCTATGGTCCCAGCTACTTGGGAGGCTGAGTCAGGAGACTTGCGTGAGCCCAGGAGTTGGAGGTTGCTGTGAGCTGTGATGTCACGACACTCTACCCAGGGGGACATCTTGAGGCTCTGTCTCAAAAAATAAATAAATAAATAATATAAATAACCTAGTAAAGAAGTGGTAGGAGAAAGTGAAATTTTACACAGTAGATTCTGTGAAACATAAACTAATGAAATCAGCCAAAGTTTCTGAGTTCTTAATTTACATAGAATTTCAAAGCATTTGGCTATTTAATTCCCCTATGCTTTAGAATAATAACACTCTGAGGTTAGTGGTTCCCAGACTTAACTTTCTCAGGACAGTAAAACTTCCCAAAGCAGTTGAGAAGGAAAACACACAGTTGCCAAAGTATTCATTTTGCCAAAAGCAACAATAACAAAAAGCTACCATTTCCATCATTTCGAAAAGGAAGGATATTTCAACACCCCAAATACACAAAGTTCATAATGTCAGAACAAAAGGGAGTTCTTCCCAAGAAATAACCATTTGTCAACCATAGATAATTTTAAAGGATTGCTCAGCCTTTCAGGCCCTGAATAGTGTGTGATCCTCAGTAGCCTGAGATTTAGTGTGGATGTAGGTTAAGTTCACAGCCATCCAACAGCACCATTCTCTTGGTGTGCACATCCCACATACTAGAAAACTCACAGGCTTCAGAGAAAAGACGGGTTCAAGTCTCTATTCAACAATTACAGTTGACTCTTAGACATTTGAAAATGTTGAAAATTTGCTTACAACTTTTGGCTCCCCCCAGCACATACTTTGTATGTTGTATGTATTACATGTTGTTTTCTTAAAGTAAGCTAGAGAAAAGATATTAAGAAAATCATAAGGAAGAGAAAATATGCCTGGTGTTCATCAAGTGGAAGTGGCTTGTCACTCAGGTCTTCACCTCTGTGTCTTCACAATGAACAGGCTGAGGAGGAGGAGGCGGGGGTGGGGGCTGGGGGGCAGGGCTTGCTGTTTCGAGATGGAAGAAAATCTGCAGGTAAATGGATTCATTCAAACCTGTGTTGCTCACCGAGCAACTGTACTTGAATTCCTGGTATTTTCTAATGTTTTTCTCATGCTTAGACTGGGGTTGTGGGTTTTGAGGAGGAAGACCACACAGCCAAATGGTAAGTTTTGGTAAGTTACCAAGTGGTAAGTTTTGCTGGTGGTATGCACACTTGATAGGATGTTAACACAGCTACGTCCTATCAAGTGTGCATACCACCAACAGAACTTACCATTGTCCATATTGACTAGCTCACCTGGCTGAGATACTCTGTTACATTTTCGTTGTAAACTTCCTCTTTTTCCCAAAACCTTTCCCATCTCCACTCTTAGAAAGGAAGCCACTGTGTGTCACTCACACTTAGAGTGGGAAGTTATACTTCATCTCTTCGAGGGTAGAGTTTCTTTTTTTTTTGCAGTTTTTGACCAGGGCTGGGTTTGAACCTGCCACCTCTGGCATATGGGGCCGGCACCTTACTCCATTGAGCCATAGGCGCTGCCCTAGAGTTCCTTCATATCTGATTTGAAATCCTGCTGTGTGGAAGATACTTCCATTGTCTTATAAGTATTTATTTATTCAATCATTTATTTATATCAATATATTATCATTGATTTTTATTTTAGCAGATCTAATTTGTGGGTAGCGATGGTCTTAACATGCATTTCCCTTAATGGCTAATGATATTGAACTTATCTTCAAAAGCTCGTTGGCCATCTATATATCATCTCAGGTGAAAAGTATGAATCTCTTGCCATTTTTCAAGTTGGATTCTTTCTGATGTGGAGTTTGAGCATTCTTTAAATTGTCTAGATCCGTCTTTTTCAACTTTTGTATCTCACGATGCACTTGAACCTATAGTGAAACTTCCGCGGAACATTTAAATTCTGTTGATCCAAAAAAAAGAGTAAAAAAAGAATATACTTACTGTACTATGAACTTCTTTCAAAAATAATCTAATGATCTTTAAAATATTTTTCGGCACACCTAAGATCCTCTCACAACACATCAGTGTCCTGCGGCACACAGGTTAAAAAGCCCTGCTCTACATACTGGTCCTTTGTCATGTATGTGATTTGCAAATATTGCTCCCAGTCTTTAGCTAGTCTTTTTATCCTCATCAGGGCCTTTTGCAGAGCAACACTTTAAAATCCGGATGAAGTCCAATTTATCAGTTTTTTTAATGGATCATGCTTTCAAAAACTCTTTACCAAACCCTAGGTGCCAAATATTTTCTCCTACGTTTACCTTCTAAAAGTTTCACAGTTTATATATTTAAATCTATGACCAATTCTGAGTTAATTTTTGTTTACGGTATGACATTTATTGTCGCCTAGGACTATCCAATGAGATCCAAGAATATTGTCAGGGATGTGGTATCAATGGCTATGAACTCTAAGCCAGGTGAAGAAGAGAATGGAGATGGACGAAGACTTACAGGTAATTCTAAAATAAATGTAGCTGCAAAGCAAGTCAGCTGGTGACTAGGAAGGAGGTCGTGATTGGTGACTTCAGAAAGCAAGCAGCTAGTGGGGATATAAATGAAGGTGCTATAGTGGCCAAGAGGATGGGTGGCTGAGATGTAGAGGATGATGGTGAAGAGTGCAGAAACTGGGATGTGGAGTGTAAAGGGAGTGACCTGTGAAAGCTGAGGTCAAAGAGTGTTGTAGGAGCAGGATGGAGAGGAACCACCTTGGTCAGAGGCTCAAACATTTCTTGAATGAACCAGAGGTCCAGAGGTCCAAAGGTCCAGCAATTGACAGTCTAAGGCAAGGGAAAGGAACAAAGGAGGCAGTTTCAGGAGAGAGAGGGAGAAAGGCTTTGCAATCAACCCAATCAACCATGGGGAGCCAGGTGGTTGCTCTTTCTATTTCTCAGCCATAAAGTAAAAGGAGCATGGGAAAGAAAAAACAAAACAAAACAAAAACCTATCCTACCTTGAAGAGATAGTGTGGGAAGCAATGTCTTCAAGAGATCTCTGGCTCTCTGTGAAAACGAACAAGTGAGGGGATTATTTGGAGAAAATGTTGCATCAGCTGATCAAGGGTGAGAGGGTGGTTTCAGAAACCCAGAAATACTGGGGGTGGGAAAAAGGTTTTGAGTCAGATTAGAGAGCAGAGGCCAAGTGACAGAGCTGCACGCGGGTATCATAAAACTTTGTTGGCCACACAGTTGTTAGACTTAGCCTGGAAGTTGAGAGTGGAAGTTCTGGAGGTCCTCAGAGAAGAGGGTGAGTTAATATTCATGCCACTCAGCGAGATAATTATGAGGAAGCACTTTGTTTATAAAACCGTATCTTAAAAAGCTGGCGAAAGACATCACACAAATCAAGTTAATATTTTTCATCCTTGTTGTCTAGATATTAAATATTTATGATCATGTCTATACATGGAAGTATTTAAAAATATCTATTGGCCTACATACAATAATTTCATGTTATATAAGCTAAATATATGAATACACACACACACACAAAGTTCAAGCAGCTAGAAAATGAAACACAAACATTTTACAGATTGTGTTATAAGGCCTTGATTTAGTTTAATCCACCCTCTCATTGGTTTCTGCCTCTTTCTCCTTTGTTCTGATTCTATTTCTCATCATGTTTTGACAGGTGAGCCAACAAACGCAAAGGGATCCAACCAAAATACCGGAATGCCACCTTTGCCTCCTCATCCCGGCCAGAGCAACACTCCCTTTCCTCCTTGCAACAAAGCAGGCAAAACATACACTCCCCACCCCTCCATGGAGCCCAGGGACAAGCGCAGTGGTGCGGTTGTTTGGCTTACAGGGAGGGAATTTGTATGCAGTTGATAGGTCACTTGTCCTCTGCCCAGGATCAGCTCTCCACCCAAAACCCCTGTGAGCTTCAGTCTTAGAACACTTCAAGCTTCAGCCAGCACAAACATGTCACAGCAAGAGGGACAGCGATTGTATTTGTACATGCAATTGGTTTAAACATAGGCTTTATTTGATCTTTTTTTTTTTTTTTAAAAAGCACTGTTATTATATTACAGCCAAAGGAATTTAGCCTTTAACCTGCAGTTTCCTTACCCTCAGGAATATAAAACCTTCTTTTCTGATAAGAGATCAGGCCCAGTAGAATTTTCTTCTTTCCCCTCATTCCTGGGAGTGAAGTAATTAACTAACAACCTAATCAGACCCTGTTTTACACAAACTAAATCTTTGGTAACATGAAAGAAAAAAACCCAGAAGTTTCTGGCATTATACTGCAGAGAAATACATGATTAGAAGTGATTAATATCTATAAAAGAAAGATGCATTTATCTTGCAAATGCATCACCCTAAGGCCATACCATTCTTTTAGTCTCCTTCTAGTGGGAATAATGGAGGGAACTTGAACCCTCTGCAATGGACTGAATAATGAGTATTCCCTCTGAAATTTGTATGTTGAAATCTTAACTTTCAAGGTGATAGTATTATGAGGTAAGGCCCTGGGGAGGTTATTAGGGTTAGATGAGGTCATGAGGGTGGGGCCCTCATGATGAGATTAGTGCCCTGATGATAGGCCCTGCAGAGATAAGTGATGGAACTCTTCACCCCTTCTACCATATTAGGTTGCAGTGAGAAGACCTCTCTGTGAGGAAATAGGCCCTCACTAGACACTGAATCTGCCAGCACATTGATCTGAGACTTCCCAGCCCCCAGAGCTGTGAGAAATATATTTCTGCAGTTTAGAAATCCCTCAGTTTAAGGTGCTTTGTTATAGCTACCTGAAGGGAACTGTTAGAGCTCCCCTTCTGTCCAGCTCCACAAGGAGCTTAAGAGGGAGGACAGCTGACAAGGACAGGGCTGTTGGAGATCAAAGGGAGAAAGACCAGAGGAAAAAGGCCTCCCTGTTCTATTGCCCACTGAGGAGGAAGATTCTCAAGGATTGATTTCCATCAATGGGCAAAACCGAAGAACAACTTTGTACTATCCTCTGAATCCCATGTATCTGCCTAATCATCAAATAGAAGGGTTTTCTTTTTCCTTTCAGGTTGTGGCCTATGTATTTGTTTTCTATGCTATGTAGCAAATTACCCCACACTTAGAAGCTTAAAACCACATACATTAACTATCTCACATATTGTTTGAGTCAGGAGTCTGGACACAGTTTTGCTGGGTCTTCTCTTTAGGATCTTAGAAGGTTATAGTCAAGGTGTTGGCCAAGGCTGGGTTCTCATAGGAGGCTTGACAAGCGAAGGATTTGTCTTCATAATCCCTCAGGTTGTTGAATTGATTTCACTGTAGGATTCACAGCAACTCACTTCTTCAAAGTCAGCAACAAAGACAGAAAGAAAGAAACTATGTGATAGAGTCTTACATGACTTAACTTAATCCTGGGAGTGACACTCCATTACGTTTGCTATTTTCTACTGGTTAGAAGCAAGTCAAGGGACCTGTCACACTCTAGAAGGTGAGGACCTGAGGAGGTGGATGGAGTTCAGGAAGTCTAAGCTAAAGCCTATCTGTCTCAGTCTATATCTTCCCAGCCTAGAATTTGCACAGCATGGCTAAGGGGCTCTAAAAGCAACATTCCCTGAAGAATCATAAAATGAAGGAAGATCATTTAAAATATGCATACATATACACCCCAGATCTAAGGATAAAATAAAGCCAAGCGTTTTTCTTTTTTTTCTTTTTTGAGACAGAGCCTCAAGCTGTCCCACTGGGTAGAGTGCCGTGGCATTACAGCTCACAGCAACCTCCAACTCCTGGGCTCAAGCGAGTCTCTTGCCTCTGCCTCCCAAGTAGCTGGGACCACAGGTGCCCGCCACAACGCCCGGCTATTTTTTGGTTGCAGCCGTCATTGTTGTTTTGGCGGGTCCGGGCTGGGGATTCAAATCCGCCACCTTAGGTGTACGTGGCTGGTGCCTTAGCCGGTTGAGCTATGGGCGCCGAGCCTAGCCAAGCGTTTTTCTTAGTAGCTGGGGACATGACATGTCACAGTCATGTGACACGGGTTTGAATCCCTGATCTATAATTTAGATATTTGCTTAACTTCCTAAGCCTCAATTCCTGTCTTTAAAGTGGAAATGATGATACTTAACCTTTGGGGTTATTAACAAGAATTAAATTAGATAAAGTGGGTAAAATACTTAGCACAAGGCCTGGCACAGAAGAGCCCAATAAATAGTCACCACTGCATCCAAGTAAGAGCCTCGGGTTGGTCAAACAAGCTAGAAGTTTTACAATGTGCTCTAAAGACAGAGAACTTAAACTCCAAGGCTGGGTGTCCTTCTGAGGCCTGAGAGAGTTGGTTACCAGTTTGGCTCCATAGTTCCCTCAAAGCTGTGGGTCTCTCTAACCTCCCAGGTGGTTCTGCCAGGGATTTTTAGTCCACCTTTCCTGGATCTTCATCGGCAAAACCAGAGAGCTCCTGTAATGCTGGGTTCAAAGTCTCTGCAGACCTCCAAGCTTCACAGCTGGAAGGCCTTGGGGAAGGCTCTTCTCACCCCAGTTTCTCCCCACATGCCTCTAGCCATCCTGTGCTGAGGCGGAAACTCTGGGGTCCTGGATGAACATCTCAGCACAAGTTTTCTGTCTGCTAGTCCCGCTTAGACCTTGGAACCTGGCTTCTGGGATGGGTTCCCTCATTTACTCACTCACTGAGCACGTAGGCAACACCTACCATGTGCCAAGCGCTGGGCTAGTTTTAGAGAGAGAACAGTGATGAATGCAGAGCACCCCACCTTCAACTCACCATCGGCCCACATGAAGGCAGGTACACACCAACAAAGAACAGCTGACCCCTGACTTCGGACACCTTACACTGACCCCTCAGGCTTGACAGTACAGTGTTCAGACAGGCCCGGGCTTTCTGCTTCCATCCAGACTGATGTTTCTTGAACACAATCTCACACCACTTGTGTGTTTCCCGCTCCCACTGCCATTGCATGCCTTTCTCAATAAGCAATTTTTGTGCTGACGGTTCAGTAAATGTTTAGTATCAATATTTCACAAGCCATATTTTCCTCCATCCACAGTACATGTGGGACAGACTTGTTCACTGCATCAATCTTGAGCACTGCAGCTTCATGCCTCCCTCTCCCATTTATCCCAGGTTTCTGAGGATTTGCTGGCTAAGAATCACTGTCTCAGAGCTCATTACATATTCCTTATTTGGCTCACCCAGCAAAGGCTGCTATCCTTTTTTAAATGTCATTTTCACAAAGAATGAAGTCTGTGATTTCAGAAGAGTTGTTCTCTACATACAGGTGAGCAGAGGGTACAGAGCCTTGATGGGGTACAAACTCTTTAGCCATTAGTGTCTTAATAATTCTAAAACCAATACAACTAATAATAAAGGTTAAAATTTAGAAAGGGATTATGATGTGTCAGGGGTTTATATGTTACGCTGTTAACCCTCACTATCACTTTGAGCTGGACACTAGTACCAGCATTTAAGAGCCCTGGAAGCCAAAGGGTGAAGATTTTAAGCTCAAGGTCAACAGTCAGTAAGTGTGGTGAGAAAGTCCACCCCTCTGGTAGTCTTGTGCAGTGGGGTCCTCAAGTGTGAAGAGGGACATGTAGGTCTGAGGACAAAGTCAGCTTACTCAAAACTTTGTCCAAGATCAGCCCTGGCTCTTAAGGGACAAGGTGGGATCAGTAGCCACCAAATCTAGTAGCTAGCTAGTCAGCCACATTTTGGGGTGTGCATCACTGCCCAGCTCTGGAAATGGCAAAAAAATAGTGCCCACGTAGCCAGGTGTGGTGGCACACCCTATAATCCTAGCACTCTGTGAGGCTGAGGCACGTGGATTGCTTGAGCTCAGGAGTTTGAGACCAGCCTGAGTCAGAATGAAACCTTGTCTTTACTAAAAATAGAAAAACTAGCCCGGCGTTGTGGTGGGTGCCTGTGGTCCCAGCTACTCGGGAGGCTGAGGCCAAAGGATCGCTTGAGCCCAGGATTTTGAAGTTGCTGTGAGCTATGATGCCACCAGGGCACTCATCCCAGGGCAAAAGAATGAGACTCTGTCCTCCCCACCCCCCAAAAGTGCCCAGGCTATCTCTGTGGAATAACAACTACAAAGGAGAGGAAAAGATGGAGGTGGCCTAACTGGGAAGGATGTGGAGCAGAGACGACTTTTAGACAACTCTCAGGATAGAGGAGGAAATACCCTTTTCTGGAGCAAAGCTTGTGATCCTGAGTCTTGTCTTCCTAACAATGACAGGTACTGTTGAGATGAAGGCCCAGTGGACTGGGAAGCTGAACCTGCACTGGCCTTTGCAGCCCCCCTGCTCGCACAGATCATGACACACTATGAAGTAATGTCTTTAGGTAGAAGGAGGGAACTGAATTGTACCCGTCTAGCCAGGATTTCTCTAGGACACTTCAAAGGAGCATCTCCTTTGATCGTTTTGACTTCCCAGTGATAAGGAATGTGAACAGATGACTCACTGAAATTACTCAGAGACCTCAGGCTGATGGGAGCTTTAGTCTGACCCCTCACCAGTGCTAAGGGAAGGATAAAGTAGGGAATTGAACACTGGCTCTTAAGACTTCCACCAGGAAGTGACACACACACCCCTTGCTCACGTTTTGCTGGCCAAAATACGTCATCTGGCCTGTCTAATTCCAGTGCCATCCTGCTGTGTGCCAGGGAGGGTGAGGAGGACAGTGGGCACAAGAAACACCTGGTAAACAGTGCTGATGGCTGACTCAATGACCAACTGACAAGCAGGTGTTTTTAGGAGGTAAAGTAAAGGAGTATGATTTCAAAAAAAAAATAAGGAACAGGCTTGGTGCCTATAGCTCAAGTGGCTAGGGCGCCAGCCACACACCAGAGCTACAGTTTGAATCCAGCCTGGGCAGCCAAACAACAATGATGACAACTACAACCAAAACAAAACAAACAAAAAAGCCAGATGTTGTGGCGGTTGCCTGTAGTCCCAGTTACCTGGGAGTCTGAAGCAAGAGAATCACTTAAGCCCAAGAGTTGGAGATTGCTGTGAGCTGTGATGCCATGGCACTCTACCCAGGGCAACAGCTTGAGACTCTGTCTCAAAGAAAACAATAAAAATATAAGGAACAGTGATATACTTTTGGTGAAACTGCAAATTAGGTCACCCTGTATGGAAAACAACATGGAGATTCCGCAAAGAACTAAAAGTTGACCTACCAGCAATTGATTGATCCAGCAATCCCACTACTGGGTATTTACCAGAAACAAGCCATTCTATCAAAAAGACACTTGCACTCGAGTGTTTATTGCAGCACAATTTACAATCGCAAGGATGTGGAATTAACTCAAGTGCCCATCAGTTCACAAGTGGATCAACAAAATGTGGCATGTGCATACACACCGTAGAATACTGCTCGGCCATGAAGAAAGATGACTGAATCCCTTTTGCAACAATGCGGATGGAACTGGAGACCATTATCCTAAGAGAAGTATCTAAAGAATGGAAAAACAAACACCACATGTATTGACGATTAAATTGGAACGAACCTATGAGCACACATGTGCACAGAGGGAAGTAAAATGCAGTAGAAATCAAGCAGGTGGAAAGGTGGGGGTGGGGGGGATGGATAAAATCGCTCCTAATGGGCACCATTGATCCTGTCTTGGTGATGGACTCACTTACAAGGTCAGACAATAGAGTTCTCGAATTCATCCTAGAAAATGTGCCACATACCTCATTGCTGAATATCACTGTGGTCACCAGAAGGCCAGGAGTGCTTCCAAGGTGACAGTAGCGATATTCAGCAAGGAAGGGTGGAGCACTTTTCCTAGGATGAACTCCAACCTCCTATAACTCGGACAAGGAGTACAGAAGCAATCCATGTAACCAAAACATTTGTGGCCCCGTACAAACTCCCATGATTTCAAATTAATGAAAATTAGGCCCTCAGGAGCTTTGTTTTGTCTGAAGAGCTTTAATCTGAGCACCACAATTTTGTTTAAGGAGACGGATGTCTTGATCTGACTAGATTATCAAGGAAAAAGGATACTGAAAAAATTGTAGAATTTATGAAACTGGAACAAAAGCAGTGCTCTTGTAACGTGTAACAGGAGGATGACACAATCTAGCTGGCATTCTGGATTGTTGGTGAGAAGGCTGAGAAAACCCCCAGGGGACTCTGCAGAGGTAAAATACCCAAACGCAGAGGCTCCATTAACCATTTCTCCCTTGAACTTCCCTGTTGTCTTGCTATTTCTTCGAACAATTTCAAAGCAGTTTACTGTGTATCACCACATCTGGAGCTTCAAACAATTGGACAGTGACTACTGATGTTTTATTCACTTGTTCCTTCACTCAACATATATTTACTTTGAGAACTATTGGCCGGGCGCAGTGGCTCACACCTGTAATCCTAGCACTCTGGGAGGCCGAGACGTGGATTGCTTGAGGTCATGAGTTCGAGACCAGCCTGAGCAAAAAGCAAGACCCCGTCTCTACTAAAAATAGAACAACTGAGGCAGGAGGATTGCTTGAGCCCAAGAGGTGGAGGTTGCTATGAGCTATGAAGCCATGGCATGGCACTCTACCTAGGGTGACAGCTGAGACTCTGTCTCAAAAAAAAAAAGAACTTGCTACATGCATTATACTTCTCCAGACACCAGGGTTACAAAGATACACGGTCCTTACCCTTAGGGCTCTCTTTAACAAATTTCATGGGGGAGAAAGAACAAGGATCAGAAAATGATAGAAAATTGTGAAAGTGCAGTTTATAGAAACATGTATCTGTTATTATGGGAGAGTTGTCAGAACTGAACTGACGATATTTATAAGGACATCACCTGCCTTGGAAAAGAGTGGTGTGTCAAAAAATAATAATAAAATAAAATAAAACAAATAAAATGATCTATATTTTACACACACACACACACACACACAAAAGAGTGGTGTGTCTGTATGATCCACCCAATGCCCAGGCACGTGACTTGTGCAAGGTGTGCAGCGTACAATTTCAGGGCACACCCACCCCTCACAGACTTCTTAGATTTGTGTGGATGTCAGACAACTATCTTGAACCTCAGGTGCCATGACAGAAGTCACTGTCTGGACTAGGAACAGGTCTGCCAGCGGCTAGCCAACGTTTAGTTCTCTGAAATATTTTCATTATACGCCTACTCTTATTTTACTAATACTGATGTAATGGCAATCTCCAACTTCCTAAACTTTTTTTTCAGTACTCATTGATCCTACATCTAGACTGAGACTGTTCTAACCACGTTGGAAGACCAAGATAAATATAAGTCATTATCATTGACCCCAGAAAGTGAAGAAGAGAGACAAAAGCAGGCAGGTGCTCAATAGTAGTTCTCAATCATATCTGAACCAATTAGAGTCCTTGGGACTGGAGCAGCTGGTCAAATTGCACATTCACTACTGTAGTCTTGGAAATGGATCTGTCTTTGGTAAAGAACAGCCTGTAATTCTCGTGCTTTTGGATATTACCCCCATGATGGGTGTCCTGGATAGTGCCCTAATGGAACTGCAAGACTGCCCTTCCCCTCCTGAAAGATGTCATTGCAACAAAGAAGAGGTTGCCTTCAAAGACCTGGATGTGGCCATTTTCGTGGGCTCCATGCCAAGAAGAGAAGGCATGGAGAAGAAAGATTTGCTGAAAGCAAATGTGAAAGTCTTCCTATCCCAGAGTGCAGCCTTGGAGAAATGTGCCAGGAAGTCAGTTAGAGTCATTGTTGTGCGTAACCCAACCAGTACCAACTGCCCGACTGCCTCCAACGCAGCTCCATCCAGCCCCAAGGAGAACTTCCCTTGCACCACTCATTTGGTTCACAACCGAGCTAAATCTCAAATTGCTCTTCAACTTGGTGTGACTGCTGATGATGTAAAGAATCTCATTAACTGAGGAAATTGTTCCTCAACTCAGTATCCAGATGTCAACCATGTCAAGGTGAAATTGCAAGGAAAGGAAGTTGGTGTTTATGAAGCTCTGAGAGACGACAGCTGGCTCAAGGGAGAATTCATCACAACCGTGCAGCAGGGTGGTGCTGCTGTCATCAAAGCTCGAAAACTATCCAGTCTGCTGCGAAAGCCATCCCTGACCATGTCAGAGACATCTGGTTTGGAACCCCAGAGGAAGAGTTCATGTCCATGGGCGTAAATTCCGCTGGCAACTCTATGGCTCTACTCATTCCCGGTTATAGTCAATAATATAAGACCTGGAAGTTTGTTGACCGTCTCCTGATTAATGATGTCTCACGTGAAAAGATGGATCTTCCTGCAAAGGAACCAGTGGAAGAAAAAGAAAGTGCTTTTGAGTTTCTTTCCACTGCCTGGGTAGACAACTTTTGATGTGACCAAATGCCCCAAAGCTAAAGGATCTAAATGTTGTCTTTGACTCTAGAACCAAATAATAATAATGCTGTCCTTAAATTACGTATGAAAACATCGTATTCTAGAGACTGTGTGCTTCTTGGCACAGGTTTGTGACAATTTATCATCATGCTGTTAGTGCTACATTCTCCATAAATACGTATTCAAATGAAAAAAGAAAGACAACAGAACATAAAGCAGAATAATTAAATGCTAACTTGTATAATGCTGAGTTTAAATATATTTGAGTTGTGGGGAGCATGAGATCAACCTTAGATGGGATTTCATCTTGGGCTCGAAGGATGTGAAACATTTGGATAAATTAGAGAAAAGAAAATGATGAGAATGTATGATTCTACCAATCTTTGTTTATTACATCCAGGGAAAATGCCTCGCAGTGATCACAGCAGAAGGCGGCGCAGCTGATCAAGGGTAGTGAACTCTGCTCCTCACTTCCTGAACCACTCTGGCTCCTTTCAATGCATAAAGTTACCCTGTGTTTTTCCCGCAGGTTTCTCTGGGATAGAGCAAGTCCTTCCTTCTACTGTTACCTTGTAGTGGTTAAGAACATAGGCTGGTCCACTAATTCTCAAAGTGTGGTCCCCAACCAGCAACATGAGCATCCTTGGGGGAACGTTAGAAACGCAAATCCTTGGCCCCCACCCCCATCCCAGACAGGGTGAAACGAGGCGCAGCAACCTATGGTTTAACAAACCCGCCAGGGATTCTGATGTGCACTGATGTTTGGGGACCCTGGACTCAGACATCCTGGCTCTGCTGGCACCCATTAGCTCCATGCCTTAGGCAGGTGGTTAATCCTGCTAAATCTCAAAAGGGTAGAACAGTACCGATCTCCATCAGTTATCATGAAGAAGGAATGCGTTAATGCAAATATGAAGCCCTTCACTAATCCTCCATGATTGGTAAACACTCAATAAATTATTCCTATTATCACTTGTCATGGTTTCCTTTTCCTTTTTCTTTTTTTGAGACAGAATCTCATTATATCACCCTCAGTAGAGTGCTGTGGAGTCACAGCTCACAGCAACCTCAAACTCTTGGCTTAGGCAATTCTCTTGCCTCAGCCTCCCAAGTAGCTGGGACTACAGGTGCTCACCACAACACCCGGCTATTTTGTTGTTGTTGTTGTTGTTGTAGTTGTCATTGTTGTTTAGCAGGCCCAAGCGAGGTTCGACCCCACCATCCCAGGTGTATGTGGCCAGCGCCCTAACCACTGAGCCATAGGTGCCAAGCCTCTTTTTACTTTTAAATCACCCCGTTAGGAAATTTAATTTAGGGCTGTGTTGCTGTTCTTCTCATCTCCTTCACCACCATCATCTCACTATATTGCACCACGCTCACCACTCTTTGGCCTAATATATATATGGTATTAAGTGCATTTACATTGTGCTCCCATTACCACCATCCAGCTCCAGAATTTTTTTTTATCATCCCAAACAAAACCCTGAACCCAGTAAGCAATAGTTTTTCATTTTCCCTTTCCCTTCTCATCCCTGGCAGCCACCCTCCTTTCTGTCTTGAAGACTTTGACCACTCTAGATATTTCATAAAAATAAAATCATAGAATGCTTACCCTTTGCAACAGGCTTCTTTCATTTAGCACGATGTCAAGGTTCATCTATGCCACAGCCTGTGTCAGAATTTCCTTCTTTTTAAGGCTAACTAATATTCCATTGTGTGTGTGTTTATGTCACCTTGGTTTCTCCATTCATCTACGGAGGGAAAATTGTGATTCTTCCACCTTTCGGCTATTTGGGAATAATGATAGTACAAACATAGGTGTACAAATCTCTCTTGGAGTCTCTGCTAATAATTCGTTTGGGTCTATACCCAGAAGTAGATTGCTGGTGCTCTACTAATCATTTTTTTTAGAGTCTCCAGCTGTCACCCTGGGTAGAGTGTCGTGGTGTCACACCTCACAGAAACGTCAAACTCCTCGGCTCAAACAATTCTCTTGCCTCAGCCTCCCAAGGGATTACAGGTGCTCCCATAATGCCCGGCTATTTTTTGGTTGTAGTTGTCATTGTTGTTTGGCAGGCCTGGGCTGGATTTGAACTGGCCAGCTCTGGCGTATGTGGCTGTCGGCCTAGCCGCTGAGCTAGAGGCTTGGACCCTGCTCTACTAATCTTGATAGCCCCCATCTTTACAAGATAAACTTTACTTTCCCCTCTCCTCTGTCAAGCTGGCTTGCCCTTAGCTACCAAAGGATGGCATGTACCCAAGAGAAAGTTACAAAGTTGCTTTGCATTCTTTTGAAAATTTAAAACTGGTGAATCAAGGGAAGTCTTCTTTTAAAACCAATGTATGCCCTATACTCACTTCATTAGAATAAAGGTTTTTCTGTCCACCGACAAATACAAAGCGCTCAAAGAGAAAACTTTATTTTCTTCCATCCCACTGGTGGCAAGGACCTGGGAAAAAAGAGGAATTATAAGGTAGACTGTCTGCTACGATAACTTTTTTTTCTTTTAGTTGTTTCCAACCAAACACACAGTATCATTAACTTTGACTGTGGTCATCACTTTGGCTTCTGGCTTAATCTATTTTGTCTAGGAATATTGTCCTCGGAAACACTACAATTTCCTGAAGAGACTGCAAATCAGCAGTCTTGCCTGAAATCATACATGGCCATTATCTTTCCTCTGCTTGAAAGATGTACAAAGACAGTATGTCATTGTGAGCCGAGAGGTTTTCTTTATTTAGTGTCTGCCTTCTGGCTCAGCTATAAGGTAAGGCAATTAGATACCCAACATTTATAATAGACATGCTCCACTTCCTTGATATGTCCTGCAGAAGTTAAGCAAACACAAAGATAATAGACTTTAACTAGCAGTTAGGAAGTTTAGACTTCAACCTTTTAGACTGTATAAAAAACGATGGCGAGACAATGGACAATGTACTCATTTACTACTCAAAACCACCTCGAGCTGGAAATTTAAAGCAGAATCATTCCTACCTGTGAGGTCCACACGAAATAGGTACTAAACATCTTTTCTGTGCAAGGCTTTCCGTCTGGGCTTTGTCTGGAATAAGGTAAACAAACGTGATCCCTCTAGGAGGCGCTGTTGGGTAGTGGAGACGTAGTCCGGATTCAGGTTGCCAGGTCGCTCTTCACCTCCACCTCATACTTGACCTTGAGCAATTTATCTAAGTTTTTCGTGTCTCAGTGTCTTCACTTGAAAAGTGTAAAAAGCACACGTGGGGTATTTCTTCCTTCAGTGGTAATTGGCGTCTGGAAAAGAGCACTTAAAATAAAGGTACCAACGATCGTTGAAAGAATAGGTGTTATTAAGACACTTTCTTGGAAAATGACCTAAAGATCATGTAAATTATATAATTATCTTACATGTAACCAAATTTAGTTTAGAATTTCAACTATACAGTTATCCTCAGGGGGAAAATTCAGCCAATAAATTATTTAGGAGATTTTTGTTAAATGTTTTAAACAAAAGTATATGATGTCACTATATAGTCTTCATTTCATCTTTGACTCCCAAAGGAAGATTCATAGGATATGTATCTTGCAAAACTATTCTGGGGCTTGATTACGTTTTCTAAGGATCTCTTCTATTCCTTTGGTGGCGGGTCTTTCCTTCTGAAGTACTTGTCACCATTCTCATCGTTGTTTTCTTCCATGGCTAATAGGTTGAGTCACATCAGATTCTCATTTGACGTGTAACGAGACTCACAAGTAATTCTGGTAGCTTTCCTGTGTCACTTTCAACAACGTAATGAAATCCTAAATGTTTGGCAAATTGTGCTTTTTCCCTGTGCAACCCCTCTGCCTTGTATTTTCATTGTACAGACTCATCTTGTAAGTATCTGACAATCAATGAGGTTATGACCAACAGGAGCAACTGGCCCACTGGTCAGGATATAGGGCAGATGAAACAGGAGTAGATATTTGAGTGGAGATTCATTTTAATAAATGGCCAGCTCATCACGACAATTGTTGCTTTCTTGACACCTCCTAACTACAGAACTTGGAAAATGAAGACTAATAACAAAGACCCTCTGTCTCTCATTAAATTGTTAAATGCTATGTGCTCAGCCTAATGCCCCATGAGTAGAAGGCACCTGAGCCATCAATACATATTCCCATTATTTACCTAAGAAGACTCACATGTTCACAGATATATTAAAGGCATTTAATACAAATTAATAATACAGGCTAAAAAGGTTTTCCTTATCAATTCTCTTTGCCATCAACAAACAATTGCCATCAACAATTTGTTGATGGCAATTCTCTTTGCCATCAACAAACACCATGATCAGGGAATAAACACCCCAACCAAACGCCCCAATAAACGCCCCAACCAACCTCATGCCCCAACCCACCTCCATTCCGGAAGCCCCTTTTCCTTTATTTTGTCTTGCTTTCTCTCAGTAACGCTTAACTCTTGGCCTCTTGGGCTCTTGGCCTACTCGCCCTGGCAATGGAGGCCTGTTTACTGTCCATGGCGAATGTATCCTGCTTTATAAACTGTCTTACTCTGTAAATCTATTTTTCTCTTCCTCAATAAACTTTGTTTTAATAATCTTTGCCTAAAAAACAAAATAAAACACTCCCATCTGACATAAAGGTATTTTATCTGTCTCCTGTCACTAGTATCCAAACTTGGCTGGTTCATCTCTTTGTCCCCAGCACCAAGAACAAAGTCTGGCACCTGATGGGTGTCCGATGAGTGTTTGTTAAATGGATGATGATGGAAGACTCCTCTCATCCTCCTCATTCCAGGCCCCAAAGAGCCCCATGTATAAATAAGAAACACAATCTGTGGATACCGTGAAATCTCAAGAAGGCAAGGCAGCACGGAGAGCCTTCAAAGCACGCAGGGGAATGAGGGGCTGGTGTAGTCACCGCACACTCGGTTCCTCTTTGTTCCTAGACTGAGCTCCATTCTAATTCAATTCAGAAGGAAGAGAAGGGGATTCTTCTGCCGGGCAAAGAAAGGAAACTGGAATTCTCCCTCCTACAAAGCAAAAGATTTGTGTTTTAAGGCAGGATATTATGGAAAGAACCTGCCCGGTGAGAGTCAGGAAGCCTGTTTGCTGATCTGAGCTCTGAAGTTTATTGAGTCTGTAACCCAGGGAAATCACTTTAGACTTCCAGGTCTCCGCCACTTCATCAGTATCACCACAGGGTGTGACTGGATCAACAGTTCCTAAAGTATGTCCTTGGAATATCTGGACCTCTGGTTCTAGCCATGAGGCAGCTGTTGGGCATTTGAAATGTGCCTAGGGCCACATTTTAAAATGCACAAACAAAAGCAGCATACAGGAAAAAATTTTAAATATCTCATTAATAATTCTTACATTAATTAAGGTTGAAATAATAACCATTTTATATAATGGGATAAATAAAATACATTATTGGCTCGGCGCCTGTGGCTCAAGCAGCTAAGGCGCCAGCCACATACACCGAAGGTGGCGGGTTCGAATCCCCAGCCTGGGCCCCCCAACAATGATGGCTGCAACCAAAAAATGGCCAGGCGCTGTGGCAGGCGCCTGTGGTCCCAGCTACTTGGGAGGCTAACACAGGAGACTCACTTGAGCCCAGGAGTTGGAGGTTGCTCTGAGCGTGATGCCATGGCACTCTACCCAGGGGGATAGCTTGAGGCTCCATCTCAAAAATAATAATAATAATAATAAAATAAAATAAAATACATTATTAAACTTAAGATAGCTGGGGAGGCTGAGAGTGTATGGGGGTCAGGGGTATGGGAGAACTCTTTATGTCTCGTTCAATTTTGCTGTGGAACCCAAAACTCCCCTAAAAAATAAATCCAAATCCTAAATTTAAAAAATGTATATTAAAAAGTTAAAAAAATTGGGGCAGCACCTGTGGCTCAAAGGAGTAGGGCATTGGTCCTATATGCCAGAGGTGATGGGTTCAAACCCAGTCCCAGCCAAAAACTGCCAAAAAAAAAAAAAAAATTAGGTTCACCTGTTCCTTTTCACTTTTTAAAATGTGGCTACTAAAATATTTTAAATTACATAATTAGAGATATGGTTGGCGATTGGCAAGATCCATCCTTCCTTCCTTCCTTCCTTCCTTTCCTTCCTTCTTTCCTTCCTTCTTTCCTCCTTAGGCGACAAGGGTCTTCCTCTGTCTTTCAAACTGGAGTGCAGTAGTAAAGCATAGCTTACTATAATCTTACATTCCTGGGTTCAGGCAATCCTTCCACCTCAGCCTCCCGAGTAGCTGGAGGTTTTCCTCCCACCACCACGCCCTGCTAATATTTTTGTAGAGACAGGGTCTTACTGTGTTGCCCTAGCTGGTCTCAATCTCCTGGTCTTAAGCAATCCTCCCTCCTCAGCCTTCCAAAGTGCTAGGGTAAGAGGTGTCAGCCACCAGGCCTGGCCCCAGGATATTTCTATTGGACCTACGTTTCCATTGCTGCTCTACAATCTGAAAGAAGAAAATGTTTCTCCAATCAAACACTGTATGTTGCACCCTGACTCCTTACTAACCCTCATCCCATGTCATGACATTTATTTTAAAAATGTGATATTGAGACCTTTAGTAGGACACAGTAGAGAGAAACCAATTTAACTGGCGTTTTCTTAATGCATTTGGTAATCTGTTTTCCACTGAGTGCCTACTCATACCTTTCAGTTTTGAGGAAGACATTTTGGCCAGCGTGGTCTTGATTTCCATAAAGTCTTTTCAGATTCTAAGCATTTGTGATATTATGATTCTAAGGATGCGGAAGGAGGCCATGAGTGAGTGTCTAAGATGCCTGTTCAGACAGGGCGAGTTCAAGGGGAAATCATGTTCTTCACCAACACCTCCCGGGAGAGGTAGCAGCTCACCAAACGCTGAAAGGGAAGAAAGTCGGGGACTAGGAGCAAGAAATGGAGAGACTGGGGAGGGGACACAAGTCAGGCTCGGAGGGTCTGCTCAGGGAAATAAACCTGGGCTGTCGACTGCTTGGAATGCTGAGGCCCTGGAGAAACCCACATCACAGGAAACAGAGAAGGAGCCCTCAGAGGAAACTGGAACACACAAAGCTCCAGATGCAGCATCCTGAGTGCCTGCAGGGCTGCAGAAATCCCAAGGATGAGAGGACCCCGGGTCAGTGAGTCAAGTTCAGGCTGGGAGGCTGGGCTGCCCCACACTCTCTACCTTCTCGCCTCAGAGGCTCCAGGGAGCAGATGAAGAGAAACCCCTGAGGGTTTATCTGGCGAGATAAGCAGTGTGGCCAAGCCTGTGGCTTCTGACTGAGGTTTCTGTGTGGGGGATGAGAAACTATTTCTGTGCCTGACATTTCTGCCTGTGCTGCCAGAGCATCTCAAGTGGAGTGCTATATGACCTAGGATTTCTGGGGTTCCATTATGAATGGATGTTTCTCCTGGATGAACCTCAAAAAGTTTCCCGCCATTCTGTTAACTTATCCTCTGTCCTCTGAAATTGCCAAAGTGTTGCCTGGTAGAATTGCTTTCTGGATGCTCCAAGTACTTTTTTGTTTGGGATTAACCATGTTTACAGCTCACTTGAGAAATAATTTACATACCAAAAAAATTCTCCAAGTTTTGCCTTTTTTGTATTTCCATTAAAAATTTTAGGTATTTTATGGTGGATTTTGTTTGGGGGGGCTTCTTTCACTGTGTGTGATGTTTTTGAAATCCACCCACATTGTTCTATCAGTACTCTGTAGGAACAAAAAATAATTTTTCCTGTAGCCTTGATGAGTTCTTAGGATAAACTCCTGTAACCTAAGACAGATTAAATAAGGGAAAAACAAACAGTAGTTTGTATCTTATGTATGCCTTGTAGATACTAAGGGAAAGTGAATAAAATCCCCAAAGTCGATCTCAAAGAATTGCTTAGACTTTATTTTATTTTATTTTTGAGACAGAGTCTCACTATGTTGCCCTCGATAGAGAGCTGTGGCGTCACAGCTCACAGCAACCTCAAACTCTTGCCTCAGCCTCCCAAGTAACTGGGTCTACAGGCACCCATCACAGCACCCGGCTATTTTTCTGCTGCAATTGTCACTGTTGTTTAGCTGGCCTGAGCTAGGTTCGAACCCACCAGCCACGGAGTCTATGACCGACACCAAAACCATTGTGCTACAGGTGCCAAGCCTAGACTTTAGACTTAAAATACTGTGTGTACCATGTCCCCTGAATCAAATGAAGAAAAATATGGGAAAGGTTTAACTATGGGGAGGTGGCCAGGAAAAGTGTCATGAATAAGGTTCAGATTTGTTGTATAGATTTAAGTCAGTGCCTTTTCCATTGATCAGAGTCCCTAGTGATTTAACCATCCTGGTGCAGAAAGAGGGACACCCTAGCCAATGGAGATTTCCTTTATAGATGTGAATTTCTCTTATAAAAGGATAACTTCTGCTCTGTTTTCAGAACTCTTCTGTGTCTGCTATTTCTGAAAATAATCAACTCAAAATAATACTTACGCCATTCGTTGCAGCAATCATCTGATTTCTTTTCTGAATGTATCTATCTTCGTTCGTTCTTTACGAGGTTTTTGTTTCTAGTCCTTATCTTAAACATCGTTATCATTGTTAAATTTTAAGCCTTTTTGGGCGATGCCTGTGGCTCAAAAGGGTAGGGTGTCGGTCCCATATGCCGGAGGTGGCGGGTTCAAACCCAGCCCCAGTCAAAAAAAAAAAAAAATTTAAGCCTTTCTAATTTTGTAAAGGCAAAAAGTGGAAACCAAATAAACACAAGTGTATGTAAAAAAATAAAAAAACAAAATAATATTAATGCCAAAAAAGGCATATTCTGAGGTGGCATATTCTGGCCCATACTACACATTGGTCATTAAGGGTATTCTGACCCATACTATACATGGGTCATTATCAAGAAACATAAAATCCATATGACTGGAAGTACATTAAGCCCCCAACCCCACCCCCCAGCAACACCAATAATCCAAGCCAGTTGAAACTTGCACAGGTGAATTGGGATGCTGTGGACTGGGTTTCTTGGAAGTGAAATAATGGACCATAACACAGACCATATCAGAACTTTCATAGTGACCCACTGCAGTCCTATTTTGGAGTAGTGTGTCCCAAATCCCATCAACTCCGCTCCTTTTAGTTGCTAATATTTCATCGTTTATTACCATTTTCTTTTTATCATCAGTTGAAGGGCATTTCAATTGTTTGCAGTGTGGTGCTGCTGTGAAATGATGATACAGACATTCGTATAAGTCTTCCTGTGAGCATCATGTTTTAATTTCTTTTGAGTGATATAGCTAACATTTTAAGAAATTTTGTTTTTCAAAAAGACTGCATTGTTCTACATGCCCCCCAGCAATGCCAGATATTTCTAGTTGCTCTACAACCTCACCAACACTTGTTGTTATCAGTATCTTTTTTTTTTTTTTGAGACGGAGCCTCAAGCTATCCCCCTGGGTAGAGTGCCATGGCATCATGCTCACAGCAACCTCCAACTCCTGGGCTCAAGCGAGTCTCCTGCCTCAGCCTCCCAAGTAGCTGGGACTACAGGCGCCCACCACAACGCCCGGCCATTTTTTGGTTGCAGCCGTCATTGTTGTTTGGCGGGCCCGGGCTGGGGATTCGAACCCGCCACCTTAGGTGTATGTGGCTGGCGCCTTAACCGCTTGAGCCACAGGCGCCGAGCCTGTTATCAGTATCTTTAACCTTAGCTATTCCCATGGGAGTGCTCCTATGGTGGTTTCCAGTGGCGTTTCTCTAATTATCAACCATACTAAGCATCTTCTCATGTGTTTTTTGACCATTCATATAATTTCCTTTATGTATTGTCAGATTTTTTTTTTCATTTTATTATTGGATTGTTTTCTTATTAAATATAAGAGAAACCTATGTTTTCTGGATATAAACTGTTGTCAGATATATACCCTATAGATGTTTTCTCTAAATTGATGACTTGCCTTTCATTTTCTTAACTGTGCTTTCTGACAGGCTAGTGTTTTTAATCTCTGTGAAACCCAATTCATCAGTTTTCCATTTACAGTTCATGCTTTCCATATCCTATATAAGAAACTTTACCTAACCCAAGTTTACAAAGATTTTTCTACTCTGTACATGTATTATTCTAGAAAGTTTCTAATGTTAGGTCTTAGATTTAGGTCTATGACCTATTTTGAGTTAAATTTGGTGTCTGCTATGAGAAAAAGTTCAAGGTATCTTCCTTGACATAGAGATTCACTTATTCCAGCATGATTTATTGAAGACTATCCTTTTATTACCTTGGCACTTTACCAAAATGCAATTGACTGTGTAAGTGTGGGTCTATTTCTGGACTTCCAACTCTGTTGCCTTAACCCCATGTCTGTCTTTATGCCTCTACCACACTGTCTTGATTACTGCAGCTTTTATAGTAAGTCCTAAAGTCAGACAGCATTAAGTCCTCTAACTTTTTTCATCTTTTAAAAAATTATTTTAGCTATCCTAGATTCTTTGCATATGATACATTTTAAATAATACTTTAAGACCAGGCACCATGGCTCATGCCTGTAATCCTAGCACTCTGAAAGGCTGAAGTAGGAGGACTGCTTAAGGCCAGGAGTTCAAGATCAGCTTTGGGCAACATAGCAAGACCCCGTCTCTATTAAAAATAGAAAAATTGCCTGTAATCCCAGCTACTGAAGAAGCTGAGATAGGATCGTTGCTTGAGCCAAGGAGTTTGAGGGTGCAGTGAGCTATGATGGCACCACTGTAACCTGTCCTAGGTAACAGAACGAGACCCTATCTTGAAAGAAAGAAGGGAAGGAAGGAAACAAGGAAGGAAGGAGAGAGAGAGAAAAAGAAAAGGAAAGGAAAGGAAAGAAAAAAAAGAAAAGAAAAGAAAGAGTAAGCTTTGATGACTGGAAGAGATAGCACATATAATGCTCTGCCCACCTTATGTACAAAGAAGACACATCCTTATAGACACTGTGTCTGACTTCGCATCATGAGGTTGGGTTTCCCTGACTTTGTGGTCATATCTCATTTTCCTACTGGAAAATCAGCAAAGATTTCATGGCAGCAGAGACTAGGTATGTTTTCTTCACCTCTGAATCCCAAGTAAAACAATGTTCATTTTCAGTTTCTGATAGATATTTGTTGAACAAAAGAAGGAATCTGGCCCAGGAGACATCCAGTGATACCTAATTCAATGGTAGAACTGAATTCAGAACTTGGGTTTCTACAGTCTTCATTTAATTTTGTCTTTTTTTCCATCATATAATCTGAGTGGAGGAGACAGAGAAGAAAAGAAAAGGAGGAGAAAAAAGCAGGGAGGAAAAAAAGAACGGAAAAAATGAAGTTGGAGGTAGATAGCAGCCTTCTTAGAGATGTTTAAAAGGCATTTGTGCCTGTAGCCTGTAGCTCCCAGCCACTAAACATTTACATGTTTATTCTTTGTCCGAAATACTTTGTAACATGCAGAGGGATACAAAGATGATTCACGGATCCAAAACCACAGCCCAAATGGGAGACATTTCCTTCCTGAGCCTGGTTCTAAGAAAATAGAGACAGGTGCACATGGCCCGAGGGGGTCCCTGGGGTGGGCAGCAAACACAGCCCAGCTGAGCTGCCATGGACTGGTAATGCTTCCAAGTTGGAAAGAGCTTCAGGAAGCAATATTTGGAGCACACCCCCCCTCAAAATTTAATTCAGAAAAGATGTCTATCTTGAAAAAAATATCTCTTATGCTGTAGGTTATTTTAAACCTGGAAAGTCGGGTGCCAGAAAAAAAATAATAACATGGTGTTAATCTGAGAAGGAACCTACAGCTGTCCAAAGGTGGAGGTGGCTCCGGCTCCATAACCGCTAATTCACGTGGCGTGTAATCTTCTTAAACAGCAGCTGTCGGTCCTAGATGTGTGTGTGAAGGGACTGGAATTGTCACTAACTGCCAGGCGATATCTCACCCCCCAAATTCTCCCTCCAGGTAAATACATGTCACGTCCATTGAAATTAGTGCGTGTCACTTACAGGTAACTGAGAGGAGAATTTGGTTCTGGGACCCTTCAAGGGCCTGTGAAGACCTCAACTTATGAATAATTATTAAGTAAGATTTCTACCAGAAGAAGTCATCATTTACAGGGAAAAAAATTAAATACCTTTATTTCAGTAGAATCAAGACACATTTGTTTCAGGTAGACTTTGTTCAGGACGAGATGGTGCTGGAGGAATCCAAGATGAGACATAGATAGCCCTGCCTCGACCTGCTCCCGCCTCTGATAAAAGTCTCTTCTGTCTGGCTTTCTCCTCCTCTGTCGGCTTAAGTGTCACTTTCTCTGGAGGAGATTAGTTCTGCCTGGGAAGATGTGTCATATTTGTAATTACTTGTCTAAGACCTGTTTTCCCCACCAGTTCTAAGAAGAAAGGGACTGTGCCTGTCTTAGCCTGACAGGCTGTGGATGTCTTTTTGTTCTTTCTTTTTTTTTTAGACAGTCTCATTATGTCTCCCTGGGTAGAGTGCTATGGTGTCACAGCTCACAGTAATATCAAACCCTTGGGCTTAAGTGATTCTCTTGCCTCAGCTTCCCAAATAGCTGGGACTACATGCACCCACCACAACATCTGGCTATTTTTTTGTTGTAGTTGTCATTGTTGTTTTTAGCAGGCCTGGGCCGGGTTCGAACCCACACCCAGGTGTATGTGGCTGGCGCCCTAACCACTGAGCTATAGGCACAAAGTTAAGCTGTGGATGTCTTGATAACAACACAGGTTCCAGGGCCAACAGCCTGTGCTTAAATCTCAGCTCCATGATTCACTGTGTGATCTTGAGCCAATCTTTTATCCTCACTAAGCATTGGTCTCCCCACCCGTAAAACAGAAATAATAACTCTAATTCTTTGTAGCACTGTTCTGAGCTATGGTTAAATGTGGCAAAAGGCCTGACATAGATTAACCCCCCCCCAAAAGAATGAAATAAAACTTCAGCAGTCCAATGAAATTCATCTCTTTAATGAATAAAAAGAGATAACGGTGCCATTCTTTGGCTTTTAAAATCACAACACAACTGTTACTGAGAGCTTGCTAGGGGCCAGCCACTGTACTAATTCCTTTACATAAATCAGAGAATCTGAGAGGTATGGACACCAAGGCATCATAACAACCTCTCCCTTTAGCCTCTTCTCTCTGGGCCTATCAGAACTTATTAGGAAAGTAGGAGCATCAGGACAGTCCACATCCTGGTGGCATATAAGTGACTATATCAGTCAGATCTGGAAGGAAAGGAATGGCATGCTCAAAGGTTAGTTGGAGAGTACATAATGTCAAGGACCTGGGTGTGGTTAAGGAAACTAACGAGGGGTCAAGGAACACCCAGGAACTAGCAACAGTCTGAAATTCTTACCTGCCCTAGGCTTGAATGGGCAAAGAAGAAAAATGGTGTTTCCAGGGTATAGTGAGACGTGTAGTCAAGGGAGTGGAGCTGCCTTGCAGATGTGCGGTGGGGAATAGAGGAACTTACCCACAGGGTAAGGAGCTGTGGGAAGTCAGGGAACAGCCAGAGAAGGAGCACCCGGCCCCTGCTCTCCTCCTGTCCTTTCTCATCTCTGCTTGCTGCCTCTCAATGATCATAGCCTTCTGGATCAGCAAACGGGACAGAGAAGGACTGAGAATGGATCTATCTATAGAACCACTGACCATGATGTCTACTCAAACTTAAATAAATTCACGCTGACTATCTATATTAAGAGCATAAGGGGGAAATGGAGCATCTTACCAGTTAAATCAAGCCAAATTGGCAGAGCTATTGGTATATGAAAAATAAGGCAAGCTTTTCTTTCTTGCTACAGTGATAAAGATGCATGGACAGGTAGACAACATCGAAAATCAGTGTGCGTCTGTTATTCCTCCTCCACATTCACTGAAAGGTGAAAGCTGGGGCAGTCAGGCTCCCTGCTTTCAAATGACCCAATTGTCAGACGTAGTTGACTTTTAAAACCCTAGTTTCGCCGATCAATCTGAATCATTATAACCAATTATTCCTCTCTTTCCATTTTTCTGTCTAACATCAAATGATTAAGATTAAGGGCACGCTCTGTTAACTTTAGCACCGTTGTCCTGGAAGATACATCTTAACTTTATTTTTTATTGTGGTTGAAATATACATAACATGAAATTTACCACTTTAACTGTGTTTAAGTTTGCAATTCAGTAGCATTAAGTACATTCACCTCATTGTACAACCATGGCCACTATCTATTTACAGAACTTTCTCAACATCCCAAACAGAACTCCATATCCATTACACAGTAAGTCCCATTTGCCCTTTCCCCAGCCCCTGCCAACCACCATTCTACTTCTGTCTCTGTGAATTTGCCTGGTCTAAGTACCTCACATGAGTGAAATCATGCCGTATTTGCTGTTTTGTGACTGGCTTATTTCACTTAGCATGATGTCCTCAAGGTTCATCCACGTTGGCCTAGGAGCAGTGGCTCATGCCTGTAATCCCAGCACTCTGGGAGGCAGAGGTGGGTGGAGTGCTTGAGCTCAGGAGTTAGAGACCAGCCCGAGCAACAGTGAGACCCCCATCTGTACTAAAAATAGAACAACCGAGGCAAGAGGATAGCTTGAGCACAAGAACTTGATTTTGGTGTTAGCTACAATGCCACAGACTCTAGTCAGAGTGCCAGAGTGAAACTCTGTCTCAAAAAAAAAAAAAGGTTCATCCATGTCATAGCCCACGTTAGCATTTCCTTCCCTTTTTAAGGCTGAGTGACATTCCACTGAATGGACATACCACATTTTGTTCATCTAGGGTTGCTTTCACCCATTGGCTTTTGTGACTAAATAATGTTGTTCTGAACATGATTGTATGAATAGCTGTATGAACATTCTTGCTTTCAATGCTTTTGGGTACATTCCCAGAAGTGGAATTGCTGGATTATATAGTAATTCTTTTTTTTCTTTTTTTGAGACAGAGTCTCACTTTGTCACCCTAGGTAGTGCCACGGAGTCCTAGCTCACAGCAACCTCAAACTCCTGGGCTCAAGGGATTCCTTTGCCTCAGCCTCCCAGGTAGCTGGAACTACAGGTGCTCTCCACAATGCCTGGTTATTATTATTATTTTTTTTTTTTTGAGACAGGGTCTTGCTCTTGGTCAGATTGGTCTTGAACTCCTGAGCTCAAGCAATCCACCCATCTTGGCCTCCCAGAGTGCTAGGATTACAGGCACGAGCCCCCTCACCTGGCCTAGAATGGTAATTCTAAGTTCTATGTTTTGAGAGACTATCTTACCATTTCCCACAGTAGGTATAACATTCCCACAAGTAATGCATAGAGGTTCTAACTTCTCCAGCCTCACAAACATATTTTCTGGGTTGTTGTTTTTTAGTAATAGTCATTCTAATGAATGTAAAGTGGTATTTTATTGTGGTTCTCATTTGCATTTTCCTAATGATTAGTGAAGTTGGGCATCTTTTTATATACTTATTAGTCATTGGTGTATCTTCATTAGAGAAGTGTCTCTTTAGATCCTTTTCTCATCTTTAAATCAGGTTGTTTGTTGTAGGAGTTATTTATGTCTTCTGGCTATTAATCTCTTATTATCCATATGATTTGAAAATATTTTATCCCATGCTGTAGATGGCCTTTCCACTCTAGTGGTACTGTCTCTTGGTGCAAAAGAAGTTTTGAATTTTAGTGGAGTCCAATTGATATATTCTTTTTTTCCTGGAAGATATCTTTTAATATTGACTTTGCATAGCTAAAACTTTCAGATAGCAGAGCTCAGATTAGACATAGTTGTGGTGGATTTTTATTCTATTCAATTTATAACAGAGCAAAAAGAACAAAGACTTAGGTTTTATAATTTCCAAAACTGCGCTAACTGAATTATGTACTTTTAATGATTCCATCCTATGCTCAGCCTTGAAATTTTTCTCTTGGCAATCAGAGCTACAAGTCTCCCCTCATCTTCTTTCTTCTATTGGATGCTGTACTGTCTCTCTGGGACGCCCCAGCAGGGAACCAAATGAAAGATCTTTTTTACTTGCAGGTGACAATAACCTAACTTTAATCATCTCAAGCAAAGAAACAATTTTCAACGCAGGGGAAAAAAAGTAAATTATCCTCAGATTTCATTAGCTTATATAACTTCAAAGTCCAAGGAGAGGTATTCTGGTTCCAGGTTCTTTGAACAATAAAATAGTTCTGCTCTTCTCTGGGTGGGCTCCATTTTCATATAAGACATCTGTTTATGATGACACAATCATGTCCATCGCCTCTTGAATTACTTAGCTTCTTAGCTGCTCCTGGCAAAAGATAGATTCTCTTTTCCTTATAGATCCAAGAAAAGTTTTTGTATACTCTGTTGTATTAAGACTGACCCAAGGGCTGAGAAAACATCAGTGTGTGACCTGAAGTGTTTTGTTGTCAAGTCTGAAGGGCAGACTTGTTCTCTGATGAACAACTATAATCAATGTTGATGTTTACGTGGATACTGTGGTTTTCTTTCTTCTCATAATTAGCTTCAATTCACAGAAGGAGAAACTACTCAAGCAGATGGTATGAGCCCCATTCCAGGGCTTCATAACATCCCCATGCTCCCAGGGTACAGGGGCCAGTGGGCTGAGAGCACTGGACAGAAAAAGCCATAGGAACATCTTATTGTAGAGCCAACATTTAGGTGTACCGCCTCGTGTAGTTTCACTAATCACCAAATTCTTCCTGTTTTATAAAAATATGAACACCAGCTAGACTGACTGAAGAATTGGGTACCATTGAGTATATGTGTCTACAATAAATGGAGAAAAGCAGTGATTATAAGAAAAATGTATCTTTCTGTTTTCTGACACCACCCACACAAACAGCAAAGAGAAGATAGAAGATCATTTGGGGCTTAAAAATGTCAGAGACAGATGTTGGGGCATATGAACTCATGATCTAGCAACAGAACTGTTACTTCTTTGAAGCACAATTTCGAGGCTCCTTGACAGAGCTTGAAAGCCAAATGTGGCTCGGTGCCTGTGGCTCAAGTGGCTAAGGCGCCAGCCACATACAGCTAAGGTGGTGGGTTCGAATCCAGGCTGAGCCCACCAAACAGCAATGATGGCTGCAACCAAAAAATAGCTGGGCGTTGTGGCGGGCACCTGTGGTCCCAGCTACTTGGGAGACTGAGGCAGGAGACTCACGTGAGCCCAGGAGTTGGAGGTTGCTGTGAGCTGTGATGCCACAGCACCCTACCCAGGGGGACAGCGTGAGGCTCTGTCTCAAAAAAAAAAAAAGAAAGTCGAATGCTTTTCTCTTTCCTCCTAAAAATGCCAGTTTCAGATTTTACTCCTGTACGGTGAGTTCTTTACTTTCCGCATGTCCTCCAGGCAGTCAGTTTAAACTGCAGCACACTCCTCCCTTGGGGCCTCTGCACTTTATCCTCCACTTGGAAAGCTCCTTCCCCAGAGAGCTGCAGCTCACTCTCCTCTGCATTAATTCTCTGCTCAGCTGTCACCTCGCTCCACCTAAAATAGCCTCCTGCTACCCCACCACTTCCCTTCTACTCTCTTTCATAACACTCGTCCCTACCTGACATTTTGCACCCACACTATTTTTATCAGTCTTGCCCACAAGAATGTAAGCACGCCACGGCAAAGATGGTGTTCTGGTCCCTGCTGTGTCTCCAACCCATCGAACACTGCTTGGGACAGTAAACTGCTCAATAAATGGTGTAGAATAACAGATCTCCATCTTTTTCTCCATTATGATACACAACAAGACAGCATTGTTCCCATGCGGGGCACATTTCCACGGGGGTGAATGGACCATAGCAAATTAATTTTCAATCCAGTAAACCAAATGGCGCCATTTTGCTTTTAGACGGTAAGAGGGTGTGGAATTCTGAAGCATTTTATAAACACATCAATGATAAAATCACCCATTTGAAGATTCCAAAGCTCTTTTTAATTTTTTTTTTATAGATAGGGGTCTCCTTGTGTTGTCCAGGCTGAACTCAGGTGATTCTCCCACCTCAGCTTCCTGAGTAGCTGGGACTACACACATGTGCCCCTGTGCTGAGCCTCAGAGCTCTCATAAAGGAAATATATATCTATATCTTATAAGACAACATAGCAAATCAAATTTAAAACTTTTAAACTGTATCTTGAAAAAAGACCTTTGGTTTCTTTTTCTAGACTTTTGCTCTATAGGTAATACCATATATCAATTTGCATTTCATTCTTGGCATCTCAATTTGGATGTAATTTTCCTCTTAAAAGCTTCCCCAGTGCCCCCTCAGATTGGGGTTTTATGCCTCTCCCTGTGTGCCCCAGGGCCCTCTAAACCAGTGATTATCAACCTTCCTAATTCCACGACCATTTAATACAGTTCCTGTGGACCACAAGCCACGAGTTGAGAACCGCTGCTCTAAACTGATGCTACCAAAGCTTTAACACCTGTATTTTAATTGTTTATTTATTTGTCTATACATCCCTGGTCCCATCTCTCACCTCCATCCCACCCCATTCCCCAACACCCTCCTCACCCCGCATTTTACAGGGCTCCCCCCTTATTGGTGGTTTTGCTTTCTATGGGTTCAATTACCCACAGTCAACTTCAGTCAGAAAAAAATGGGTGAGTAGAGTACAGCAAGATCTTTTGAGAGAGGGACCACATTCACAGCACTTTTATGATAATATATTATACTTGTTTTATTTTATTGTTAGTTATTTTTAATCTCTTACCTTCCCTAATGTATAAATTAAGCTTAATGCTATGCAGGTATATATAGGAATGAACATAGTTGATATAGGATTTGGTACCATCTTGGACTGTATCTCTTGCAGATATGGGGAGACTACTGTACAAGCTTCAGGACAGATGAATCCGTATCTTCCTTAGTGACCATTTTACAATAAGCCCCTGGCAGTGTCCAGCACACAGGCATGAACAAATATTTGTTAAATCAATTAATGATATATGTTCTATTTATGAACAAGCACACAGAAGTCACTGTTTAAAGCTGAAATTTTGCAATGCATAGATTTCTGATAAACAACAAAAATGACTCCGTGACTTTCTAGGCACAACCTCATTCTGGGTGCCTGTCCTGCGGTAATCATGACTGTTCAGTTCTGGAAAAGCTTCGCAGCTCCTTCTCCTTTACTGAATATTCATCCATGGATGCTCTATTTTTTATTTTAATGGAATACTACACTAGTGAACACATATATGCCAAAACTAAATTTACAACGCAGTTAAGTGAGATGGGAACATTCTTGAGACCCTTGATAACTCACATTTCATACTCAGAGAGAGAGAAATTAAACACCACTGAAGAGGCTCAGCGCCTGCAGCTCAGCAACTAGGGCGTCAGCCATGTGCACCAGAGCGTCGGGTTCAACCCAGCCCCAGCCTGCCAAATAACAATGACAGTTACAACCAAAAAGTAGCCAGGTGTTGTGGCGCATGCCTGTAGTCCCAGCTACTTAGGAGGCTGAGGCAAGAGAATCGCTAAGTCCAAGAGCTGGAGGATGCTATGAGCTGTGATGCCACAGCACACTACTGAGGGTGATATAGTAAGACTCTGTGTCAAAAAAATAAATGAAACTGAAGAAGCTATGAAAGCACAGCTCAAAAGTACTATGATAATCGGCAATCACCAGCACTTCATAGATCAGCAGGTTAATTTCTGCAGATTTGGCTTTGACAAGGTAATTTTCAGGTTAGATATAATTTTCACCTGTATAATTCTTCCCCTTCTCTTTCCCATTCAGGAAAGCATGTTAAAGACAAGTGAACAAGAATTGCGTTCTTACAGGAGTAATCCCGAGGCTTCACTAATTTATACAGATACATAACTGATTCACAAACGGCATTTCTGTTATTAGTAGCCGCAGATTGTTTTGCACTGAAACCTCACGGTTGATCACAACGTGAGAGGGTCAGATCGAGAGCTGTGGCTCTCTACCTTTTTTGACTGGGGACAACTCAAGCGGTCAAAAGGTCCTCTGATGCATATATTCCAGCCAATCCCACTTTCCCATTTCAAAGAAAACCCTTCAATAATAACAAAAAAATGCTAATGTAAAATTTTGACAATATTAATTAAATCCAGAATTTGACAATATTAGTTAACTGAAAAGAACGACCAACACAAGAAAAAAAGAAAATCTGTGATGTGCTGATAACAAAGATAAGTCCCAAATAGGGTGGGAAGTTCCACTCTCTCTGTGTGCACAGCCAAGGGAGCTTTGTAATGTTAAGCGTTGCCTGACAGCAAGCTATCTTAGCGAAATACTCAACAAACTCTAGAATTCTCTAGTGGAACACTCAACAAACTCAGCAAAAAAGCCAAAAAAAAAAAAAACCAAATCCATATACCTTATTTTAGAACTTTTAGTAAATTCATTTATTAGCAACTCTATGTCAGGAACTCTAGCCTAAGAAGGACTGCACTTTTTAAAATTTCTTCACTTAATGCCCGTCTCATGGATCCTTTCAACCTTAAGTGGACCATGGAGTATACCGCAGGCAACATTGCGGTAAACAGTTACATAAACTCTCACTTATTTTCACTGCCAGGATGTACAGATATGGCTAACGGCTTGTGACAGGGATGTAAAAATGTGGATAGACCCCTGAGGACCTTATAGTCCAGTAGGTGCTTGATAAATGTTTAGAGAGATCACATTTTAGAGGCCAAAGCCATGTAGATAACTAGAATGAAAACACTCTTGGGCCGTGTTGAGAAAAAATGCAATCCTTCCAACACTGTGGTCTCAAGATTTGTTTTCCTTTATCTCATGCCCAGGTGACCTGCATCAGCAAGGCCCCATTAGCACATACAAGATAAACTGCAGTGAGAATAGTCTGTGGCAATAGAGCTGGAGCAAGGCCTGGGCTTCCAGTTTATTTGGCTACCAGTGTGGCTAAGCGCGAATCATAATTCTATAATATGCTCACGGCTCCGGGATACGTGCATCGGTTGACAAGTCAAGAGCAGCCATGAAACACTGCACGGTGAGAGTTGATGCAGTCTTTTCAATCTTTTATACCTGTGACAAATACAGCTGCTATAAAAGAAAATCAGGCGCAGTGACTAATTCACAACGTGCATGCTTTCGTTGGGCGGGGGGGGCGGGAATCTGTAGTTAGAACGTTCTAAATGAGCAACAGACGGATGGAAGCGCTGATGTGGATTTTCTGGTCACTTAGTTGAGCGACTAAAAGATCCAGCAGGTTGTGGTGCATTTTCTCCTGACCCTTTTCTTTGTTATTGTCTTCCTTTTTATTTTTCCTGAAAAACTGCTCTCCACCTGTGCACTTGGCTTTGATACCTATAACTTTGTTTTCAGAGAGCTTTGAAGGTTGGGAAGCCAGAGAATGGGGGTGGGACCAGATGAATGGTGTATTAATGGTGGCTAATTATTATTTTTTTAATTTTCTGTATCTTTTGATGTTTTAACATTTGGGGGACTTTACACCCCCAGACAGAGACCGCCCCTGGCAAGGCTAGCTAATTCCTAAAGATGATAACTTGCGGCTCGGCGCCTATAGCTCAACCGGCTAAGGCGCCAGCCATGTACACCTAAGGTGGCGGGTTCGAATCCCCAGCCTGGACCCGCCAAACAACAATGATGGCTGCAACCAAAAAATGGCCAGGCGTTGTGGCGGGCGCCTGTGGTCCCAGCTACTTGGGAGGCGGAGGCAGGAGACTCGCTTGAGCCCAGGAGTTGGAGGTTGCTGTGAGCTGTAATGCCACGGCACTCTACCCAGGGGGACAGCTTGAGGCTCTGTCTCAAAAAAAAAAAAAAAAAAAAAAGATGATAACTTGCCTACAAGCATAGGCACGCCAACCAATCTCAAGCCCGTATCCCCCAAGCACCTTCTTATCTAACTCTATCACACAAAGCCAATATTTCCCCTGCCCTAAATCGGGGCCAGGTATCAAGCAACTAGAGACCACCATATAGTCCAAAGCCCCCCAAAATTATCCCAACTACCCAATCCTGAACTGCCTGCTCTGCCCTGCCTCCACTTTCCTGCAGAAACAAGACTCCAGCCTACTCTTCCCCCCAGTCCTTTCTGCCTCACAGCAAAACCAAGTGCTCACCCCGTGTCCCTGCTCGTGTGGTATTCCACCTCCCCTTGGGAACCATAAGCAATGATTCTTCTTACAATAGCATGGGCCTCTTCGTATAGCCACTCAGTCACCTCCCTGAGTTAAATTCCCACAGGTACAAATGAGACACTAAGCTTTTATAGTCATTTTTAGGGATCTCATAGTTTGGCTTTAAATCTGGCTCAGAGACCACCTACTTTCACAAAAGCATTATCCGTGACTGCAATACATTGCCCAGGATGGGAACCAGGCGTTCTCTCTGCACGGCTTCCTGTCTCCCATGTGACATAATGATCGATAGGAAAGTCAGCATACTCCCCCGTGTTGGCTTTCTATAGCCACACCAAAGCCCAGAAAATGTGTGTGACCCACTGAAGAAAGTAACCATGTAGATTTGTAGAGGAAGAAAAAAGGGGAGCCCTGGTCATCTGATTCCTCACACAGAGCCACCAGAATCACAGCACAGATGATGATAATAGCATTTATTTACTGAGTGCCTGGCTCTGAGCTCAGGGTTGGTTTTTCAGGTATCACTTCAGTGAACCTCACAACAAGGTAAGTGCCTTTATTATCCCACTTTAGAGATGACAACTTAGAGGTGAAAGACGCTGCTCCAAGGCCACATCTCTGCTGTCCTGGGACTTGACAGACCAAGTCTAAATCCATGGCTCATGCTCTGACATCTGCTCCGTGCCATCTGTCAAAGCGAAAGGAGGCTGCTTCTCCCCCACAATGCAGAATTCAAGTGTACAGTTCCCTTTGTGAATGAAATGTCAGTTTGAAAACCTCAACCCCAGTTGGCGGGTCCAGTTGGCTGGTAGATGGCACCATGTTGCCTTCCAAACCAAACATTCTGGGTAGGATTTTGGAAGCAGGACCAGCTCAAGACAACATTGTGAAATAGGCAAACCTCTTAGTTTCTGGTGGTGGCTTTTCCCGGAATTCAGTGCCCTCACCACCTCCACAGAAGGCCCGAATCACTCTACTCCCAACACTGTCCTCTGTGGTCTGGGCGTTAGGTCCCGAATTATTGCTTTGTATTACTAAACCCTTCAGAATTCTCATTCCCTCTTTTTTTTGAAATCAGTTAAGGGCTCTGGATTCAAATATAGACCTAGCTTCTAATCCCAGTTGTACATCTTTGACCTGTATAAACTTTAGCCCCCAATTTCCTTATCAGTGATGCTGCCATGGTAACACTGACTTTCTCAGTTGTTTTGTAAGAATAAAAATGACATATGTTATGTGCCATGATCAATTCTTAACACGTAATCGGTGCTCTATAGTGACAGTTCCGTCATCGGGGTATTTCCCTGATTTTCATATATGCTATTTAGATATGGAGTAATAAGACCAGCTTCCAGGGCCACAAAGAAGTCAGCACTTTTACATCATAGGCATACTCACAAATGCATCTGATAAATCAGCCATGAATGCCGGCATGAGCCTAGCACATTGGCTGGGAATTCAAAAGACCCATAAGTAAGTTCTGTTAAAACTGAAAGTAGAATAAAGTAAGCAACTGATCTAATAAGAGAATGCAATCCATTATTTGGTCAAATGTTTGGAGCTCTCAAAGCATAAAATGTTAGAAAGAGAGTTTTTAAATAAGTTCAGCAGGGAAAAGAGAATAAGTCAAGCATCATATGACAAATGTCCTCGTCTCCGCCCTGCCACTTATTAGCTATGACCTTGGATACGTCCCTTGACCTCTGTGCATGTCAATTTCCTCCTCCGTGAAATGAGAGCATCGGACCAGACTATCCCCAGAAGTCTGCTCTATTCTCCCTCCCCTTGTTCTCCAGAGAATTGTTGCCACAATAATTAGTGTTGCCCCGGAGTAACATCACGTCCCGGAGTCCAGTCATGCACAGGAATTCCAGGCACTGTGACTGTGAATTCTAATCCCTCTTTGGTCATGCCATCGTTGAATGACCTTGGGCAGGGCACCTCGTTTCAGCTAACTGCCTCAGACCCTGCACCAGACAAAAACTTCCAGGGACTTACCATGCAGATTTCCATCTCCTTAGTCTACAGGCTGCCCTCCCAATGCCTTTACAACACTTAAGGGGGACCGCCCATGATGAACCATGAAACTACAATTTTCCCTGAATAATTCTCACCTGTAGTTGTGTTTTCACCTTCTTCCTATTCAAACCACAAACATTTCAAGAGAGGTCAAATATAAGGGAAAACTTAAAAAGCTGGAAAATGTGTGAAATCTGTGACAAACTCGAGGCTAGGAAGGAGAACTGATATACATCGTATAACAGAGCCCTCATGACTTCATGAGGTAGAAACAAAGAGGAGAAATTGAGGAAAATCAGCGCAAACTTTCAGCAAATATTATTGAGCAGGGCTCGGCACTATAATCTTTGACCTAAATTGAATAGAAATGTTCAACTTTACCCAAAAGGTTCCTACAAATTTCTCCTCACATCTCTTTGTTCAGGATTCAGTCAAATACCCATACCAATGAATAATAATAATAATAAAGTTAAAACAGTGGCCATTTATTGTGCAAATATTATGTTAGGCGTTATGCTAAGCCCTTTGCATGACATATTCAATGCTTTCAGCTACAAGCTACAGTACCTAACTAAAAATAGCTTATGCTTGGCGCCTGTAGCTCAGTGGGTTGGGCCCCAGCCACATACACTGGAGCTGGCGGGTTCAAAGCCAGTCTGGGCCTGCCAAACAACAATGACAATTACAACCAAAAAGTAGCCAGGCATTGTGGCGGGTGCCCGTGGTCCCAGCTGCTTGGGGAGGCTGAGGCAAGAGAATTGCTTAAGCCCAAGAGCTAGAGGTTGCTGTGAGCTGTGATGCCACAGCACTCTACCAAGGGCGACATACTGAGATTCTGTCTCTAAAAAATAAATAGATAGATAGATAGATAGATAGATAGATAGATAGATAAAAATAGCTTAAATAGTAGGAGTTTCCCATCCCACGTAACAATTGGTGGAGGAGGTGCTGGCCCTCAGGTTGGTTGATTGGGAAACAATGTGTTACATCATCTTACTCTGATATTCTCGGTGTAAGGGCAACATCTCACCTTGTGGTTGCACAATAGCTACAACGATTCCAGGTGCCACACAACTATTTCAACATCTAGCAAAGCACACTTCCCAAACGTCTCTTTCTATTGGTTAGGAAACTTTACCCAAAAGGTTCCTACAAATTTCTCCTCACATCTCTTTGTTCAGAATTCAGTCAAATACCCATATCAACCCAATCAAGGATGAGGGAAATGAGATTGCCTTTATCCTCGGAGACCAATCATGATTCACCCCTGGTTCACCTTCCTTGAACATGTGGACTGATGATCACCCACACAGATGAAACTGAGCTCTGCTGGCAAAGAAGAGACTGGACTGGGAAACAGCATCTGGACAGGTAGCCAGCAGCGTCAGCTACACATACATTATTGCTTTCACAAATATCCCCTGAGCTACTGTTGTCTTCATGTTGTAGATGAGAAAACCAAAGGCCAAAAATTCACTGCCTGCAGTCACACAGCTAGAAGTTGGGAAGTTCTGTATCTTAGCCACCATACTGATGGTTCTGAAACCAATGTGTATAAGTTAGAGAGTTTAGTGAAAAAAAGGTACACGCTCAGACTTCACCCTAAGAGATTCTGATTCAATAGTCTAGGATAAGAGCCCTTATTCTTCATTTTCCACAAATGATTTTAGTTCCTTTGGATACAAGTAGTCTACACAGACAGAAAGGTTCTATTAGGTTATTTCTTCCTTAACGAAGAAGCTTTTGCTTTAAAAAAGAAAAAAAGAGCTTTTTTGCTTTTAAAAAACACCTATAATCTCCACCTAGATTCACCCATTGCCAACATTTTGCCACAGTTGTTTCCTCAGTCTCATTACATATCCGTGTTTTTTGCTGTTCCATTCCCGTTAGTTGACAAGGACATTGACACTTCACCTTCAAATACTTCGGCCTGTGTCCCCTAATAACAAGGGCATCCTCCTGCTATCCTAATTACTGTATTTGATACATTTAACATTGATTTAATACCATCTAATACAGAATTCAAGAAAAATTTGCCAATTGGCCCCCAAATGATCATTTTTTTAAAAAATTCAGAATCCTATAAAGGTACATGTACTATAGAGGTATCATGTCTGATCATTTTCTATTTCCATCCTTTTTTCCACAATTATTAGTTGGCATTCTTTTGTAAAGAAGAGCTTTCCCTTTCTCTTCATTACCATAGTTACATTTTTTTTAGTTGCTCGGATTGACTGAGATCTGTCCATTGGAAGCCCCTAGGATATGATTCCTTCGTCATTTTGTTCTTGAGCATTTCTTTACTTTCCGGCGTATGTAATTTAAGCTCACCTGGCCCTTTTAGATTTTACAAACAGCAGTTTCTCCAAGGAGCCCTGTTTCTTTTCAATAAAGAATGATACTTAGAAACCAAGATCTGGCTGCTAAATGTGCTCATTGCTAATGGGATGCCCTTGTTTCTAGACCCTGTCACTGCCCAGAGCTAATAAATATATTTTTTCAAGAAATCATGAGTTCATAGTGACACCTCCTCTCCAAATCTAGTATCCCAGAAAAACTGTCTTCTCTTCACCCATTTTATATTTTATCGTCTCTTGCCATGAGACGGTTCTATTCCTAAAAGTTTAAAATATCTTCTCATCTGCTTTGTGTGTCGCTATGCCCAAAATAATCGTAGTGTTGATTACCTATATCACCACAAAAAACTAAGTAAAATTGAATATTTCTTTAAAGTTCTTTATATTTATAAAATATATCTCTCAAGTTATATTAAACATTCATTTGAATTAATCCTATTTCCTATGTAGACATGCAATTTGATACTCAGTTGGGTTGTTTCATTTGTCTGGTTTACAATTTCTTTCTTTCTTTTTTTATTTATTTATTTATTTATTTTTTCTTTTTTTGAGACTAAGCACCATGGCCTCAGCTAGTTCACAGCAACTTCAGACTCCTGGGCTCAACAATTTTCCTGCCTCAGCCTTCAGAGTAGCTGGAACTACAGATCCCCCAACGCCCACCTTGCTAATTTTTCTATTTTTAGTAGAGACAGGGTCTTACTTTGTTTGGCTGGTCTTGAACTCCCGAGCTCAAGCAGTCCTCCTGCCTTGGCCTCCCAGAGTGTTAGGATTACAGGCATGAGGCACCATACCTGGCCTCTATATTTAATTTCAATATGTCACTTCTTTATTCTTTTGATTTAATTTTATATTTTGTATTTTTTTTTTTATAAGACAGAGCCTCAAGCTGTCCCCCTGGATAAAGTGCAATGGCATCATAGCTCACAGCAACCTCCAACTCCTGGGCTCAAGTGATTCTCCTGCCTCCATCTCCCAATAGCTGGGACTATAGGTGCCCACCACAACACCTGGCCATTTTTTGGTTGCAGCCGTCATTGTTGTTTGGCAGGCCCGGGCTGGATTCAAACTCACCAGCTCAGGTGTATGTGGCTGGCATCTTAGCCGCTTGAGCCATAGATGCCGAGCCTTAATTTTGTATTTTTGAATACGTATACTTTTTACGTGGATTAAAAGTCAAAACTATGCAAAGGTAAACTTCAAGAAATCATACTCCTATTCTTATTTTTTTTACTCTCTGATTACCCCAACTTTCTTAGGCAGCTATTTTTTATGAGCTTGTAAATTATTCTGGACATGTTTGTGTTTGCAAATATAATCAAATACATTTCTCTCTTTTATTATTGTTATATATTTTGGTATTCAAAAAGGTTTATGTTTTTACTACGATGGTTACCATTTTACTAATACTTCTTTTTTTTGAGACAGAGCCTCAAGGTATAGCCTTGGATAGAGTGCTGTGGTATCACCACAGCTCACAGCAACCTCCAACTCCTAGGCTCAAGCAATTCTCCTGCCTTTGCCTCCCAAGTAGCTGGGAATAAAGGTGCCTGCCACGTCTGGCTATTTTTAATACTTTATTTTTTAGCCATAATCCCCTTTTCTCCTTACAGAGACTTTGACAATTGGTTTGTGCCTTTAAATGTATCTTCTGAGCCCTGCTTATTGACAATGGTCTTATTTTAATTTCCCTTTTCCTTCAATGTTTCCAGCAGTGTTATTTCTGATTTATCAGAATGTTTATTCACATGCTATTCTTTCTTCTTTCTTCCTGTTTTTAAGTCTTAGACCTTCAATTATATATAATCAGCACTCACCATCAGTGCTTTTGCTGAAATTCCCAGTCATTTCCTGGTGGGATACATTCATTGTCCTTTAGATTTCTCAGGATGGGATCATGATTACATATATTCTGACTTTTTGCGTGTTTACAATAGCCTTGATATTTAAATCGCAGTTGCGCTAGACAACACAGCCTGGTTTTTAAAAGTGGGAATGGGAATCATTCAAGTACAAGGATGGTATATAAATAAATTATCGTTAGTTAAATAAGCAACCTTAGTCTACACAGCCAATATACATGCCACAACCACTGTGGGAAAATAGAAAATCATCATATAACCCTGCAATGGTCCAAATGGTATTTATAAAGCATAAGGATGCTGTAAGCATATGTGCATGTGTACTTAGCAAAAATTGGGTTGGATATACATTAAAAAGTGAACAGTGATTTTCTCTGGTTAATAGAATGGTTGGTGATCTTTAGCTTCTTTTCATGGTTTTATGTATTTTTGAACTGTAGCATTTGTGGGATCTGAGGGAACATGATTTTTCTTTCTTTTCTTTTCTTTTTTTTCTTTTTTTTTTTTTTTTTTTTACATAAAGCAAGACAAAGATCTAAAGTTTTCAAAGCTCATTTCAATGTGTTGGTTTTAATCAATCACAAGACAGGGTGTACCAAGGAAAGTGCAGCATGATCTAATTAGCAAGCCGGGGACAGGGTAAGCTGGTCTCAGCGCCCTGCCTATGCTAGGTACTAGATCGATGTTGCCGGCAATGAAAAAACTAAAATGAGTCAGTTCTGAGGAAAGTCCTTTGGGGCAGTAGAGTTAACTTTGCGGAGTTAAATTCCTGCCTCCAGGGTTGAAAGGAAGACAAAATGAAGTAGCCTGTCTGTAAACCACCTGTCCCTTCATCCAGGCAAAAAAGATACACTATTAGCACCTTGGTCTCAAAACTAATAAGAATGATTCAGTTCTATTTATTCTGAAGAATATAAAAACAATAGGAATGGATGGCCAGTTAAAGGAGCCTGAGGCTGCCTCTGGGAGTGTTATAGAAAAACATGAAGGGGAGAAGAGAAAGATAGGGGAGAGACAGAGGGTCAGGGAGGGAGGGAGAAAAAGAGAGAGAGTAGGAGGACAAGATACAAAGTGTTTACAACCTGTCACTAGAACCTGAATACTCAGGGCTTCAGCTTATATGCAAGTAAAGTGGAGGAAATATGTGTCTCTTTAAATTAGCTGCGCTACTGTTACAATAAAAAGAATTCAAAGAAATACCAGATATAATATATACCTGCTTCTTTAAATAATCATTATAGGATAGTTAACTAATCACTGGAATTCCAACAGCTTCCCCCAGAATGGGGCTGATCACAGAGTGGATGGAGCAAAATTTTAATGGAAAATGTCAAGGCCTAGAACTTTGTTTTTCTTTCTTTCTTTTTTTTTCTTTGTAGAGACAGAGTTTCACTGTGTTGTCCTTGGTAGAGTTCTGTGGAGTCACTGCTCACAGCAACCTCCAGCTCTTGGGCTTAGGCGGTTCTCTTGCCTCAGCCTCCTGAGTAGCTGGGACTACAGGCGCCTGCCACAACACCTGGCTATTTTTTTGTTGCACTTTGGCTGGGGCCGGGTTTGAACCTGCCACCCTTGGTAAATGGGGCCAGCGCCCTACTCACTGCGTGACAGGTGCTGCCCCAGCTATTTTCTTGTTGCAGTTGTTTAGTTAGCCCGGGTTGGGTTCGAACATGCCATCTTTGGTGTACGTGGCTGGCACTGTAACCACTGTGCTACAGGCACCAAGCTGAGGCCTAGAACTTTTTTAAAAAACATCTCTTCAAGTGGTTATGATGAGCAGCCTGATTTAAGACCTGCTGGTCTATACAGACAATGACCGTCTATCCCATCTGTTGGGACAGTCATAGTGTCTTTATTACTAGCAGCCCTTCTCTTACAAAAGTCTCTCTGCAGGGATGTCGACGGCATCCTTTCTTACCTATACCTCCTTTCCTCTGACGGCATTCCTCAGGGAAGGTGGTGGTTATGTAAGTCACTCCCATGGGGATAACCTGGTACCCTTCCATTCCACAACCAGACCTGACTCAGAGAGAGACTACCACTTGAAATTAAATTCCCATGAAAGTGTAGACCAACAGTCAGGGTCTCCCTGCATCAGAATCTGCTGAGTGGAGAAGACAAAGGCAACTAACTTTAAGTGAGGGAAAGAGAATGGGAAACCCAAGGATTTCAAAGGCCACTGCTTCTGCTCCATCACTCTTTGGCCCAAGTCAACTGAGAGACCCAGAAACAAACACAGGTCTGGTTGAACCTGATGGTGAGGTAAGAACTTCTGCTTGTTTCTTCTTTACCTCTTTCTGGTGGCCAGTTTCTAGAAGAGTCGAAATAAGATAACCATTTGGCAGTGATACAACATTACGCTTCAACTGCTGAGAAACCAATCAATGTTCCCCATCCAGTTAATATGTCACCAAATATTGAGTGTTACTTTGTTCTGGTTTCATCCTGATTGTTACTTATAAAATAAGGACATGCAAAGATAAAGATAAGAACTTGATGACTCTCAGAAGTGTTCATAAAAATATGAGAAAATAGCTCAGATCACAATCCCCAGTACACTTCAATATTCCCCTTTTTTTGTTTGGGATTACAATCTTCCTGCAGCCACAGACCCCTTGCCTTCTTCCTATAACCTAGAAATGTTCATTCATCCTGTTTTTGCTCATCCTAGTTCCATATTACAAAGGGAGCTTTTTCCATAGAAGGAATTTTCAGTTAATTGACTTTAATAGGATATTACAGGACTAGATTCAGTTAGCTGACTTTTACACTAATATTCAAGTTACCAAAGTTACACATTTTAAAACCTGGTTTTCATGACTTTTAGTCCAAACTGCAACTCTATCAACAAAACTAGTAAAATCAAAAAATTGCCTTTCAATTTTCTCTGACAAGTTTCCAGAAATACTCGTTGCCAGAGTAAACTGCTTAAATAATCAGTTTCATCTACAGATTTAATCAATTAAATAGTCTTACACTGCATTTATAAGTCTGATATATCTAGATTCATGTCTCTGTACTTCAAATGCTTGACAGGCCAAATTCCCAACCTTAACAAACAAAAACTCCTCCAGCATTTAAAGATTTCTTGTTGTAACTCTATTCAACTAGACTTAAAAACATAAATTGAATTCTTAAATATCTCTAGTCTATTTACAAACTTAACCTCTCTATTATCTTTCAACTTAAAATCTCAAGATTAAAATAAGTTACACGTTTAAATTGACATCACAAAGATAATCTTTTAGGGTCAGAACATCCAAGATTCTCCTGAAACAGCAAACATACCGACTCTTTTTAGAGCAGTTTAATTTGGGCAGATGGAATTCAGCAACCTCTAGCCTAGGCTAGATTCAACTAATCTCTTTACTGCCTGACTGACTTCTTCATTCTTTTTGTCTAGCTCAAGCCACAAAGGCCCCCATCTGTCTAAAAACCATCAGCCTTTCTTTGGTCCGACATGTAACTGAATGCCAGTGTATTCCTTCAAGTTGACATGCTGAAGCCAGAAAAATCCCTTTGAAATATACGTATACGAACTTGGACGGAGACCACATCACCCCTTTCATTCTCCTGACACCACCGTCACCGCAAACACATTGGTTTCGCTTACTCAAGAAGAGGCGTGATGAGGTAACAGGCTATTATGAAACAAGTTTCAATGCCTTTTAAAAACATTTTTTGTTGATATTTGTTTAGGACGCCTTGTGGAAAGAACACAGGCCTTTTTGTAAGCAGTTTTTGAAGGGTTTGTCTCCAAGGCAGTTGCAAACTCAAGACATTGCTAGGAGAAATTCTGTTCTATGAGGAGAAATTCTGTTCTATGAGGACAGTAAGAGCTGGAAGGAATTTGATGATCAGTCTGTCCAACTCCATGCTGTACAAAGAACAAAAAAGGGCCCCAAAGAGGAGGGGAAAAGGAGGGGTAAATGCCTTCACTTCTACGTTCCAGTTACTATGCAAGTTAAACTTCAATTAAGATGCACTCAGTGCCTTTCCTGCCTCAGACGCATTGCGAACATTCCCGTGCTCCTCAAGCACAGCCCTCTCCCAACCTCGCCTTCCTGGTGGAACTCTTGGCCTTCTGCTTCACTGAGTCAACGGCAGGAATTAGATATTCACTGCTCAAATTTCTAACCCCTCGTATATGTACCTAAATACCTTGTAGACTGAAGCCAAATTTCAGGGGACCAAAGGATGAAAAGGAGATGAATAAGTAGAGACTCTTTCCAGAAATTTGGAGGAGTAAAGTTGGCCAGAAGCTGGGATAGGGGGGCAGGGTCCAGGGAAGGATGGAGAATGGAGTTGGGCACGTTCACAGGGACGGGGTGGGGGTGCAGACACAGAGGGCGGAGAGGGAACGACGGGGAGGTAAGGACCCTGAGAGGGCTGGGGGTGGAGGGCACATGTTGAAAGACTGATTCTGAAGGAAGGAGAGATGCTTCATTCTCCAGAGCAGGAGGAAAGAAAGGTGGGGAGGGGCGTACCTAATGTTAAGGATGGGAGTGAGCACACCGTCCAGATGATCGTGAGGATGGAGGCCAAGCCAGGAGGTGCTACAGACCAGGTACGCATGGAAGAATCTAGGATCTGGACACCTCCATGAGCCAACTGAGGGGGCCGTGAGGGTGGGGGAATGAACGCACTAGAACACAGGAGTTTGAGATTTGAGGATGGGGCAATCCTGATGCTGACACAGCAGATGAGGACTGTTGAAATATCAGCATGACAAAGGAGAGGCCAAGTGCAATGCTGGGGCTAAAAGTGAAGATCCAAGGAGCCGGTGGGCCAGGAGGATCATCCTCTTGGACACTAGAGTTACTCTGCTGACAGCTGGCAGAACTTGGGAGAGAAAGGTCACAAGCCTGCTGCCAAAGTCATATGTGAATGTCAGAGGCTGGTGGGCAGATGGACAGGTGATAGGGAAGGCATAGGATAAGGTGTGGTCCTCAAAGCCAAAGGGGATTTTACTCGGGAAGGGGGCAGGGATAGTGGCCTGGCAACAGTTTTGCGGAGCAAGAGAAATATTAATCCCCAACCCTTTGAGGAGCAGAGAATGAGCCTCCTCCCCTTAAGAAGTGTAAAAGGGAAGCAGGGAGCCTGAAAGAGACTAAAGCTTCATTTGATGGCAGAGAACAAACAAAACATTTAAGAGAAATATTAGGATATAGGATTAGAGTTCCAGAGGGCACACTTAAAAGATGAGGAAGGGGAGGCAGGAGAAGGAGACAAAAGGCATCGTGGATTAGTGCCACATAGAGGATAAAGATGAAAGAAGTCTTTATCCAAGGCAACCACTTGGATGAGACAGACAAGAGGCAGAGGGACCTCTGGCCTCAACTGACTAGCTGTGTGACCTCAGGCAAATTACTTGCCCTCTCTGTGCTTCATTTCCATTCTTGTAAAATGAGGGTTATACCAGCACCTACTTCATGAGGTTGATGTTGCTGAGAGGATTAAATATGCTATACATATAGATGGCTTAGAAAAATGATCAACATATTGTCAAGTCTGAAGAAGTGTTAGCTTTAGAAGGAAAAAGAGATTCCCACTCTACACTTTCCTTCAAGTGACAGATGTCCAATTACATCAAGCCCCAAGAACACATCCTCATTTCCTGTCCCTGTACATAGCAAACACCCAGCATGCATGCATGTAAAAAAAGAAAACTTTATCAGTGTCATTGATTGATTCAATTTCTTCCAAACATATTCTACAACAATTAAGAATTATCTGTTTCTGGAAAGGAAGGAAAGAGATAAAATGTTGACAGCATGAATGAATAGTCAATAGAGTCATCTAGTATACAAGTCAACAACAACAAAAAATCAAATAACCCAATTTAAAAATAGGCAAAAGAGTTCAATAGGCTCGGTTCCTATAGCTCAAGCGACTAGGGTGCCAGTCACATACACTGGAGCTAGCAGGTTTGAATCTAGCCCGGGCCTGCCAGACAACAATGACAACTACAACCAAAACATAGCTGGACGCTGTGGTGGACACCTGTAGTCCCAGCTACTTGGGAGGCTGAGGCAAGAGAATAGCTTAAGCCCAAGAGTTTGAGGTTGCTGTGAGCTGTGGTGCCACTCTACCCAGAGCAACAACTTGAGACTCTGTCTCAAAAAAAAGAGGCTTAGAGTCCATAGCATAGTGTTGCTAGCTACATACACTGAAGCCTGATGGGTTCAAACCCAGCCTGAGCCAGCTAAACAACAATGACAAATGCAACAAAAAATAGCCATGCTTTGTGGCGGGCATCTATAATCTCAGCTACTTGGGAGGCTGAGGCAAGAGATTTGATTAAGCCCAAGAGTTTGAGGTTGCTGTGAGTTGTGATGCCATAGTACTCTACTGAGGGTGACATAATGAGACTCTGTCTCAAATAAATAAATAAATAATAAAATAAAAATAATTTTGGGCAGCGCCTGTGCCCAGTGAGTAGGGCCCTGGCCCCATATACCAAGGGTGGCAGGTTCAACCTGGCCCCAGCTGAACTGCAACAAAAATATAGCCAGTAAAACCAGCACATCATACCCCATAATTCCATTAATGTACACAGCTATGATTTAATAAAAAAAGAAATCTTTTCCCAGGCTGATATCTTCAAAAAAAATAGCCAGGCATTGTGGCAGTAGTCCCAGCTACTTGGGAGGCTGAGACAGGAGAATTGTCTAAGCCCAGGAGTTGGAAGTTGCTGTGAACTGTGTGACGCCATAGGCGATAAAGTGAGACTCTGGCTCTACACAAATAAATAAATAAAATTTCAAAATAGTTTTTTTTTAAAAAAGAGTTCAATAGTCATTTTTCCAAAGATTATAAACAAATAGACAGCAATCACACGAAATGACGTTCAACATTAGTGATTATCAGAAAAACGCAATTCAAAACCTTTACCTCTTTCTTACCTATTAGGATGGCTAGTATCAAAAGGAAAAAAAAACCCAGAAAATAACAAGTGTTGGCAAGAATGTGGAGAAATTGTAATCTTTGTGCACTCACTGTTGGTGGGAATGTAAAATTGCACAGACATTGTGAAAACAGTGTAGCAATTCCCCAAAGCATTAAAACTAGGGAAAGAAATCAAAACTAGAACTACCATAGGATCCAGCAATCCCACTCCTGGGTATATACCCAAAAGAATTGAAAATAGAGGCATGAACAGGTATTTGCACCCTCGTGTTCAATACCAAGAGGCAGAAACAACCCAAATATCCATCTATGGATGAATGGGTACACAAAATGTGGTGGGTGGAATTCAGCATTACAAAGGAAGGGATCCTGACACCTGCTACACCATGAACAAACTTCAGGTCATTATGCTAAGTGGGATCACGTCAGTCACAAACAAATACTGTGATTCCCCTCCTATGAGGAATCTGGAATTGTCAAATTCTTTTTTTTTTTTTTTTTTTTTTTGAGACAAAGCCTCAAGCTGTTGCCCTGGGTAGAGTGCCATAGCATCACAGCTCACAGCAACCTCCAACTCCTGGGCTCAACAATTCTCCTGCCTCCATCTCCCAAGTAGCTGGGACTACAGGCGCCCACCACAGCGCCTGGCTATTTTTTGGTTGCAGCCGTCATTGTTGCTTGGCAGGCCCGGGCTGGATTCGAACCCACCGGCTCAGGTGTATGTGACTGGCACCTTAGCCACTTGAACCACAGGCGCGGAGCCATGGAGTTGTCAAATTCATAGAAACAGAAAGTATAATGACGACTACCAGGGGCTTCGAGGAAAAGAGGAGCTGTTTCATGGCTACAGAGTTTCAGATTTGCAAAATGAAAAAGTTTTGGAGATCTGTTTCATAACAATGTGAATAAACTTTACACCACAGAGTTGTACACTTAAACATATGATTAACATGGTAAATTTTATGTTATTTGTTTTCTACAACAATAAAGAAACATTTTTGAAAAAGTCATCTAGGATCTCCCCATATCACCTTTACAGATGACTTTTACTTTAGTCAAAGTAAAGCCCAGAGAAGGTATCGGGCACATCCAAGGTCACACAGCTCGCGAAGGCAAGATACCGACCAGAGCCCAGAGCTCTGACCCCAGCACGAGGTTCCTTCCATTACACCGTGCTCTCTAAGTGAGGTGCTGAGCTAATGGAAAAGATGACACAGTTGATTTATCAGTAGTGACAGTGGCATTTCGATGAACCTGAAAAGGATAAAGATTCTACTTTGCTTATAAACGCTCATGTGCCAGCGCCCTTACTCCAAGTCTCATCAGGATTACTCAAACCAGCGGGCTGGGGCAGGGCCCACGACCACCTGGAGATACTCACAGCCTCTCCCGGCTGAGGCAGGCCAGAAATCAGATGAGAGCAGCTTTTCTGTTCCTGGGCTGTTCCCCCTGTAATTTAGAAGTCCAGACAGTTACACCGGAAAACAAGAAGAAAATCTCAGAGGCCCGCTTAAAAACCAGCTCGGTGTGGGGTCTGCAGTGTCCCGCAGCCCAGGGGCAAGTTAAAACTGGCTGCTTTGAAACCCGCTCACTCTCTCCTCCGGACTCACTCGGGGAAAGAAGTCTTTCCTTCCCTTCACCTCCTTTGACAGGAAAAGCGGGCCCCAGTGTATGCAGCAGAGATGAAAACCAGACCTCTGTTTGGGTAAAGCTGATGTCTGTAGGTTGCCTTCTATTTTATATCAGAAATTTCCATTGTTTCCATGGAAACAGTGAGTGGTGCTTGGGAGATGGGTGCTATTGGCTTGGCGATTCCAGAAATCTCCACAGGTTTAAAAGGATTAGAGCTGAGGCCAACGCCCTTGATCCTCAGCCGAGCCCCTCTTATCCCTTGACACCCAGACACCTCATGCACACTACACCCCGGAGCTCTGAAGGTGTTAGGAAAATCCTCCCTGCATAAATAGAACCCATGATAAAGAACTATATTAAACGTTTTGGCAAGGACATCTCTAAAGATTTTTCCACTCCAGAAATATTTTTTTGTTTTCAGCAACCCAAGCGAGGCTGGACCAGGTTGTCTATAAAAAGCCTTGTGTGTTCCCCTGAGCTCCCCTGATGAGTCCAGGAAGGATGGAAGAAGATGAGGTCAGAGCTTCGGGGCTGGGGCTAGGGGCGGAGGACACGCCCGCGCTCGGGGTCCCTGGCTCCTGTCCTTCCCCTTGGCACGGTCTCCGCCCACACTCCTTGAGGGAATTGGCTGGGCTCCTGGCCTGTCTCGCCTGCGTGCCTGCTAGTTATCGAACAAAGGGTGGGATTACTTCCATGCCCGGTTTCCCAGATGCTCGCAGACGTGGAGCCAAGAATCCACCGGAACAGAAGGGATGGCTGAGCGAAGAAGCCTTCTTGACAAGATTCGGCCACACTTGAGCTGTTGTTCCTGCCACGAGACACACCTGTCGTGGAAAAGCCAGTGAGCCATTTAGGAAACGTCGTGTGCCTCCAGTTTAGAGCAGATTCTAGAAAACAAAGAGTTTCCTGGGAGAGAACTAAGGGCGAAAGTGAGGGGGAAAGCCAGGGGCCCTCGGGCCTGTGAGGCCACCTGTCCCTGGCGCACAGACGGCGGAGTCAGAAGAGAAGAAGCCTCCTCTCCCTCCTCCTCACCTTCCCTATGTCCCTGTGTACACTTTCCCCAGTCTTTTTTTTTTTGAGACAGAGTCTCACTTTGTGACCCTGGGTAGAGTGCTGTGGCGTCATAACTCACAGCAACCTTGAACTCTGGGGCTGAAGCCTCCTAAGTAGCTGGAACTGCAGGCGCCTGCCACAGCTCCTGGCTATTTTTAGAGACAGGGTCTCACTTTTGCTCAGGCTGGTCTCCAACTCCTGAGTTCAAGCAATCCACCCACCTCGGCCTCCCAGAGTGCTGGTTCTTTCCCCAGTCTTCAAGGACTAGCTCCAGATCCTGAAAGTTCAGAAGCTGCCCTCTGATTAAACTTCCCACCCTTTGGTAAATGCTGGCAAGATGCTTGCTCCAAGCAGAATGACAGACATCTTCTTCCAACTCAGAGGACCTAGAGGGTGGGGGCATATACTTCCCTTGAGAACAGAAACACAGAGAGGTCTCTTAGAACCGTCTCCACTCAAATGCTCAGAGGCCATGGGGCTGTCTGGGACTCTCCCCATAGCTCTGCCTTCGGGAAATAATTCCAGAAAAATTTCAAAAACACTTCCTTGACAACTTGTCCAAGGAAACTAAGACTCAACATCCAAAGAAAACTATGGAAATAGGGTCCCCAGTGGTTGACTAGATCTCTGGCTCAGGGAGAATGGGGGGTGGGGAATTGGAAGAAGGAGAGGGCAAAGAGGAAGATTATTCTGTGGCAAGAGAGAAGCAGCCAGAACTAAAAAGTGAATTGATAAGGAAGGCAGAAAATGAAGAACAGCTGTTGTGAGGGTCTAGGGAGGCCCAGCCCCCTGGCACAGGTGCATGTATTTTAGTTTGTTCGTTTGTTGCAGTTTTTGGCTGGGGTGGGCTTTGAACCTGCCACCTCTGGTATATGGGGTGGGCGCCCTACTCCTTTGAGCCATAGGCACCACCCCACAGGTGCATGTTTTAAGGCCTAGAAAAAAAAAATGTGCAGAGAACACTGAGTGGGGTGTTGGATTTTTTATCACTGGCTACTCATTTGGAAGGTGGGAAAAGGAATTGCATCCATAATTAAGTCATCCTCTTTACAGAGCTGAGGTTGAAGAAACCAAGTTGATCCCCGAATCAAGGCCTTTTGTTTTTAATAAAGCACCTTCAGGTTTGCACAAGTAAAGAGAATCCACAGAGTATTATGGATCAGTATCAACTTGGGAATTTTCTATGCAGTTTTTGTAAACAATGTCGGAGTCCTGCCCCAGGGGTAGGGTCCGCTAAGACCTATAGAACCAGGGCAACCAACTGAAGAAATATCAAGTTAGAAATGAAGGCAAAGAGACATGAGACGCAGAATAGAATTAAAGGTGGGAACTCAGGAGTCCATTGCCCATTTGTGGGATTCCAACAATGGCCCAGAGTGTTTGCTCCAGTCTGCTTTTATTGAAGTCTATTTGCTTAGAGGGTAAGATGAGGGAAGGGGCAAAGATGCCTCAGTTTCTCAGAGCAAGCATAACAGCTTCTATTGTTATTATGTAAGGGTTTGAGTAGCCTTGAGAAATCTGAAATCTGAGGCTTGTATTGGGAGAGCCTCCCCCTTGAGATCACACACACAGATTTCTAGGGAGGTGTTAAACTCCACTGGTTCCCTGTGGAGTAAAATACCACTGGCGTTAATCTCCTCTGAGGAATGGGTGGGAAAGAGGAATTTTCCTCTCATCACCACCACAGAGGATCTTCCTCCGCAATAAGGGATATAAGCTCTTCTGCCCATATCTCAGGGCTCGAGCTACTCTCTTGATCTCTGCCGTAGGCAAATGCAAATCTCCACAATGGGTACCGTGTTTCTGGGAAAATAAGATACTGTCTTATAGTTATTTTTTCTCAAGAAGACACACGAGGGCTTATTTTCAGGGGATGTCTTATTTTCATTAAGTACAATACAATAATCTACATTTATTCAAATACAGTTAAGTCATCTTCTTCTGGAACCTGACAGGGGGAGCTGACCTTGTTGGTGGGGCTGGCGCTAGTGATGTGCCATTTGTGTCCTCTAGCCATTTGCACGTGTGCAATAGGATGCCTGTGACCACGGTTACCACACGCGCACCTGCGCAAGTGCAAAGGCTTGGAGAAAGGAGCTGTGGCAGATAAAAGGTATTCCAGTCTTCCGTACTACTCCATGCTGAAATGCAGGTTTTATTATTGGGGTAGGGCTTATATTTAACAAATGCATAGAAATCCTGCTAGGGCTTATTTGGGGGGTATTTTCTGGGAAACACGGTATCTGCTTCGCCTGTTTACTAGATAGGAAATGACCCAGTTGATGTAGCTTTCTAGGTCTTTGCCACAGTCTCTTCTATGCCCATGATTTTCCTCAGAGAGCTCACAGACCCAGCAGGGTGTTTGTAACCTGTATCCCCAACAGGCTGGAATTTCAGAAAAGGCAGGAAGCTTGCTAGCAATGACTAGCTTCAATGTAAACTAGCTGACTTCTCTTTGTTCAGACTCACTCAGCTTACTTTTTAATTTTCTTCTTTTTCTGGGGTGCTTTCCCTTGCCAAGAATGGGGTCTTCAGTCCCCATTCTTCCTGAAGAACAAAATTTGGGAGTCAGAGATATGGGAAGGGAAGGAAACTACAATTTATACTGAGCACTGCTCTGCTCTGGGCACTGGGTTGGGTGCCTTAACTTCAGGCCCTTTAAACTCTAGACCCAATGCCCACTTGGTTGCCTAAAGATATTACAAACTCATCTTAAACTGAGCTTCTGCTATTCCCCTCCCTCCAAAATCCTGTTCCAGCCATAGTATTCTCCATTCCAGCTGATGTCAGCTCTGTCCTAGCTCTCCAGCCAAAAGTCACACCCTAGGTGTCTATTGCTCTCATACCTTACACCTGGGTTGGAGAGACTCGGTTAGCCCTACCTTAAAAATGCAATCCAACATGTCTCTACTCCTCCCCACCTCTTCTGCCTCTACCCGGCACCAGACCACCATTGGGCCTCACCTGGATTATCTTAATGTTCTTCTTGCTTCTACTCTCACCATTTTCAATCTATTCTCACAACAGTGGCCAGAGGGATCTTTTGCTTTGGAGGAGGGGGAACAGAGTATCTCCAGTTGCCCACATTAGAGTGCTGTGGCATCATAGCTCACAGCAACTTCAAAGTCTTGGGCTCAAGTGATCCTCCTGCCCCAGCCTCCCTGGTAGCTGGGACTACAGGTGCCCGCCACAACACCCAGTTAGTTTTTCTATTTTTAGTAGATATGGGGTCTCGCTCTTGCTCAAACAATCCTCCTGCCTCAGCCTTCCAGAGTGCTAGGATTACATTTGTGAGCCACAGCACCCGGCCAAGAGTTATCTTTTTAACATGTCAAATAATGTCTTCTCACTGCAAAACATTAGCCAGTGGCTTCCCGTTCTACTCAAAGTGAAAGCTGAAGTCCTTACCGTGCTGCAAGGCCCTCCCCATCTGGACCACACTCCCTCTCTGATACCATCTGGTGATCCTCCTCACTTGCTCTATTCCCGCCTCACCCCTCTTGACTTGCTCTTGCACACCAGGTGTGTTCCACTCCCAGACCTCTGCACACACTGTTCCTTCTGTCCAGAATCGTTATTCCTACAACTCACCCCCTCAAGTTGTTTCCTTAAACATTACCATGGTGAGGTTTTTCCAACTACCTTGCCTAAAATGCCTCCCTTTCCACTTTGTTCGTTTTCCAGACCCCTATACTGTATCTTTTAGTTCTTGTCTTTGTTTATCATGTATCTCTCTTCCCTAGAATGTTAAGTTCCTGCTGTACACCCATTGCCTAGAACAGTACTTGGCACACAAGGAATGGGTGATGAGTGACCTATGCCTAATTTTGCCCTCTGTGAGGTCTCTATGTGTTAATGAGTCTACCTGGAGTCTATTCTTCACCCAGAGGCCCTATTCCAAGTGGACTATGCAATGGACATCATGTGCTGCCTAACCTGCTAGCCAGAGAATTAGCTCGTGCTGCCCAAAGGCTATCCCTGGTTATCAGACACTGTTAGATGAGGGAGGACGGATACAGAGCAACAATGGTCAGTGCCAGGGATTTCACAAGGAATAGGACATTTCAATTTGGTTCATGTAGCTTGAGTGTTTTCAAATAGCCTTGAACTTGTCCCATTAGAAGTTGTGTGTACATGTGTATGTGCACACACACATCATTTCCTGACACACACACACATCTGCCTGGGAGAACTGACATCATCTAATTCTAATCTTATCCTAAAAGGGAGAGAGAGAGACACCATAAGGAAAACGACATTTATAACAGTCACGAGAGGAAGAAGCATAGCTCTGGAGTTTAAATGGCAGAGGAATCTAAAACTTACTTGCCACGCCCAGAGATGTCTTGCTTTCTATATATTTTATGTTAAAAATAAACACATGAGTTGAGCGACCAAGGAGAGGGTAGCTATAATATCTTCTTCTATTAACATCCTGTCTTTCTTCCTGAGAACACATAGTACTTCCCTGGAAGATAGCTCTGTCTTGTTTCTGGTTTTCAAAAAACGATTGTTTCTGACTTTAGCAATGAGTCATTGGCTTTTGCAAGCCCAATCATTGTCCTAGTTCTCTTTATAACCAAAGATGCATTTTGCCCTGGATGCTGGAGAGAAAGAGGACAATGATCATTTTCAGAGCCCACGTGATGTGCCAGATGCTTCATATTTTGTTCCCCAAACATGAAGTCCTTATCATTATCCTCAGTTCAAAGAGGAGGAGACTTAGGCTTACACGAGGCCACCCAACTAGCTAAGCCTGGAACTGACGCAGGGTTATCTTTTTCCTACAGTGGGTAACAGAGAAGGGGGCTGTGTATGGAATTAAGTATAAATTAGCCTTTACTTGTAAGCCCTTGGCCAAGGAAATATGTAAGACAATTTCCACACCCTCAGACCTGTGTCCTTCCTTCAAAGAAATTTTGCTTCAAAATAATGGAAATAACAAAAGGCAGAGTTTGATGGTAAACCAAAATGATTGGCTTAGGTTCCAAGAAGTTAGACTTGATCCAGCTGTCCAGGAGCACTTTCTGGCATCATCATCTAAGCGAGGCTGACAAGAAAGTTCATCTGTAGGGTGGGATCATTATTCAGTTTTTCACTCATCGCTTTATTACACCCTTAAACATCTCTAGCAATTAAAAGTCGTAAGCATGGAGAATCCTCCAAGAACTCCAATTAGACCTCCCATGTGATCCTGCAATCTCATCACTAGGCATCTACCCAGAAGAAAAAAAAAATCATTTATCATAAGGATATCTGTGCTAGATTGTTTATTGCAGCTCAATTTATAAGATGTGAAATCAACCTAAGTTCTGCTCAAGCCATGAATGGATTAACAGACTGCAGTATGTGTATACCATGGAATATGTTCAGCCATAAAAAGATGGAGACTTTACACTTTTCGTATTAACCTGGATGGAGTTGAAACACGTTCTTCTTAGTAACGTATCACAGGAATGGAAAGGCAAGTATCCAACGTCTCAATACTAATATGAAGCCAGTAGATGAACGAATACAGGCACACACAAGAGAAAAACTCAATTCAATTCAGGTTGGGGGGAGGGAGAGGAGTGAGAGGGATTGGTGTTCCCCCACTTAGTGGGCACAATGTAAGGGTACATGCCACACCTCTTAGGTGTGGGACATGACTACCACAGGACCTTGTCTAACAAATGCAATCATTGTAACCTAATTATTTGTACCCTCATATTAATCTGAAATATAATAAATAAATAAAAGTCCTGCCATGTGTGATTCCTGAATGATCCACTGGGATGCTACCAAATGTTACTAATAGAAAATCCAAGCAGAGTGACTAAAAACATGAGAACATTTATTATTTCGTGTAGTAAGAAGTAGAGAGAGATGGTTTCAGGGCTGGTGACTTCAGTAGCTCTGTGACCAGGAACCACACTTCCCCTGTCTTGCCTCTACCACCTCGGTACCATGGCTTGTCATCTTAAGGCAGGTTCTTGTAATGGTCCCCAACAAGTCTGCCCCAGACCCAACCAACACACAGATGACAGCCTCGAGAGGCAGAAAAGGGAAATCTCTTTCTTGGGTCCTTGTTTAGAGGAAAGGTAAAACTTCCATCATTCTGGGCCCCACATGAAGACACAGGCACTGCTGGGAATGCAGATGTCTAGTGACAGAGGCACAAGCAAAGTCCCATTGCACAAGCACGTTTCAATCCTGCTGACATTGCGCTGTTGGTATTTCATTGTCCGAAGCAAATTTCGTGGCAAAACCCAAAGTCAAGGACCAGGCAAATGTACTGCTCCTACCAGGTGGCTGTGAGAAGGCTAAGGCGCTATGGATATGTAATATTGCCCCAGGGAGTGAATAATTGGGATCAAGAATTCAGACTGCCACCAGTGGTTACTTTAGAACATTATGAAATTGCCTCCTTTGCCTTCTACAAAGAAGTAGAATATTGACTATCTCATGAGGGCAGACAATTTACGTTCACGAACTCACCCTAGAAAAAGTGCTACATTCATTGCTGAATATCACTACAGTTGCCTTGGAAGTATTTCCCTTGGTCATCTGGTGACCTTAGTGGTTCTGAGCAATGAGGTATGTGTCACTATTTCTAGGATGAGTTCACGAAAGTAAATTATTCAACCTCGTATATGATGTAATGTGATACCATTAGAAGTAGAATTTAAGCTAGACTTTTTGTCCACTGGCTATTAGGCCTCTCTGGAAAGTAGAGCAAACAAATGATCCAAAAAGCAGATTTATTAAGTGCACAGGAAGTGAAAAACATGTAATTGTCTCGGAAATAGCAGTTTGGACCCCCTTACGTAGAGTCATGCTCCATTTGAATGGAGCATTTATTAGAATTTAAGGATTATGTGAATTAAACCTTCAAAGCTAAGTCTCTCTAATATGTTTCCCTAGAGTCAGAGGTGTTACGGTCTCATGGGAGGGCTATTACTTTTAAGTAGAGATTTAATTACACCTTAGGCTTTGTTACGATTATCCCTTCTCAATAAACTAAACTTTCCCTGTGATAGAGTCACACTAAAAAGCTCATCCTAATCACAATTTCCCAGCTTGTTATTCCCTCTTCCCATTTTCCCTTCACCACATACATATACCCATGAACTTGATTCCCCTGCTTCAACCTACGCTCAGGGCCGTCTCTTTGAAATGCCTGTCATCTCGATAATCATTCTTTTCATTCCTATTCCCTTCCCCAAACGGGCTACCTAGGCTGCTCTCCCATCTACTCTGTGATGTAGGACTTAACACATTGTAACAAAAATATGTATGGGTACATTCGTTCCTACCCCTAGACTGTGAGCTCCTTGAGTTCAAGGTCTGTGCTTTATTTATCTCTGCATCCTTAATAACCCAGCATAGTGGGGCAGCACCTGTGGCTCAAAGGAGTAGGGCACTGGCCCCATATGCTGGAGGTGGTGGGTTCAAACCCAGCCCCAGCCAGAAATAAATGAATAAGTAAATAACCCAGCATAAGCCTTAAAAAAAGATGAAGCCTTTACCTCTTTTATGTTTACATAGAGGGATCTGGAACATATGCTCCTGAGTAAAATATCTCAAGAATGGAGGAAAAAGTATCCAATGTACTCAGTACTTCTATGAAACCAACTTATATTTACTCACACTTTCTTATGAAAGGTAGAACACAATTATAGCCCAGGATGAAGGAGAGAAATGGAGTGGGAAGGGAGGGGCAGGAGGAGGTTTGACAGAGGGAGGGTAAAAGGCGGGACCACACCTATGGAGCACATGACAAAGGTACAAGTCAAATCTGTGAAGTGTAGAACATGGATGTTTTGGTACAATATTCAAGTAAATGAGGTGAAAGCTATGATGATTCGTTTAATGCAACCACATCAGTTTATATTTTTAAAAAAATCAGCACATTATACCCCACATATGCATGAATGTATTCATGATCTATATGTATTTGACTTAATAAAATAAGAAAATAACCCAGCATAGTGCCTGGCAGATAGTAGGGGTTAACACAGTGTTTTTCAACCTTTTTTTATCTCATGGCCCACTTGAATTATGTTAATCAAAGAAAAAAAAAGAGTAAACACAAGAATGTTCTTACTGTGCTTTGGATTTCTTTTGAAAATAATTTAATTAATGATCTTTAAAAATTTTGGCAGTCCACCTAAGATCCTCTCACGGCACACTGGTTGAAAATCCCTGGGCTAAGAGATGGTTAATAAAGGAGGGGGGATATATTAGTCCAAGCAGGCTAAAGGCAAACCCAGTAACAAACATACTCAGTTTATTTCTCGCTCATGCAAAATCTGAAGCAGGTATGCCACATTCTCCTCCGGAGAAGGACTTCCCTCCACTCAACTGGGTCAGGCCAAGGTGCAACAGAGTGTCGAGGAAGGCTGCCAAGTGCATAGTTCATCTATCAGTGGTTTTTCCTGGGATGCTTTTACCTACATCTCATGCACATGTGATGTCTCTGCTGAGAAAAATTTCAAGGCCTAAAGATCCTCCTTAGTTGCCACTTCCCACAGTAAGTTTTACCTCGTTTCACACCAATTTAACAGAACACCAGCTATGGTAGAGGATGATACACACCATCTTTTATAATGTTTGAAGTTACCCTGAGAGGAAGGTATTATTTTTTTGGTAAAATATATTTTACAAAATTTACCATTTTTTAATGTTAATTTTTATTAAATCATAACTATCTACATTTATGGGGTACAATGTGATGGTTTGATATACAATGTGGAGTGTTTAAAATTTACCATTTTAAACTTTTTTTTTTTTTTTTTAGACAAAGTCTCACTTTGTCACCCTGGGTAGAGTGCTGTGGCGTCATTGCTCACGGCAACCTCAAATTTCTGGGCTTGAGCAATCCTCTTGCCCCAGCCTCCCGAGTAGCTGAGACTACCAGTACACACCACCATGCCAGGCTATTTTTAGAGATAGAGTCTCACTCTTTTGCTCAGGCTGGTCTTGAACTCCTTAGCTCAAGCAATTCACCTTGGCCTCCCAGAGTGCTGGGATTACAGGAGTTAGCCACCGCACCCCACCTCATTTTAACCCTTTTTGAGTGTACAATTCAGTGGTGTTAAGAACACTCACAATGTCATGCAACCAATACCACTCTCCACTGTCAGGACTTTTTCCAGTTGAAAACCTTGTTCCCATTCAACCATAGCTCCCGATTCCCCTCACCCCAATCCCAGATGGTCACTATTCTACTTTCTCTATGAATATGACTGTTGTAGGTACCTCATTTAAATGAAATTAAATATTTGTCCTTTGGTGACTTGCTTAGTTTCCAAGCCCAGGACTACAGTCACCCTTCAATGCTGTGAGTCCCAAAGCCTTCCAGTACATTCCTTTTAAGTTAGCTGGTCCAAGGTCTTCTTGCTTGTAACCAAAGAAAGTGCCATTTCATTTTGAGTTGGTGGGCGTGTGGTGCTCGGAACTAAGAAATACACTTTGGACAGGTTAAGTTTCAGATGCCCTAAGAGGGACTTTACCTGACAAATGTAATCAGTGTAACCTAACTCTTTGTACCCTCAATGTATACCAAACAATAAAAAAAAAAAAAGTATCAGATGCCCATGGGACAAGTGAAGGAGGCTGTTGAACTTATGAGCCTGGAGCTCAGGGGGTGAGGACTGTACTGGGAAGAAATAACTTTAAAATCAACAAGTGGATAGCACAGTTGATGTATGTTATATTCCATGGCTTTTACCGAAAGGAGCCTGATATTCTTCTGAGGAAATATCGCTGCTTCTTGGCTAGTAATTATATTGTGGCTGTTAATCAAAGTGCCAGGCTCTTCCCTGGCTAAGCAGTGAGAAGGGGACTCAGGCCTGAGCAGTCAGCACATGCCATCCACCTGTTCACAGTGACTATCCAGGAATATGCAAACAACCCAGGTCATCGGCGCATGGCCTACAGATATATGAAAAAGTGCTCACCATCCTTAATCATCAGAGAAATGCAAATTAAAACTACCTTGAGATATCACCTAACTCCAGTAAGATTAGCCCATATCCTTAAATCCCAAAACCAGAGATGCTGGCGTGGATGTGGAGAAAAGGGAACACTCCTGC